>NC_135373.1:97670908-97973939 GCF_049243985.1 Paroedura picta
AATCTTTTTGACTATAACATATAGTGGCTGCACAGAACGCTTATACCCATACCACTGAACTCAAACTATACTATAGCTGCTAACCGTCCCTAGAGAAATGCTAAACGCGAAGTTTACACACAGAAGCGCAAGGACAAGACCAATAAGTCCTGCCAGAATCAATTTGCTTTTTTTTCCAAAACGGGACGGGGCAGATCAAACGCCGAGGCATCCCACTAAGTAGGCGGGTCACCATAGGGACGACCTGTACCCGTTCAAAAATTCTTCTCACATTAGCAGTGAGGATCCGGGCGTCACCCCGGATCGTTATTTTCCTTACTCATAAGTTTAAGGCATAACCTTCTCGGCCGCAGAGAATTCATATGGATGCGTCCACTGAATCTGTTGGTCAGAATGAGCAAACATAGGTAATTAAACAGAAGCACAGGAGTCATAGAATAGAGCTTTTATGTCCTTTCTTATGGTTATTTCTGAAATAAGTGTAGGAAAAGGCATTTTTGGGGCGAGAAAATGATCATTTACGCCTCTTCGGCGAGTATGCAAATAGCCATTGTCCCCGCGAGGAACGATGGGAGCCCAGCTACGGCGGCGCTCTCTCCCCCTCCCCGTTTTCTCGCACTCGTCAAGCCGACGCGGGCAAAATCGCGAGACTTCCCCCTTCCCCGCCGTTGGTGTGAAGGCAGACGCGGCGACGCAAGACCGGAAGTAGTTAAATCTCATGTCCGGCCCCTGGTCGCTGCGACTCGTCTCCAGGCCTAGCGACGACATGGCGGACTTGTCTCTGGACGAGCTGATCAGGAAGCGCGGAGTCCATGTAAACGCGCAGGGGAGGTGAGCCTGAGGGGAGGACGAGCGGCTCGCGGGAGAGGCCCAGCTAGCGGCTCCCTCCGTCCCTCCTTGCTGGCGGCGCAGAGCCGAGGTCGGGGGGGGGTGGCCCCCCCTTCCTCTCCTGCCGTGCCCCGAAAGCTGCCCACTGGCCCTTGGCTGTGACGTCTTTTGTCACGTGTGACCCGCTGGAGCGTTCGGCTGGGGAGGGGGGACGACGACGACGGACTTGAGTTCGGGGGGGGGGGGTGCGCGTGCACCTGGATCCTGAGATGTAATGCTTGAATGTGGTGTGTGTGGAGGGGCGACAGTGAATGCAGGTCTGCACTAAAATTGTGACCCTTCCCTCAATCGGATTCTCGGGCGCCCTCAAGCTATGTTCAGCTGTACAGGCCCAGAAGTGCGCCTCTTGCAGTATCTCAAGGGGCCGATCTTGAGCTTTTTGCCGCTGGAAGTATGACTAGGGAACCTGCTGGAGTAGTAGGGTTACCCCAGCCTCTTCCCTTTCTGGGTCGTAGCAAAATTTAGCCCCCACTATAGCATTCTTCCAGGGGAAACGTAATCCCTCCTCTCGCCTACTGTTCGTATCTCCACCTTGCAGAGTTCCTGCCTGTTCCTGTCAAGCACTCCCTCAGCCTAAAGTGTTGTCCTCAGTTTGTCAAATAGATCTTAGTTGCTAAAGGAACCAAAAAGAGCCCAGACATCATAAAAGAATCCAAAATTTGACTTGAGGGATAGATAAATGGTTTGATTTCATCTGTCTTCCTGTTGTCAGTTCATGTGTTTATATTCACTTAATCCTTCCCTGCACCACTTTTACTTGTCTAGTATAGACTGGAAGTACTCTGCCTAGGGACTAGTTTATGTATGAGGTTTTCTCAAAATAATTGTTCAGCACTAGAATGATGAATGTTTCCTGATTTTCATCCAGCCCCTGAATATTTGCCCTGAACACTTGCAGGAACTTTGTGTCCTGACTGTACTTGAATTTTCTGTTGTATAGTAAGTATTTCTTGAGATGCCATCAGGCCAGCTGATTAATAGTTACGCATCCTAAATCCTGGAGGTAATCTGTAGTTAACTATTGTTGTATGTTGCTGTCACAGCTACAGTTATGGTTATTTATCCTAATGAAGCTGGATGGGGAAAAGCCTATAATAACCTAACAGATTTAGGTAGCGATATTGGCATGGCAGCGGGGGAGGGCAGGGAACAGGAAGAATCTCACAAGCGTATATAGTCTGGCTCCCTTCCTAAGAGCAGAGGTCCTGTCCAGCCTTCTCCTTGTGAGGCACAATGAAAGGAAATTTTGTAACATTCCTAGGCAAGCATTCTAAGAGCGTGCAAGACAGTGTCATGAGTGGCACTTTTTGCTGAATTGGGTGCTAGTCACTTGACAATGGAGAGCTATTTGCAATGATGGGACCTTGTTTCTGGAATGCATAAATTATGTATCAGATCTTTATGGCAGAGCACTAAGATAACTGTCACATTCATCAACTGTGATGACCATTGGGACACTAATTTTGAGGTGCTAAACAAACGGCTTGAATTCCTAAGTGCTGGCATCAAATTTTTACTCTTCTAAGTCACCAGGTACCCACCATATTTTTAGATCTTCTTTTCACCAGGGTCCAGACATTTGAATGAAATGACTAAATATGAGGATTGGCCAAGATGCTAATTGAAACTTGATTAAAAGGTAATTTTGATGCACCTTCTTTCCAGACTATGAAAAGTATCTCTGTGGAGACTGATAGACTTCTTGGTTAAGCTGGCTACATTGGAGTTAGAGCTTCCAACTGCCAGTTTCATTGTTTAATGCCATATGTCACTGGTCCAGCCTCCACAAGTACAGATTAGGAGCGGGAATCTGGATTCCAAATTTGGGGAGCAATTAAGGCCAAACTGTTTTTTTTCCTGTTCCATGCCAGAGTAAAATATGCATGTGATTTTATTTAGAAACCAACAGGAAAATACCATTGTGTGCATTTGTTGTCTGAGCCTCAGGGGAGGGTGGCATATATAAATAATAAATATAAATAAATACTTTACAGGATTCAGTTTCTTCTCTGATCATCTCTTTCCTTTCTGTTGCATGCATATTAATCCTGTTCAGTTTCACTTCATATGATAAAATCTCCACAGTCTCTTTCTTCTGAGTGGTCTGGAGTTGGTTGTCTCCCAGTGTTTTATTTTACAGTGTTGAAATGTTGCATCTTATGTAACATTTGATATTTCTTTTCTAGGTTGAACACCAGGCCAGTATTTGGTGGCATCAGATCCCGAATTGGAATTCAACAAACTTTTCTTAACAGGCCAACATCAAGTGTTGGTTTCCAGCGAACATTTGATGCACGTCAAAAGATTGGCGTTACTGACGCCCGGCAGAAAATCGGTGTGAAAGATGCCCGGGAGAAACTGCTTCAAAAAGATGCTAGATTCAAAATAAAAGGGAAAGTACAGGATGCCCGAGAGATGCTCAATTCTCGGAAGCAGCAAAGTGTCGAAAAGGTGACCAAAGTTGTTGATGCCAGAGAGAAGATCAGCTTGAAAAGGAGCGTGCCCACTGCAGGCATTATGAATACTGCTATGGAAACAGTGGCTCCTGCCGTGAAGATAACAAAAACAATTCAGGTAGGTTGCGGTTGTCAGCTCGTAGAGAGTTGGTTCCATGTCTTTCAAAGGGAACAGAAGGGGAAAGCAGCAATGTAGATTAATTGTAAGAGTAATAAATTTGTGCATGTGAATTCTGGATTTTCACCTTGTTCCATAAACTGAGGTTTTAAGCAGTTGTGCATTCTCTGCATATTAAAATTGGTGTTGGTGCATTCTACAAAAATTTAATTTGTTTCTGTTATGTGTTCTTATTTTGCTTTTGTTCTTCCAAAGTTAAATATGGGGAGCATTTTAATGCTGACTCTATCAAGCCTGCTTTCTTTAGCACAGAATACTAATACAGTATGTTTGCATATTGTTGGGGGGGGGAATTCTACAGAATAAAATTGCTTGTAATATTCTTGAGTGTATGTAGAATTTATATCAGCATTATGTTTGTTTTTTATTACATGGTATACAGTCCCTTTCTACACAGAGTATAAATGCCAGTATAATGCTATTGAAATATTATTTTTCCTTACTTTTTGTATCTTGTGATGTCTATGCCTACCTTTCATGTCAGTCATATGTTGCCTGAAAGTGTAAAGGTGGAGTGGAAAGGTTGCTCTTCTTAAGGATGAAACAGCCTGGTACAGAGTAATCCAGCAATGGAGCAGTCTCATAAACTGAGTTCACGCAATGTGTGCTATGTTGTTAATGATGTCACTTCTCTCCTCCCCCACTACAGCAGAAGGCTGCAGCTCCATCACACTCTCACCCTGCAAGTATGAAGATCAATGTTGTGAATAATCATACACACAAACAGGTATGTGTCATTAATTAGCAAGGTGAGAAATGCTCAGATACTATAGAACATCCAGAAGGTTTTGGACAGAAAGTATGTTAGTTTTATAAGATATAAGCAAATGATTTGAGCCTTTGCTTGCTTTGTGTAAATAATACATTCATGGGACATGGGCTTACAGCATTGTCTGCATTTGGTTCATTCTGATAAGTCACTAAGGATCATATACTGTATCTCATAATAAGAAGTCACGGTCAGGATAGTGAGCACTTTTGGAACCTTCCTCACTGGCACGGTACTCTGCTGCTAGTGCCTTTTGCACTTGCATTATCCTCTGCCCTCTCTTAGTGTCATTGGCTGATTTTGTTCTGAAGTCACAGGGAACCTGAGCTGGCACGCTGTCTTATTTTCTCTAGCTGTACATGGCTTCATGGCTTTCATTTAATAGAGAGCCTAATTAGACTAGCACTAGCTGGCTGCGTGCTGAGACAAATCCAAGAGAAACTGAATGCTGAGATCAGTGAGTAGCTTTAGCCAATATGAATTAGGCTTCTGAGAGATACTTTAGGTAAGCCAACTGAGGGGTTTTGGAACTGTTCATTGAGCACAGACTGTGATATCTATGAAGTTTTTTGCCTTCAGAGGCTGCCAATGTTGCTTCAGAGAAGGAACAAACATGTTTTTATTGCCCAAGCTAGGATAATCCCTGGAAGCTTGTTGGACTGTATTTGCCACAGCACTGAAATGGATGTGCCAGCAACCATCCTGAAGAGACAGTGGAGGCCCTGATGATAGTTATTTAACAGCTTACCCCATAAAAGCCAAGTGTCCTTTGGAATATCCACCTCACATTTAAAAAACCCCCGGAAATCTCAAGTAAACAGCTTTCATTTAAATCATTTATCTGCTATTTGGTTTTAGTGCCTGTATGACACAGAAGATGATGATGAACCTACATCTCCCCTCCCTAGCAAGCAGATGAAAATTACTACCACAAACAGTTTTCTTCATAATACAGTAAGGGTCTGTCTCAGTAATTTACTCTTTTACCATCCCCTCCACACCCAAGCCCCTGACGTTAAAGCTGAAGTGCTGTGTGAATGTGCTGAATGATCAAATTATTGCAGCCCCTTTGGCCTTGTATTTGTTTCCAAATATGTGGCATTTTGGGCCCATCCAATTCTGTTTAATTATGCTTGCATTTTTACCTCTGAACAAATGTCTCTTTGCTGTTTTGCTGCCTCCCTATTGCAGCAAAATTTTATCTTGCTGGTTCTAAATTGTGTCGTAATGCATAGTTGTTCAGCAGGCATCAACATTCTGGCCAAGATTGGAGGAAAAGGCATGTGGGGAAAGGAGAGCAGAAGTCTGGCTTCTGCTAGTCAAGTCCAGCCAGGTGTCTGTATTGAACCTACCCCATCGTATTTCTAAAATTGTCTTCAAGCAATTCAGAACTTAGATTTCAGGCCTCCTGATTTTTACTTGCAGTCCAAAATTGATAGAGAGATGTCTCCTTCTTCTATCCCAATTCCTCATCTCCTGTTTAGCAGGGTTGTTAGGCCACCCTAAGATGGCAGCCAAGCTTCTATGATTAGAGATCTTTTTTCCCTTAAGCAGTGATGTCAATACATATTTTTCCCTGCAAACCTAAGGGTCTCTCAGGTTTGCAAAAAAATTCCCTCAATCTGGGTGGCCCTCCAGAATAATATCTTGTTACCAGTAGAGTCTTGTACAACTGCTTTCCAAGGGGTTTTTGAAATTACACATCTGGTTCTGTTAATTCATGTTGACCTTTAGTCAGAGATTTAGAAAGATTGTCATGCATTCTTAACCATGTATACCATTAAATGTCATGGTCTGCTTAAAAGGTCAACAATGTTTTTGTTGATTTTTCATGGGGGCTTTATGTTTTCAGGGGCAGGGACAGATGAGAGTGAGGAAGTCTTATTTACTTTATTTACCCAGTTTATTATCTGGTAGTTCATGTGCTGCTTACTTCTCTTTAAGCTAAATAAAGCCTTTATTTTGGAAGACTGCAACTCACTTGCTCAGGAACAGTGCTGCTGCTGAGCTTAATGGAATTACCTTGACAGAAATAGGCTGTGGGTTGCAACCTAATTCTATCATCTATACTGAAATTGTTTCCTTCTCTTCAATACCCTTGTCCACTTTTGTGTTTCTATCTGTTAAAACTGTGAATGGTCAGTCAGAATGGCACCATGCAGTCCAGAATAGAATGATTTTGGAGCATTTTGTTTTCTGGCATTCTGTTTTCCTTTGTGATCAGACTAGCAAACAGAGGTAACTTTTTCAGCATATTATCAAAATACTTCCTGTATGGTGCAAACCAGCATGACATTATTTTTTCGTGCATAATCTACCCCTTATCCCTTTCTTCAAACTATTGTAAATACTGTATCAATAGTCTCAGCACAGACCCTTGTTTTCCAATTAACCTCCTGTACTAAATATATTGGCTGCAACCCTGCATTTTGGCATGCATGAAGTGTGCCAGTGTAGATGTTTCTTGTTTTGTTTTGTGGTAGAAAATGCTTGGTACATGTACACTGAGAGATGGCCCCAGATCCATGTGAAATATTTTTCTTTCAGAAGAAACATGTATAACTTTGGATCACAGTGATTAGGTAGGAATTAGTGAGTCTCACTGGCGTGTATTCTAGCCATCCTTGCATTTATGCCTCCCCTCACTGCTGCCCTTTTCTCCCTCGGTCTGTGTTGACCCATTCCTCCCTCCCCCCCCCCCATCTCCCCGGTGTTTTATAAGCGGGGATCTTATACACACCTCCTAGGGAATAAGTTCTATGGAAGTCAAGGGGATGATATCCTAGAAAATGTGCATTGGGTTGTGCTGGGTCTTAGATGCCTCTAGAGCACAGCCTTTCAAAAGATGCTGTTTGAGGCTTTCTCTTTTCTAGGTTTACTGGAAATGAGGACAGCTCCTGTAGCAACTTGGGACTGCTCCATGCTGTCCTCCCAAAAAGGATGAGGGCTGCATCTGGAAACAGCCATTACAGGGCTTTCTTCTTCTGTTAAGAGGCAATAAGCTCTTTGAGCTTGACCACAGGCAGTTTTTACTTGACACTGACGAGAGGTGAATGACTCCCTCAAATTATGGGTTAAACCACCTGTGACTGAGCCAGTGTGGTGGAGTGGATATAGTTTTGGCCTAGGATCTAAGAGACTCAGGTTTAAATTCCTACTCTGCCATGGAAGCTGGCTCTCTCAACCTCACACATTCTCAGCCTAACTATCTTACAGGGCTTTTGTGAACATAAAATAAAGAAGAGGAGAATGGTGTATGTTACTTTGGGTCCCCTATGTAGAAAACAGTGGGGCATAAATGGTGTAAATAAAATACTTTGTTATCCTAAAACTGACAGGGAGCTTCTGCAGGAAGAGCCCTATTTCTTTGGTTGTGTGTTGTTTTGTTTTTTGAGGGGGTGGATGCCTGTTCCGGTCTTTAAAATTAAATGGTTATAATGGATTTTATATTTGTGTATAAAAGATAAAATAATTCCCCTTTCAGTGTGGTCTAGAAATGAAAGTACTTCTGGCCAGACGGTTGTTATCCAGCAACTGCCTTTTGTGCATTTTTGACTGTTAGAGAAGTTTGGAAGTTAGGGGTTGGGGAGATGCAGGTCTTTCTCCACTGCCTAGACTTTGTTCCTGGGTTTCAGTCTTTTTAGAATGGAAGATGATAAATCCACATTTGGCTGCTTAGAGGAAGAGGTTCTAAATGTTTTGTTCTTCATCTATGTAGGCTGGGCTCAGTGGCAGCAAGTTCTCTCTGTCAAAAACTGTTCCTCTCACAAAAGTGGTCCAGAATGATACCTACACGGCCCCTGCAGCCCCACCTTCCCCCATCCGGACAAAGGCCCTGACAAACATGTCCCGGACTTTGGTGACCAAGGAGGAACCTCCTGAAGAGCCTGCACCCCTTGAGGTGAGTGAGGTATCCAAAGGAAGTCTCCTTCATGGCAGATATGGGCTCCTTACTTGTAAGAAGCAAGTGCATGCTTAATTTTCCAGAACCTAAGAGCAGAACTTAAGGTGCACCTCAACAGTACTTTGACCTCAAGAAAGTGCTTCCTGTTCATGGTTGCTAGGCAGATGTTTGATGAAATAAGAGCCTAAGGGGTTAGCAGGAATCATGCAAAACAGTGAGAATTTTGTGAAGACCAAACTTTGCTGAATCATACCCTTTCCATTCCCTCTTCCCGAGAGTCTTAAGTTTTCTGCTTTTACTTGTCATGTTCTTTTTGTCCATTCTGCATATGACACCCTTGTCTGTTTCTTGACAGCTGGCCTTTAGCCCATTAGAAGGTACCAAGATGACTGTGAATAATTTGCACCCTCGAGTCACAGAGGAAGATATTGTTGTGAGTATCATACTGTCAAGGACTGGAGGCAGGGACCAACCTGTTTCCTGCATCCCTATGCTGAATGATCTGCACTGGTTACCTCTCTACTTCTGGGCACAATTCACAGTGCTGGTTCTTACCTTTAAGGCCCCAAATGGCTTGGGGCCAGGATATCTGAAGGTCCGCCCCCCCCCCATGTACTCTCCAGCCTACCAGTTAAGACCTTCCTCTCAAACCTGCTCTTAGTGCCCCCGCCTTCAGAGCTGAGGAAGGTTTGGCTAGGGACAGGACATTTTCTGTAGTGACAGCTTGCATTTGGAGTGCCCTGCCCCAGAGCTTTGCCTGGGGCCTGCTTTACTCTTGTTCATTTGCCAGGCTAAAAGTCATTGTTTTACCCTGGTGGTTTATCTTACCAGTTTTTCAAATGATCAGTCTCTGCCTAGTATTAATGCTGTTTATAGAATCATAGAATCATAGAATAATAGAGTTGGAAGGGACTTCATGGGTCATCTAGTCCAACCCCTTGCACTATGCAGGACACTCACATCCCAATCGCTCATCTACTGTAACCTGCCACCCCCCCTTGAACCTTCAAGGGAGAGCCAGTTTGGTGTAGTGGTTAGGCATGCGGACTTCTAATCTGGCATGCCAGGTTCGATTCTGTGCTCCCCCACATGCAACCAGCTGGGTAACCTTGGGCTCACCACGGCACTGATAAAACTGTTCTGACCGGGCAGTGATATCAGGGCTCTCTCAGCCTCACCCACCCCACAGGGTGTCTGTTGTGGGGAGAGGAATGGGAAGGCGACTGTAAGCCGCTTTGAGCCTCCTTCGGGTAGGGAAAAGCGGCATATAAGAACCAACTCTTCTTCTTCACAGAATTCTTACCCAAATTGCATGAACACGTGGCCTAAAACATGTATCTTTGAGCTTGTGGGGAAGATTAGCCCAAATGCTGCTAGAGGGGGGTAACTTAACATTTATGGATCGAAATGCCTATATATACCAGGGTTGATTACACCCGTAGGAACACAAGGCAAACACAGATGTAAATGGTAAAATAGTAATATAAGTTTTATTGAAAGGAAAATAACAAAAAAGACACACAAATAGCTAACACATAGAGAAGGGAGAGGAAGAGTGGAAGGCTTGATAGTTACCTGTCCGAGGAGTGGTGGGTCAGAGGAAGAAGCACGAACCAGCGTGGGAGGTCCCGGGTTGGAAGACACTCAGAGTGGCTGTGTGAAGCCACAGTTTTTATAGGATTTTGGGAAGGGGGCTACATGACAAGGCTCAGGTAAGCATGTGCTGGAAGTTTCCAGGGTCCCCGGAGATTAGGACAATGCCTGGCCAAGTGGGGGGGGGGGTGGCTGTAAATGGATTTGGATAAAGGTATTAATGGCTCTGAGGAAGAGAGCCATCAGGTCTAGCTGGCAGGATGTGGCGAGGAGATTTCCCCTGGCAGAGGGGCCAAGTGTGAAAAATGTTGCAAGACAAAGGATTTTCCTAGGAGCCCTTAGGCAAACAGGAGGAAGCCAGTCCACTCACTTAGAAATACAATGGGGGGGTGAGCTGATGCGAGCTTGAGTCCAGAGGCACCTCTGGGTCAGGCAAAGGCTGTCATTCCAAACCTAAGGCAGAGATGGAGTCTGGCCTGGCTTGGCCGACCCTAGCAGTGTCGTCTTGGCTTTAGCTTGAGGTGCCATTGGTTATAGAAGACAGTGTGCCTGTCAATGAGGCAGGGGGCCTTGCCACACTTTAACAGAATCAGCCTCTCCATCAGATGGCTATCTAGCCTCTGTTTAAAAATTTCCAAAGATGGAGAACAGCTTGTTTTTAGTATGGTGACATGGTTTTAATTGTATGCTCCCTCAAGCAGTACTCTGAAGAGGAGGCATAGAATTATCCTAAATAAGTAAATAAGCTATTCCTAAGGTGTACATTAGTTCAGGCTGTATGCTTCTTTCAGAGTTCCACAGGGCTTGCAGGGCAGAGCTCTTTTGCCAAACTTACAGTTGAGGACGGTGGAAAAAACTGAACATCTAACACGGGCCTCTATCTTTCCCTCCCTTCTCTCACCCCCAGTAGGACTAGTGGTTTTAAGTACTTTTAAGTATTTATATAATTTTAATGTTTTAATTCTTCTATTGATAATTTATATGTTTTGACTTTATACAAATTGTTCCAAGCCTATTGATGTAAACCACCTCAAGTCAACTAGTCACAAGGGAGTGGTATAGAATACTCTAAATAAATATTGAAGAATCTAAGCTGTTAATTCACTTGGTCATTAGGGATATAACATCCTATTGTCAACGGTGCCCTTTTGCCGAAGAAAACAGTGCCCTTTTGCATAGTTCAGTCCGTATGCAAAAGCATAAATTGACACCAAGTCTGACATTAAAAATCATAATATTCAGAAAGCAAGGGGAGGGATATTTCAGTCTCCCAGGCCACTCTATTACTGACCTCAGTGTCCCTCAACAGAAGAACACCAAAGGGAGACTCCAGTTTGTCACTGCTGAATTGGGACTTGTTAAGAGGTTTCACACTATCCCTTCCTCCTGATTTGGGGTTTTATATTGCTCTTTGTGAGTGGATGGATTATTTATTTTGGTCAGAGGCCACCTTAGAATACAATAGTCGCTGTTAGTGTAAACAATCTTGGCTAAACCTTTGTGTCCATTGCAGGTATTCACTAGTGAACCTAACTGGGGAATACTCATTTTGTTTTTCTCAATTATACTTGAATTTTAGGTAATTGCATTATGTAATGTACTTGCATACATTTCACATCCCCTTAAGCCTGATGTTTCTTTTTGAATACGTATTGCATAAAAACATGAGGATCCAGCCATTGCGTCTGAAGAAATTGGCTTCTGTCAAAGAAAGCTTACACTGGATAAGTCTTCAAGATACCACAAGATTCCTGTTTTATTTTTGATGCAACAGACAACCCCTGTAGAATTAGCTTTCCATTAGGTGTCCTGCAGAATTAATCCTGTCATTTATGTTGAGCAGGCCAATTTACTTTCCTCTGCAGTAGAAAGATGCTTAAAAATAAGAATTCACTGCAATGATCTTGATTTGTTTTCATACTAAATGTCTCCATTACTGCATGCATTTCCAGCACGTGTATCTCACGTGCCAAGTCCTTACACTGCTTAGATTTTCAAAAAGATTTACAATAGAACCCAAAACAGTAACTAAAACACACTAGGACTAAAGGAAACCAGCAAAAATCACAAAACAACTTGCCCACTATTGACCTGGGTCCAACCTTTTTGAGCCAGCATGCACCTCTCAAAATAAAATGGCTGCCACATCTTACCTTCAGTAACACAATAAGATTCTTGTGTTGTTCTGGCAGCTGCTGCCAAAACAAAATAAAAAAAATTCTGCCCAGCCAGTCAGATTTCCAGTGGTCAGTCAGAAGCCTTGCTGGGCAAAGCTGCACTGGCCCCACCCACTTTATAAAAACACTTGGTGGGCATCCACGGGTGCCATGTGGGGGACACTAGCCTAGGTGAATAAAACATCCGTGAATCTGGCAGAAGAGCCTATTCAACAAGAAGTGCATCACCTTAGAAAAAAGCCCTCTCCACAGTCTGCATCTACATAACCTCTGAATATGGAAGCTCTTAGAAGGGTCTACAGTATGCAGTATTCTTAAAAGTAATAAGCAGTCATAACAAGTACAGTTATTTGCTCTCGCTGTAGGAGTTGTTCTGTGTATGTGGTGCCCTGAAGCGAGCCCGTCTAGTGCACCCAGGGATGGCTGAGGTGGTCTTTGTGAAAAAGGAGGATGCCATCACTGCATATAAGAAATACAACAACAGGTGCTTGGATGGTAAGTGTAGCATTTGCTTCACCAGAGTTCTGGGATGGTACTGCTGAGGTATTAGCTGTTTTAAGAACTTGTCAGAACCTGAGAAGAGGGGTCGTAATGGGAAGGCCCAGAGTCAGTTTTCAGGAGTTGTTGGATGCTCAGCATGCAGCCACAACATTTACACTGTTTGGGAAGGTATCACAGGTTTGCCCTTTTTCTTAAATCCTAGTAGTTAGGATTATAAGGTTATATTAAGATTATATTAAGACTTTTGCCTTGTTACCTGAATCTCCTTTCTTATAACATTGGATTCTTCAAAGTTACGTACCTTTTGTGGAAACTGATTTACTAATTTCTGTGTATGCTTTTGATTCTTGATTTATGGTTTTATGATCAGCTTTTGCTGTGCATTAAAACATTTTTCAGGGAGAATCACAATTCAAGCAATAAAGTATGTCCCATGTTTCTTAAATGTATGAATACAGTGCATTTTTGTAGTTCACTTTCTCAAAAGCAGTTCAAATACACACAAAAGAAGTTCATTTGGACAGAAATGTGTTAATGAAATATTTCAGTGGGCTGTGATTCATCTTTCTGTTAAGAAAAATAAAGGGATATTTGTACCTTGTTGCTGGTTTTGAGGCACTGATATGTAAAAAAGGGCAACAATTTACTGGGCTACTGGTGCATTGCTTTCTGAAAATGTGGCCTTTTCTTGGTACATTGCATCTTGCTTTGTTTGAACATTGATCTTTGCTGATTGTCCTTCTGCCAGTCAGAGGTGATTCTGTGATATGCGGGGAAACATCTCATCCACTTTCAATAGAAGTGATTAAAAACTGGCTGCAATACTAGAACGTGCTGGAATGTTTAGTCTCCTTTGTTTTCATTCACCAGGGCAACCGATGAAATGCAACCTTCATATGAATGGCAATATCATCACATCTGACCAACCCATCTTGCTGTGAGTATGTTCAAGGAACTCCGATATTTTGCTTAGTGACATCATAGAATACCTTGCTCTGTAGCAGAATGTCAATGGTTTGTCTAAAAGGGACAATGGCCTCTTTCTGTTCATTTTCCTCTTAAAATATCCGATTTTTGCTACACAGATTTTGAGCTGCATAATCATCAGCTGTTCTTCTTGCTTAAGGTTGTGTCATGTTTCTACCAACCTCTGACAGCTAGTTTTGATCATCAGGAGAATTTTGGTTCAAAAGTGCAACTGATCACCATTCTACCCTTTAAGGTCTGAAGGTGGCTGAGTTTTCCTGTTCTGCATCATTTTCTCTAAGACTCTGGATACTCTAAATAGCATGAAAGTTTCTTCTGGCTTAAACTAGCTAGGCATGGTTGGGAACCATTGAAAAGTGTAAGTTGGATACTCAGCTTTTTGTTTTGTCATGAGTTTAACTCTGATCTTGTCTGTTGTTTCCAATAGTCGATTAAGTGACACTCCCTCAGTGAAGAAAGAAGGTGAACCACGTCGGACAAGTGTAGGCGCCTCCTCAAATCCACCTGCAGAGGTGGACCCTGACACCATCTTGAAGGCACTCTTCAAATCCTCAGGGATCTCTGCCTCTGTGCAGCCTACGGAGTTCAAAATCAAACTTTGAGGAGTGGAAGACAAGAAGTGGACTGGAAAGCACGGGAAATAGGGAGATCCGTGCAGGAACACAACTGCTACTGCAGTTGACCGTGCGGAGACCTTTGTTTTTCTACAGTTGCTACCTTCCTGTACAATAGTACTGTCCCTAATATATGTGTTCTGTTTTCATAGTTGGATTTTTTTGTCCGCCTATTTCTAAAGGATTAATCTTCCCTTCCTCCAGTGAGAAATTTAGCACCAAGTTTAGTCCATGCAACTCCTTCCTTTGTTTCAGCCCCTGGTAGCCAGCCAGGAAAAGTGCACCTGGCAAATGGGCACAACAAGAATCTTGTTTGGGCTTGCCTCCTTTGAGTGAGAGATGGAGTCCCTTACTTTTGACAGGTGATAAACTTCATTTCATTTTCCATGCAACCGTGTCTAGGGATGAGGTCAGGTGTGGTGCTGGACTTCCACACCCTTAATAATAATGCTAGCAAGTTTAAACACTGTAAAATTACGTTCATGCAGCATCCCATAGTCAATTAAGACAGCCCTTTAGTGAAGAAGAGGCTGTGCAGGCAGTGGGAGGCATGTATAGGTATGGGAACATGGTGTGTCCTACATGTCTATTCTCTGCCTTGGTTGTATTGAACATGGATTAGCAAGAGAAGAAAGGGTCATTGTCAGTCTGAAGATGTCTCAGAATTGCTTTCTCATACTTTGGATTCCCAAGTTTGGTTACGAGTAAAATATTCCTTTTCACTTTAGACAGCATCACTTTGTGGATCCTTTCCCCTTCTACTATTTGATCAGGAAAGAAATTGGTTATGCTCTGACTCCACCCTCCGTGCTTCAGGAAGGAGCAAAGCAGTCAGTTTCTCTAGCATTGTGCTTCAGAAGCTCTGCAGTCAGTTTCTTTCCTGTGTGTGCTGCTCATGGAGAAACAAACTTCTAGATCTATTAAAATTGCTTTCAGGGGATTTTCCTTGTCCAACACTACTTTCCCATATTGCACAGCAAAGGTTCCTCACTCTGGCTGGAGGTGAATTCAGTCCCAGAAATAACTTCCACCTCCTGCTTTTGAGAAGTGTTCTGCAGTGAAAATGGCATCCTTTAAATTATATTTAGGCCAGACTGTGCTGCTGCTGGGCAGCACTACTGCTTGCTTGTCTGTGCTGGAAAATAGCAAGGGTCACATGCAGTTGATAGTGAGAAACCTAGAACAGTTGGCACAGAACAAGGCAGGGTGGTAGGGAGTCAACTAAACTCCAAGTTCTGTTGTCTATCAAGAATCTTTCACTGACTTGCCAGCCTTCACTAGGAGACATGCACTCCTTTTTATTAATATCACGTTACCCAGTAAAAACAAGAAATTGGCAATAGTTCACAGAGAGGCATTCATTTAAACTCAAGCCAATGCAAGAGTACTAAAAGCTACTTTTAAAATACGGTGGGGTCTTCATCTTTATCCTTCCAAAAGGCTAGCTTTCTGTTCATCTGTGCTGAAATCCTGTAGTGTAAGAAGATCACATTCATAGCAGAGCTTGCTGCTCTATGAATTCTCCTTTTTGATCTGTACAATTTCTTAGTTTCATTGGGCCATGTCTCAGTGATTTGTTTCCAATGCGATTTGATCATCTGGTTTATTCATTTCAGCCCACTCATAATGTCACCCTTGCTAGGAAGATGCTTTTTGTGCTCTGGAGATCCATTATGCGTGTACAGAGTTGCAAGTCCCTGTCCCAGATAACTATGTTTTATTAGAATGGCAAATTACAGGGGAAGGGAAGGTTGGGGCTGGAGGACACTATGTATTATGTTTCTGAATAAACATTTGTTATACAGAGACAGGATTCTGCACCACTTCTTTACACTGCAAGGAAACAAAAAGGTAAATCCATAGAGGAGGGCAACTTTTCCACTGAAGTTTGGATGCCATTTCTTTGAACCTGTCTACAGAATCAAATGGGTAGCATCTTTCCAAAACTGTCTCACTAAAAGCTGCCTTGCTGGCTTACATGGGATACTCCCAGGTGGGGGTCTGCCTGAGCTCTGACATAGCAAACTTCTGTGTGCAAATGTGCTTTTTTTCTGGATGTCTGAGAAGCTATGGAAAAGCAAGTAATATCAGAAGTATAAACCAGAATATTTTATAAATTTTACTCCTTTATTATAGGAGGGCACTGGCTGTTCCTCTTTTGCCTGTTAGCTCTGTGCTTACCCAGATGGGTATTTTAACAGTTCTCCCACAAATTTACATAATGTTTTTGTCAATAGAGGAAAATCCTCTAAGCTTAAACCTTTTGTAACTTAGTTTTTATCTCACAAAAGGATTATTCCTGTAGAGGTGTGGAGAACCATGTAAAAACTAAGAAATGAGCACTGGAACTAGAACATTTATTCAAGGGCTTTATGACTTCCAAATCAGCAGGGGATATGAAAATGTTGACAAAAGTTCGTGGCTGTGCAGATTATTTTCCAAACTCAGACTAAATTAACATTGTAAATAGACGTCATTTGTTGTAGTATTTTACCTATTAGTACAAAGTATTTGTTTCTTAAGATACACCTCAAAACTACACCAGTCACTCCCTGATCCTTTAAAGAATTGAGTTCATTTCAGTCTAGCAGCATAATATTCTCCCTCTTCAGAGCAACATTAGCGTTTTCAAAAAAATGATAGGAAATGTAGTAAATAATGCTATTGCCTTAGGAATGGATACTAGTTAGAGAGGTAAGCTACTCAATGTTGTTTTTCTACCTCTTAGGAATTTGTTCAGCCTAAGTGTACCCCATACCAAAAGGCTCAAAGGAAAAAACATTTATTGTTAGTTTCTGATGACACTATATGGCAAAGGCCCAGAGGGATATAAAAACTCTGAACAGTGAACCATCACCCATAAAAGGCTTACATCCCGAATGAAGATGGTTTGGTCTTCAATTTGTTAACTGTTTGGTGCTTTTTAGATGCCACATGTAGTCATAATCATACAGCCCTTAGGACAACCTCATATTTTCCAATCTTTCCTGTATTGCTGATGCAACCAGGCGGAGAGTGGCTTCCCTGGGTTTTTGAGTGACGTTTGGACTTTGCTGGTTTGTTATCTTTCGAATGAGATGATTTTCTGTTGTTTAGTTCTGTGAATACAGGCACTGTATTCTAACACCAGCAGCACTTCAAAATAACAAACCAACATGAACACTGGCATTGAAGGTCTTAAGAATGTCACCTGAAAAAAACTTTTGTCTTCCCCTCAAAAAGGTTTTTATTTTATATCGTCAAGAATTCTGGTGAACTTGAAAGCTTACACTATATTCTGTGTCGGTTGGTTGGTTCCAATAACAAGAAATTACATGGATTTGGCTTTTGTTTTGAATTTTGTGTGGGCTGGTATGGCTGACGAAAGCTCCTAGGATTACAGGGAAACCACAACTTCCAGGCAATTTGGGGGCAGTAGTAAATGGGCAATGACATGCCCTTGTCCTAGTACACTTAAATGGAGAGTAAGGAAATGTGAGCAAAATGTCCATTGCCCCTATCATCCATTTCCATGTTCATAAGACATTATGAGGTAGTTGTCTTGAAGCTGCAAAACGCTGATGGGAAGTCTTGCTTTATTTTTGCTCCATCAACCTGCACCAGTTCATCATTCAGCATTGCTCCCCATCTAGGCAGGCTGGTGTCTGTGAACATCTGTTTCACTTCTGGAATCCAGTATCTCCTGTCCTGAATGTGATTTGTTTTTGTTTTTTTTTTGTCCACCAGACAAGGCTAGATTTCATCTGGAGGTGAATCTGGACCATTATGTCATCTTTTCACATAACCTGGGTTCAAAAAGGTCTTAAAAGCTGTTGCAAATTCTGACGTGGAATCTGCTTCACTGTATCACATCTATGCTAGAGATTAATAAACCCATGATCTTGGTAGTGTCATCAGTGAAATGAATCTGCTCCTGATGGTTGATGAAGCCATCTCTCTCCTTGTCTGTTAGGAAAAGACAGATAGTCTATGATTATACCTAAGTGCTCCAGTTTCTGTGTTGGTCCCAAAGACCTCTGCTGTAGGTTATAGGGAATCTGAGATATTGTAAGCATCATGGTTTTATCCATGTCTTCTTTTGACTCAAGCAAGGAACTGCACCTTATTAGTAGGTCATTCAACTATGGATGGATATGAGTACCCTGTTTCCTCAGCTGTATGACTTGATTGATCAGGATTTTGGAGAAAACTCTCAGGCATGTTCATAGTCCAAGTAAAACTATGAACTGTCAATAGTTTTTCCTACACAGAATCACAGGAACCACCAGTGGCCTTGAAAGACTGGTATGTGCAAGTCCATGAAGATGAGGTATTCTTCCAGCTGTAGACATTTGATAATCAGTCAAAGGGTCTAATTTCTGAAATGCCTCGATGTCATACATTTGTTGAGATATTTCAGATCCAGGAATGCCCTCCAATCCGCATTATTTTTTGGAACTGTAACAAAAAATGGAATACAGTTCATGCCTCCTTTCCATGTGTAGAACAGACTTGATGTTCTGAATATTGAAAAGATGCTGGATCGCCTTGTTGATTCTGAGCTGTTTGTGAAGGCTCCTGTGGGGTGGGGAGATTAGGAAACACAAGAACCCAAAAAGGTTCCCGAACTTTTGATTTGGGTTCCTGGTTTTTATTTGGGTAAGGATATTTGCTCCTTTTTGTTTTGGAGGTTAGGAAACATTCCAGTAGGTGTTTGGAGACTTATTTCTATTTACCAACTATCAGCATTGGAGTTGATCAGTGAAGAAAATAGTTATAGCACCTTTTAACAAAAATCTTTCATGGGTACATAAGTACTACCACAAGAGTCCTGATATCCGGTCAGAGTGTAGGCAAGCATTCACACTACAAGCAGAGCAATTATTTTATATTCTCTCTGTCTATTCCACTTCTTATTTGTCTTATATTTTCAAAGCAACCGAAGAAAAGGAATTTGGGGAGTGGGAAATGGAAGGCAGAGAGCAGTTGAAGGAGTTTTCTCTTTCTCCGCTCAGTTTGACCAGCTTTGATATTTAATTAGCTGCCTTTGAAAGCTAACGAGGCAGGATCTCCCAAGCTGTTTCATGTTCCTAAAGTGTTATGAAGACAGTCCTCCTATTTTTATTTTTATTTTAAATTAGGAGGGAAACAAGCTTCTTGTTTGTAATATCCTTTTAGACACTTAGCCTTTCAAACTTCTAAGGTGAAAACCAAGTTCCAATAAGCTAGAAGATGATTTAAGCAACCCTATAAAAATTGCAGATAAAAACATTAACACAGAAGTCACATCTTCAGCTGATCCCTTCACTGATTCTAATCCTTTTATGAAAAGTGACATTAATCCCCTTAGTAATATGCAGCCAGATGTAGTGGAACTATGATTGCGAACTTCTTCTGGAGCACTGGCAAAAATAGAGCAAAATTACATTGTTAACAGACTGCAAAAATTACACTAAACTTTATTATTGGATTTCTATCCCACCATCTTTCGAAAAAACTTGTGGTGGGTTGCAAAGCAAAACAATAAAACCCAGTAACAATACCCCTTAACAGTAGCAGCAAGATTGGTGTAAAACAATTCCCTCCCCCCTCCCCCAGCCACCCCAATGGGGTTCACAGGTGTAAGTGCGGGGACCTGATCCTATGGAGAGGCCCAGCTGATCTCAAGGCCTGGCCTCACCCAAAGACCTGGTGGAAGAGCTCCATCTTACAGGCCCTGCAGAACTGTGGAAGTCCCAACAGGGTCCTCAGCTCTTCTGGGAGCTCATTCCACCACGTCAGGACCAGGACCAAAAAGTCCTTGGCCCAGGTTAAGGCCAGGCAAATCTTAGGGCCAGGGACCCTATGAAAGGTTTAGTGGACATTACAAGAGGATGTAAAAAATACCAAATCATAACAAGAAAAAGGGAACATCTCCATGTGATAATCCCCTAACAGTTTATTACATTACATGAAGTAAGATAATTTCTCCAGTTCATGGAATCGGGCTATAATAGAAAAACTGAGTATCATTCAATGCCCAGAGAAAGTAGTTATTGAGCTAGCGTAGCCTGTAAGACTATCAAGCAGCTAATTAGGAGGACTGATATAAATATTACCATCTGCTAGGGTAGGCACATTTGCCCTACTCTTCATATGGAATCCCACTGTTCTTTACAATCTCAAAATACTTGTTTAACTTTATAGTTCAAGATGCAGGTAAGTAATTATGCTTGCAAAATTAAATGTGCTACCATCCATGATCTCTGAAGACTATATGTTGGGGGTACCTTTTTTCAAATAGATATTGCAGTTGTGGTTTAGTGATCACAGAAACTTTGAAGCAAGTTCTGTTTGATTGTATGTGGTATAAGGAGCCTAGAAAGAAATAGATCAAACCACATGTGCCAGCAAAATGAGCTTCTCCTTTATATTGTGAGAGGCAGCTCAAACTGTCAAATACAGCAGCTTCTGGGGGCCATAAATATTTTCCAACTTCTCATTCCATTAACTGTAACAACATTTAAAAGTTCCCTCTAGAAGGAAATTGTGACCAGTGGAAGCTCTGGTAGCACATACATGGAGGAAAAAATACTTGCTAAACAGACTAACATTTGAGAGGCAGACCAGAAGCAGAAATGTTTTTGTTTTTATTTTAAATAATGGCTTCCTAATTTACAAAGCAATGCATCCCCACAGAATTCCTTGGATCTTAGGTATAGAACAGCTGCCTTAATGGTAATAGGACCTAACTGTAAAGCTATTAATAGCACACACTCAGTTCAAAACAATCCTGATAAATACATTTTCCTGTACAGGCTGGATGATATCAGCATCATCACAAGAGAATTAGTGTTCATTTAAGGAATACCGGGGTGTGTTAATGAGAATATCATTGCTGAAATTTTAATTTCTTGACAGTGCAACTTCTAAGAACACCAGACTGGGAGTAAGTCCAGTTGAGTAGACCAGTTTAGGATTATACAGTAAATATATTTCCTTATTGTCCACCTGGAACTGAAGCACGGCTCAGTGAAAACACAAGGATATATCTTGGTTTGGGAAATTCCTAGAAATACGGGTTAGAGCTGGGGGGGTGGGGGGTTCCACCCTCCCAAATGCATTTTCTCTAAGGGGAACTTCTCTTTGTTGCCTGGACCTCGTGTTACATTCAGTATGGATTTTTCTTCCCTCTCAGCAAACTAGGTCGCGCTAATCCCTTATAACGGTCCAAGTCATCACATTTCAGTCCTGCACCCGAACATCCCATCCCATCAAAGCAACTGAATTTTTCCGAAGAAAATAATCCGAAATGGAATGGAAAATGCCCAATGGACGCTGAGTAGGCGCTACTTCAACGCGCCCACACGAGCGAGGGTGACATTTTGTCCCCGCTAGTTTCTGTGGATGTCTTTTTGACAAAGGCCTATCAAAACTCCCATACTGAGCAATAATATGTCCAAGCTTTAAAAGCGAACGGAGATTCATTCTGCCCTCATCATTTTCTAAAATGCCCAGAATCCCAAAAGCAGGCAGGACTGACCGGGCCGATTTAAAGACGCCTCCCCCTAATGAGACGAGGAGAGTCGTTCGCCTCCCACTCTTCCCGGACTCACGCAGGAAACTACAGCTCCCAGGAGGCTTTGCTACCACAGGAACTGGGCGATGACGAGGCTTCCTCCTGGTGCTCGGAAATGGCGACTTCCAAGAGGAGGCGTGGGGACGGCGGAGCGCCTGTTGCTCCGTCAGGGTATACGGGTGAGTGGTTGTTGCTCCGGGTCTGAAGCGTGACCGTCGAAACTCTTCCTCTGTCTTGGCCCATTTCCTGCAGCTGGCGGCTCCTCCTCCTCCTCCCCTAAGTGCGAGGAGTATTTCCCCTTGTGAGCGCACACTTGCTTGCTCTCCCTGTGTCTGCCTTGTTCATTGATGTGACCTGGGCTGGAGGGGGGACTAACTTCCACAACCCAATGTGTGCGTTGGTGAGGAGAGCGGAGTTCTGTTTTGCCTCGCCTCCCCCCAACCCTTCTTCCCATCTTCTAGCCTCCGTAGCAGCAATGAAACAGGATGGGGAGAATTTCTGATTTCTGAAGCAACAGAGCGTGATTAGCCATGTTGGGAGGATTTAACTCCTCTTAACCCTCACATAATTTGTTCTAAGCATTCGAATGCGTTCGGTTACCTGTTGGAGACTGTAGGCACCTTTAGAATTCTAACACAAGGGGATGGGTGCAAACTGCAGAATGGCTGCCCCAGGAGGTGGAGCCAACAGTAAGACATCAGGGAGTAGGTTATGTGTAACCCTAACAAGATATTCCACTGCAGGACTAGCAGGATTTTTATGAACATCTTGTTTAAAAATTGTTTTAAAATATTTTATTTATATAAATCCTAAGTTCAGATTCAGAGTGAAGATTCCATGCTGTGGTGGCAGCTTGCTGATGAAGCAGTTTTCACTGAGAACCTGCGTCATTAGCCTTTTGCCATTGCTTAGGTGCTAGTCTGCTTTGGAGAATGCCCAGGAGCTTTGTTGAGAGAGAGATTAAGATTGAAAATTACAAGCTAGTAACTTGAGTAAGAAGGCTTGTGGTTAAAATCATTGAATTATATGGATGAAGTTAGGCCCCATTGTTTTTGATGTAGTTTAAAGAGTTCTTTTTGTGGTCCTTGCTTTGTTTAGCTATTCCAGTGAAATTCTCTGAAAAACACCAATCTCCTCACTACCTCTACGTGAAACAGCACAAAGTCAGAGAGGAAACAGATCCTAATAGGCCTCCAAACCGCACTCTTTTCATCCTCAATGTCCCACCATATTGCACAGAGGTGAGTATATATAGAACAGGGAAGGAGAGACTTTTTCACCTAAAACAGACACACAGTGGTACTTATTTTTGAGTGCTCCAGAAAGAGAATGGTCTTGCGAAGAGGAAGTTTAGTCCATACATTCTTCTGGCTACTGAATGTATGGCAA
Source organism: Paroedura picta (assembly GCF_049243985.1). NCBI lineage: Eukaryota > Metazoa > Chordata > Lepidosauria > Squamata > Gekkonidae > Paroedura > Paroedura picta. Next base: position 97,693,902 of record NC_135373.1, read on the forward strand.
ATCCTAGTAAATCTGGCCTGAGAAAAAAATCAACCCCTTCCCCCCCCCCAAAAAAAACCCAACAACAACCCTGTATTCCCGTGCAGCCTATTCCTTTCAGCTGCCTGGATGAGACGGGTTGGCTTAACAAGTAGGTAAAAGCCACTCAGCACCTTGTCTTGGAAGATGTTCTGGTTAGAATGGGTTTGCTTTTTGCATACAGTTTGCATCTGGAAACTGCTGACAGTGCAGCTGTGTGGGTGGGACTGTGGAAAGGGCTGGAGGGATCTGAGGATGTGTGGAAAAATTTTTTGTTGTCGAGGAGATGGTTGCTGGTTGACACATACAGGAGGATGGGGAGGAGAATGCTGAAAGGGCAGAATGGATGGTGCTGCAGCAGACTGGATGGTGCTTCAGTGGCCGTTCAAGCCTGAGGTGGCCAGCGGCACAGGGGGGAAGGGCGACACCTGCAGCAGACCACTCCCTGTGGATCCCCATTTTGGCCTATCTTTCAAAGTTGCCACAAAATTTGCTTGAAATATGCACTGACCATTCTAAAGGTACTGCTAGTATGTATGAATTGCTCTTTTTTTTCTAAAGAAAATACAATTTTGCTGGAGTATTTGTTTATACTATGGAATTTTCAGACAGCATAATTTAAATGCAAATAAAGTGCCATGCTTTCTGATACAACACTTATCTCTACATTGTGGCCAGTGTAAAACTTGATGGCTGGATTTACCACTGTAGTGATTGGATAGATTCAAATGGGTAGCCGTGTTGGTCTGAAGTAGCACAATACTTCTTATTGTATTTTATTTTATTATTTTATTGTAGTGATTTGAGGCTCTAAATAGTCCTGTACTTTTCAGTTTGTCTTTACTTATGACTCTAGCTATAGGATGAAATACATAGGATATCAGCTTCTATAGAATTTCTCATTCAGGACTTTGAAATGTCTGCCTCAGCTGATTTCCGCAAAGGACAGCAGGCAGGGGATGTGAGTATGACTCTTCGTGGTTTCCTGTTGTTCAAATATATTGTCCCATGAAAATAGCCAGAAAGGAGATGGACATATAGCTCTGTTGTGGAAGGAAAGGTGCAGGGCATTCTATTGGTAGCAATTAAGAAAGAAAACTTTACCTTAGGATCGGCTGGGAATGTGTCTGTTTTCCAGGTACCTTAATGGGATCCCATACCAAGAGAGAGTGTAGTCTTACCCTAACCACAGAGTAATTTCTCTAATCTTTGAATAGCCATTTATTGTGCTCAACTCTTATTTTGTTTGAAGGAATGCTTGTCGAGGCTGTTCTCCAGCTGCTGTTCTGTACAGTCTGTGGAAATGTGCCAAAAGCCGAGACTGGGAGAAAAAACAGAAGCACCCGAGTCCAAGTTCTTCAACACTAAGACGATGATGGTAAATTGAGAACACTGAGCATGACTGGGGGATTGCAGGTTGCAAGAGAGTGGTGGGTAAATAATGTAGGTAAAAGCTTGTTGGGGAAGGGGAGCACCCTTGAGCTGTTCACGACCTTAGCAAAGCTTTTAATTGGCAATGCCAAGGATTGAACCAGGGACTTTCTGCATGCAAAGCAGAGGCTGTGCCACTGAGCACAACCCTGACCCTTCTCATTCTTTGGGCTATATGTAAGTGGGCCTCGTTTCTTTCAGCCCGCACAAATGCATTTTCCGTTTTATAGGGATTTAAGGTGGCCTATGTGGTGTTCAAGAGTCCAGCTGGTATACGGGCTGCCCAATCCTTATCAACACGGGGCCCCCTACTGATCTCTTCTGTCAGTTATCCTGTGCACACTGGAATTCAAAGTAAGTTAGTGAATCTTGGCTGTTTATAAACCAAATAAATAAGACCAACTGTGTTTTTTTTAATCCAGGCCTTCAGGTGTGTAGATTAAATTGTTAGTTTATTAGATTTTTAGACTGCCCTCCCAATGAGCTGGCTCCATTCCTATTAGTGGAAATGGGAAGCTGCAGCAATTGGGCAATTGGAGGAGATGGGCTCATTTCCTTGTTCAGCCATGAGGCTTACTGGGTGACTTTCAGCCTGGCCTGCCTTGTAGGACAAAATGGGGCATGAAACCACATGTGCAGTTCAGAGTTCTTTGATTGTAGGAAGGTTGACCTTGAAAAGTAACTGATTCCATCCAAATTGGGTGCTTATTTTTCTTAAAGGTAGAGTCATCCTGCATCCAATCTCACCTTTGAGCAAGGGGATGGAATATCAGAGGGAAACACAGCAGCAGTTCAGTTCAGCCTCAGGGAGAAAACAGCAAGAACTCAGGAAAGAGCCAACAGAGTAATGGGTAGTGCTTGGTAGTGTGGCAAAGTGGTTTGGCTCTACTTCTGACAGACAAGAGTACCCAGTGATTGCACCTTTCTCTGGCAGTGAGCAAACCTTGTGCCACTTAGCCTGACTCTTGGGAAAGTTTGGGATTGTTAGGATCCAGCCTAGTGGCTAACTGATAAAAGCCCATTTATACTGGAAAGCATTAAGGAAAATTGAAACTACTCTCTAAATTAATGGGCCTCGGAGAGATTTCTATTTTGTCTTTCTGGAGAACTGTGCTACAGATCTGTTCCTTGAAACTTACTTATAAATCTTTGTTGTTGATATATAATTCCTGCCTTAAAGGTAAAGGTATCCCCTGTGCAAGCACCGGGTCATGTCTGACCCTTGGGGTGACACCCTCTAGTGTTTTCATGGCAGACTCAATACAGGATGGTTTGCCAGTGCCTTCCCCAGTCATTACCGTTTACCCCCCAGCAAGCTGGGTACTCATTTTACTGACCTCGGAAGGATGGAAGGCTGAGTCAACCTTGAGCCGGCTGCTGGGATTGAACTCCCAGCCTCACGGGCAGAGCTTTCAGACTGCATGTCTGCTGCATTACCACTCTGCGCCACAAGAGGCTCTAATTCCTGCCTTATTGACCTTCATAGTTTACTTGTACACCAGAAAACTTACCTCCCAGAACTGGACACTCACTACCTTTAGAAACCTGGTAACTGAGGGGAAGGTCTAAAATAAACCTAGTTTCCTCAAAGTCATAGGAAGCTTTTGCACAGTGTGTCTTGCTTATGTGAGTGTCTTGCTTGAAACTTCATGTGCAAAGCAGTAGTGTGTTACCTGTACCATTTTGTTGTTTCATGTAAACTGCCCTGAGATGCCCTGAGCCTTCAGGAAGGGTGGTATATAAATACAATACATAAATAAATACCATAGGGTCAGGATGTGTTAAGAAGGGCTTCTTGGGCTCCCGCAGACACTGCTTTGCATAACTTGTTGAGAACACTTGCAGTGGTTACTGATTCCTTTCCCCCCATTTCAGAATGGATTGCTGGGTATGCTGCTTCAGTCATCGATCCTGCTGAGCTGAAGAAAGAGGTGGATGCTTTCATGCAAGCCTATGACCAGAAGGTTGCTGAGGTAGGGATTGCTGGATTGCCACAGCCTTTCATTAAATGATGGATATTCTCTGGCATATTATCTACTGTAGTGTGTTTGACCTGCCTGCCTGGAGGATAAACCTGGGGAACCTTGAGCTAAAGAAGTCTGGAGGATCACCTCGATTGTATTACCTAGTTGGTACCACAGGTCCTCATCAAGCCCTTTTTTGGCCACCTTGCATGGCAAAGGGGCTAGTGTTAGAATCCCTTCACTCGAGAGCTGTGAAATTCAGGTAGCATGCCATCTGGAATGTACACAGTGTTCATGTGATGTACACAGAGACATGTGAAATCCAAGCAGCCCTTTCCCCACAAGCTGGAGAAGCACCGCTTTTTCCTTCCAGCATTCTCTTTCTTCACACAGGAAGATGCGAACGCTGAAAATGAAGATGGGGTCCCAGATGAGGATGGGTGGGTGAAGGTGACCAGGAAAGGACGAAGGCCTGGACTCCCACGGACAGAGGCAGCCAACCTGCGGGCACTGGAAAGAGAGAAGCACAAGAGAGCACGCAAGGAGCTTCTCAACTTCTATGCGTGGCAGCATCGTGAGACTAAGAGGGAGCGTGAGTAACTTTCTATCTGCCTCAGTCCAACGGGATTTGTTATAGATGGAGTGGAAGGAGCTGATGTGTGGAACTGAAGTTGCTTTCATAATGTGCCAGCTTGAAGCCAGGCCAAAATGTAAGCAGCTGCAGAATAAAGAGGGCTTCTATCTTTTGAATGTGCCTTGCTGAGATCCTGTGGATAGATGGCAGGATGCATATAGTATAAAGGTGTGAGTTTTAGCTCATGACTTCTTGTTTGTTTCTCTTTGTGTAAATACCGGCTTTTGTTTGAAAATGCAATACAAGGTATAGGGATCATGTTGAACATTCATATGATTAAAACCTAGCACATTATAAGTACTTCCCAAGACTATGAGTTTGTTTCACCTGCTGGTGACAAGCAGCAAAGGAGCTGGGAAGAGCACAGAAGAATTTCTGCAGTCAGACTGCCCGTTTGCTGAGTCTTGATCGAACCTGCCCTCGATTCATGGTGGGTTTCATTTGAATCTTCATTACAGGAGGAACACAGTATTTGACACCCTCAGGAGGACTTCACAGCACTTCAAATTGGGAATAACAGAAAGGCTTTCCCAGAAAGAATCATTCCAGCAGTACACAAGTACTCTTCCTAACACATTCAAGTGTTATTCTGATTTTGTGTACTGCTGGAATAATTAGGAACAAAATTGTTTTAAAGTGCTTGACAGATGAAATCCTCAGGGGTGTGTCATTCATTCAGCTCATCTTCTTCTGCCTAATCCAGTCTCTGCTTTCTCTCTTTCAGACATAGCCCAGCTGAGGAAGAAATTTGAAGAGGACAAGCAGAAAATTGCACTCATGCGAGCACAGCGGAAGTTCCAGCCATACTGACTCTCCAGCTGTTCCCCAAAGGAGGGGAGCCACAGTGAGAAGTCACAAGCAGAAAGGTTTTCATTGAGCTTCTGATAAGCTAACCTGAATACTTGCTCACTCCCCATCACTGCCTCCTGGACTGTGACTAATAAAAGTGAGCAGCTGTAGGGTCCAAGCATGAAGTCATCTTTGTTCCAACTGTGTGATGCCTGCAGATCACAAATAGGCCACCCTATGATAGGCCCGTGGACCTTGCTTCAGGGATTCCTCTGACAAATTTGATGTCACCCAATAGTGGACCATGGTGACTGCTGATTGGTTGAAAGAAAAACAGCTGTACATTTTAAATTGTAAATAAATGTAGCTGTACAGATAATTTGCAGTCAGTGTGCATATGTGTAGTTGCTTCTCTCACTCCTAAGCAGCCACCTTAAAACAGTTAATATAGTACTCCATTGGCAGTTATGCTAAATGTTTTATGTAGTATAGTGTGTGGTTGCTATAGTATTCATGTTGGTAGCCAACAGCAAGAAAGCAATATTCAGAATGTGGCTGCTCTTGTGAATCCAATAAAACTGGAGATGTTGTACTCTTGAATGATGCAGCTGCTGGACCTAGTGATAGTACCTTCTCCAAAAGTAATGGTAAACCATGCTTCACCCTCAACTAGCACTAGAAGGTAATCCTCACTTTTATTGAACTGACATCTGTTGGCTGTTCAGAACATGGGTTTTCAGACAGAAGACACCTACTGTGCCAAAAACAGTACAAATAACTGCACCCTGTAGCTCACGGGGTCCCACAGGGCCTGTGTGCATTAATTAAGCACAAAGCTGGCGGAGGCATTCAACAAAACCAGTATGTGAGAGCCAGCAAGATTGTCATTTCTGCTTGAAGGCACATTCTTGGCAACAGTAGATGGGGCCACATTTCCTCCACAACTTTTACAGACTCCTGCAGCTGTTTCCAGTGCAATCTAGTATCCCTCTGCCCCAAAAGAAGAGTCCTGTAGTGAGTTCAGTGGCCATGTTGTCCTCAATCCAGAAATAGGAAGAGCTGGTTCTTTCCAAAGAACTCATCCACTGGACATTTGGCAGGGAAGACAGAGATGCTGGCTACAGCCTGGCTTTGGAACACTTGCCTTTACTTAAGAAGGTACTGATGACCCCGGCTACAACTTCCGGTTCATTCAAGTGGACACAGTGATTCCCAGGTACCTTGACGAAGCTGTAACGCTAAGAGTGAGGGAAAATACAATGAGAAAGACTGGGTTATTGATCTCAGAGTGCAAGGTTAGAAGCTATTCAGTGGATGAAGGAATTCTTGACCAGATCTGTGTTCACAGAACCAAAATGCTGTGATGCAGTATGGATATAAAGACTTCTATATATTTTGTGCCCATTGTGTATTTTTTGTGTTAACAGCCCTGCCATTGGAAGCTTGCTATTTCCCCTCCCAAACCCTGGGGTAAAATTTAAAACACTTGATTCTCAGCAATTTTAAAGGGTATAAATCTGCTTGCTTAAACAAGAACCTGTGCTCAGTACCATGTTTTGTGCAGTCACACGTCTGGTACCTGCACAGCCCTACTCACAGCATTCTTTTCCCTCCCACCCTAGTATATGCATAGCAAGATAAAGGTGGCTTCCTTACTCTAAAGTACCAGCATGAGTCAAAAGGCTGCACATGTAGTCTAGAGGAAGTATGTGTTGGGCAGGGTAGCCAGCTTTGCTCACCTCTTTTAGGTAGGTCCTGAATGCCTCTTGCAGGGGTTTCACATTGGGTAGATTCTTAGACTCAATGGAGAAAAGCCCGTCTTGTGCTCTAGAAAGAAATACCAACCGTGAGACTATCTGGATGCCCTGATTATGCAAAATAGAAAAGGGGCTTGCTGGAGTTCTCACCAGATTTGTGGGTAGCTTGCATTGTTGTTGTTTTGCGCAGTCAAGGCCAAGCTAGTCATAGGAACAGGGCAACTGTACTGCGCAGCCATTTAATATACACCATCTATTTTGCACTTAAAGGTACAGGTACCCCAGCTGTGCTCCTTAGACTGTCCTTAGCCTGAGTCTTGTGGCAGAACAGTGAAGCAGTGGCTTTTTACAACCTAGAATCGTTGCATGAGAGAAGGGAAGGGCAAGAAAGAGTGGCTTCTGGTTATATCTGTGAATCACTCACATGATCATCAGTACATCAGCTTGGATATGTCTCAAGAAGATCAAAGATTGGTCCAAAGTCACAAAACTATGATTGTGCTACAAATAAAAATACAAAGTCAGACAAAGTTGGTTATACAGGTTTCTGCAAGTGTGGAATAATCTGTGGAACTTAATATCCTCAGAGTTACAAGAAAATGGTTGAAAACGCATGCAGCAGTTTTTTCAGAAAGACTCCAAATGATTTCTGGCACCCCTAGGTTCAGTCCCAGATCCTGGCATCTTATAGACCACTTCAAGACTGGGCTTCCATGAAGGAAGCTAAATTGGGGCAGAAAGAATGGTACAGATACTTAAAATGTTACTTTAGCTGAGCTTTTTTCAACCTTTTGATTGTGGAGAAGCCCCTAAAAGAAACGATGCCACCTGACCATGCCCCCTGGAAGTGACATCACCATGTTAATGGACAGGCAGCAGGAGGCCTGAGGAGGAGAGAAATAGGAGGCAGTTCAAGCCAGGAGTAGGCATGCAGGCTTAGCCCCTCCCAGAAACAAACCACAAATGAACTCACACTCTGGAGAGTGACCAGTTCCGTAGCTTCTGTCTGAGTCCTTTAAGCCAGGAAGGGAAAAGCCACCCCCCCCCGAGCTCCCACAGACCTCTGGGGGTCCATGGACCCTTGGTTGGGAATCCCTGCTGAATCTGCATGGAAAGCAAGTCAGGCCTGGGGAACCTGGACCTAATTTGTTACAAAAAGGCATGTGTAGTTTTGGTCCTTACAGTGCAATGATAATTTGCGGTGCTTAATTTTATTCATCTTTACAACCGATTCTGTTGCATGGTTCTTTTGAATTCACCAAGAACCAGCCTGCTTAAGCAAGTGTCCTCTAGGAGACAGACTAATGAGAAGAGATGAGAGTTAATTAAAAGGAGACTGTAACAGGAAACTAGCCTGCTTCATCCCCTGGGAACTTATAGAATCCTGCAGAGGGAGATTTGGTTGGTGGCAGATAATCACTCCCAAGAATTCCTTCCCCCATCTTTCCTCCCAAGTCTCCAGCTTATTCCCTCTATTGCTGAACTTCACGGTCAAATCAGTACAGCAAAGTGGGGTCAGCCAAAGACAATGTATATGCATGCTCAGGGGGGCTTCCCAAATATGTCATGAAAATATATATTTTTTTAAATGGCCATCAACTTAGCTGACCAATGGTGACTCCCACATCATTTTCAAGGAAAGAGATATTCAGCAGTCATTTGTCATTACCTGCCTCTGTGGATTAACCCTGGCTTTTCATGATGGTCTACCACTCAAATACTAGCCAAGGCTGACCCTGTGGAACATCTGAAATTTGATGAGATCTGGCTTGCCAGAACTGTCCAGGTCAGGGTTTGATAGTGGGGGAGACACTACCCAACATAAGTACATCCTCTGCCCCCACAACTGAGAAAGTTCAGTATCCCTGGCCACTTTGGTATTGATGTAAAATTTGTATGATGGCAGGATGTACCCACCTTGCTAGGCATTGCCATCCATTTTTGCAAAGCAGTATTTAATAGGCAAATAGTTCTATAAGTAATTATTCGATCTTCACAAACTCTTTAGGGGATGGGTTAAAATAGGTTGGAAAAAATATTCACATTTTTTCAAATGTGTGCATGGCGGTAGGTTTGACAGATGAGGAAGCGAGACAGACTACAAATGGCTTGAGATTTCCAAGCTGATCAGAAGTTGGAACCAAGGCCCATGCCCAAGATACCCTTTTGGCTGGATAATCAACATAGAAATAAACATCAACTACAGCAGAACTTACCAAAGTAGCTCTTATATCTCTGTTATAGACCAGACCTGGAGGAAATGAGAACACATGAATGATTAAACCATGAAGCCAGGACAGCTGTCACATGGTTGATGCCTGAGGCCAGCCATCTCTTATAACTGAAAATCCAAATGACATCAAAAGATCAACAGAAGTCTGCCTGATAAAGGCTACTTGCATAACTGAAAAGATACAATATAGCATGACATGCTTCCTGACCCATCAGGTTTCTGCAGCCCAAAGATCCTGTGCAATCGTTTTAGTGCATAGTTCACACTAGGATTACTGGAAACAGCTCATTTCCATCCTTTCCCTTTTACAGGCTCTTTTAGCATCCCACCTACCACTCCAAAAATACCTTAACTTGCATATATCATATTTTTGAAGGCATATTTGATTGAATTACAGGGCCCCAAGCTGCAGACCTTGGCTTCATAGAGGCAGACCATGGGTCCAATCAATGGCAGCAACTTTCTAGTGCCACCCAAACAGGAGGCTCTGCTAGCCTTGCTATCAAACTATTACACAGTGGTCAATTCACTATGTTAATGCTTTACCTCCAGGCACTTCAGTTGTCCCCCGCTGCAGCAATATTTTCCCACTCTCTTCTGTTAGGTTTGGGTTTGCCTTTAATAGTCTGGGGAAAACAGGCAAGAACATGCAAATATCTGTCACTGCAAAAACAGATGAGAAAATATCATTCTTGATGATAACTCCATGTAAATGGTCACCCCATAGTTTACTCTTAGGGTTGGATAAGGCTGCATTTGTACACTACAACAAATCCCTGCCTGTTCAGGATGGGTGCGAACAACTGGCCATGGTTGTGTGCTCCCTTCCCTCTTTTCCTTGTGTGCAAAGGATGACTGCAAACTTCCTGGTTTCAGAAGCCTTGTATCAGGCTGCAGTTTACCGTGAAGTGCAAATGTGAGCAGCTGGCCAAAATGAAGTTTTGGTTCATCCCAATTTAGTGTTGCTTTTAGAAGCACAACTTTGTGATTCAGAATCCAAGTTGACCAGAGCCTGCATCTGAGCATGGCAACAACAACAAACACCCCTCAGTTAAAGGCTTCTGAAATCAAGGCTTCTTTCAATCAAGCTTCACGCATGAGGGCAAGCTGGAGGTGGAGGGCAACAACACAATTTAAATAACTTCACTTGTGTCCCAAAGAGAGGTTTGTCAGAAAAAAAGAACTCACCTCTCAAGTGCCTCTTCGGGGCTACGCACTTTAGTGGAATATTGTTTGTCTGCCTCAAAACGTAGCATATCCTCAAACAGCTGCCTTTTGGGCTTCAGCAACCTTTCGTACTCCTGCAAATCAGAAACAATAATCTTCTTTCTGTAGCTCTTTACAACCAAAACTTCTTACAGAATACTCAGAGACCACCAGCAGCAGCTAGCACCTCCTGAGGTTAACAGTACATATTAACAAGACAGGGCAATGTCATTAGAGGCAGAACAGCTGACAATGGATCCACCCCACTGAATAACAGAACACCTCAAGCCTCACCTCTAATATTGATGAGGCATCTTTAGAGGTGAGTGGGGAGCTTGACTTCTTTTGTCTATTTAATCCTGGGGCCCTCTCATCACCCTGAGAACAAGACAGCCAATGAACAATCACAGAGTCTGGAAGTGGTTTTTAACAAAAATTCCTGTCTTGTCAGAAACTAGAGCAGTTCAGATTTGAACTGCAAACATCATGGAAGCACATTCCATTTGGATCAACAAAAAGCATCATGGAGAGCAAAGCAATATTAAGAGAACAGTCTTTATGACTGCAACATTTGTGAAATGCACACGGAACTTCTGAACTCCTGTCCCACCAGTAGCACATACAATTTCTGTGATATGAAAGCTCATTTTCTGATACATTTAGAAATTCAGGCTACATTACAATCCAGGGTTGCCATAGTAGCATTCAGGATGTATTCACATCCTAGGAAACAGAAGTGTCAGGGGTGGAGCTGTTTTGCACCTATTGTTAGGGGAGGGTTTGTGGCTCAGTGGTAAGAGCCTCTGCTAGTTGCAGGTTTCATCCATGGCATTTGTGGTTATAAACAGTAGGTGATGTGAAAGACCTCCACTTGAGACCACCAAGAGCCACTGCAGTCAAAGTAGAGAAGGCAGCTTCACGCATTTAATCACATAGTACTTTCTTCCTGGCACATAACAAAAATATTATCTTGGTGGGGAGTAAACATTGTGTTTCACAGATGTGTGATTGTTTCCCAGCAACCCTATCCATGACTTGATTGCTCTCAAGAGTGTTGTAAAAAGAGAAAAGCATCCAACCTTAGGTGCTGGGAAATAGCCGTACGATTCCACCAGGATCAGCTTGTCCACCATTTCAGGGAAAATACATGAGAACTAGGAAGACCCAAGAAGAGGACAATAGTTTAGTTCCTTTATCCCAGGCATGATTCCTTTATCCCAGGCATTTATTTCCTTGTGTTCTTCAGACTACCACAAAGTAAACTAGAGTCTCCACCGTGTCATCTAAGGCAGTGGTCCCCAACCTTTTTATCACCGGGGACCGGTCAATGCTTGACAATTTTACTGAGGCGGGGGGGGGGTAGTCTTTTGCCGAGGGATGTTGCCGCCGCCACGTTAGCCCCTGTTCCACTTGCTTTCCCGCTGGCACCCTGACTTCCTGCCGCCCGCTGGGAAGTCAGACCAGAACCAATGGGATTAAATTAATTCAAAAGAAATTCTGTCTAAACACCCAGAAGACGTTCCTGACAGTCAGAGCAGTTTCTCAGTGGAACAAGCTTCCTCGGGAGGTGGTGGGTTCTCCATCTTTGGTGGTTTTTAAACAGAGGCTGGATAGCCATCTGATGGAGAGGCTGATTCTGTGAAGATTTGAGGGGGTGGTAGGTTGCAGTGGATGATTGATAGGGTTGTGAGTGTCCTGCATAGTGCAGGGGGCTGGACTAGATGACCCAGGAGGTACCTTCCAACTTTATTATTCTGATTCCATGATTCTACGGGTTCAGATCACATTCATTTATTGTTGCTAGTTGGGGGATATTTTCACTGTTGTTCAGTTGGCGTGAAGTGTGGATGCTTTAATTTGTGGTTTTGCTATTGCTAAGAGTCAACTTGGGCAGCTTCATTCTTGAGAGCCGACAAAGGATTTATCTAAATAGCAAAAAACTTAATGGAGAAAAATGAGTTTTCTATAGGTAACACTTAAAAAAATATTACTCACCATTCCTGCCACAGTTCCACCTGTATGAGAGATCAGGGAGCGCAGTTTAGATATAGAATATGAAGCCAATGCCAAGGAAGTTCTATCATGACCCCCCCCCACACACACACACACACATGAGATGAAGCAAGCTAGTAAATCAGGGAACTGAGCCAGGTTACATGAGTTATGTCAGCAAATAAGAGAGACATTTAACACCTCATAAAAATACTACTACATGTTCCAAAAGGGTGGCCTGAAAGTTAATTATTTGCTAGCTTTTGGGAAAAAATAGTTCTGGGAATGCAAGCCACTTACCTAGACTATGGCCCATGAGAGTAAATTGCCTCCACTTCAATGCTAAAAGATAAAGAATAAAGCTTCTGAAATAAACCTGATCATCAGATTCTCACATGCTGCAGAGAGGCCGGCCTATTTAAAGACAGATTAGCCCATATTGCCCAGACTGCAGCGCTCCCAGATGGGAATACCTTGTGGAATGTCTGAGTCCTCTGAAAAACAGATGATACTAGCAAAGTGTTGATGAGAAGCAAATGGTTACTTCTTGGCTAGAAAAAACGGCCTTGGTAAACTCAGCAGAGGATTATTCATTGCATTTGCTGAATTTTAGCCAGACATTGGCACTTAAAGTAGTTAGTGCTATTGAAGCTAATACAGATAATAATTAAAATATAATTTAAAAGATGTTCAATACGGCTTGCATCCAAGTACAATGGAAGTGAGCAGCTGCTGCTTCTTCCTCTGTCTGGCCTTGCTGGTGGTGACTGGTAACCACCCGAGATCCTGTTTCAGTTTAACATTCCGTTGCAAATTAGCACATCATATCCATGTTATCTCCAAAGTTAATATATATTCCCTGTATTGTCGGTACCAGTCTTTCAGGGGCTACCAATTGTTGGCTGGTACCGACACTGTATTTTTATCCTGCTTATAAATCTCCAAACAGTTGGGACTGAGCTTCCTAGAGGACTGCCTTCTGAAAGATGACTCTTCCCAGTTTTCCAGATCTGCTAGGACAGTGGTTCTCAACCCTCCTAATGCCGCGACCCTTTAATACAGTTCCTCATGTTGTGGTGACCCCCAACCATAAAATTATGCAAGTGTTCTTTCACAGAAATTAAACTAAAACTGACCTATGGTGTAAAGATCCATTGTTCATGAGTGTATATACATTGTTTTTTTCCTGGAGTTTCTGCCTCTTGTCCTATCATGCCAATCTTGCTCTTTCCCGCTGCTCCCGACAGACAAACACTATCTCCATCTACCCTGCAAGGCTGTTGTGTGGATGGCCCCTCCCTCGGCCAAGCTGCTTGCCCTGCTGCAACCCCTGTGAAAGGGTTGTTCGACCCTCAGGTTGATATCTATGAGGTCTCAATGTACTATCAGGTGTTTTGCCTTTAATAAAGTTTTCAGTTTCGATTAGTTTTTATTCGAAATTGTTTTCAAGTGTATCCTTGATAGTAGGAATACAGATATTCTACATAAATCATTCTTGGTCTGGGACTGTGAGACAACCTGTTTGTCTGTGCTTGGAGCAGGATGGGTAAAGAGCACTGAGAATCTAAAACTTGCTTTATGCTATATATAATTCCACCATGCTCACCTTCTACTATCCTGCGCACATCTCCCACATAGTCCATGAAGTGATATGGAAATCCAGGTGGCCGGTGGGATGAAAGCCCATGTCCTGCAAAATCTATTGCCATGTAATAGTGGTCTGAAAGAGAACAAGGGGAAGAGGAACAAATGACATGCCAGTCTTTGCTCAAATATAAAAAAGAACTGCCATTAAATAATATCAACATACCTTTAGGGAGTAAAGGAATTAGCCTGTTGAAAGTGTTTGCATTGTCCAACCAGCCATGCAAACAGAGCACGGGTCGACCCTGCGGTGCTCCCCATGCCTTGGCTGCAATATGACCCCACGGCACCAAGAACTTCAACTCCGAGAACATACCTAAAAGGGAAAGAGCAGGAACTCACAACTGTGCTGGTAATCATACTACACTAAGAAGCTTTTCATCATTATGGCGGGAAGGGGGGTATGGTGTCTTTTCTTCTTGGGAAACTCCCTCAGACCAAAGATTTCCTGGAAAATACCCTGGCAACCAAGTGCCAGCACTCATTACTCCCTGAGAACATCTAGACTGGCTTGCTTCAGGCACTATTTGAGCACAGTACATACAGTAATAACAAAATACTTTGCAACCAACGTGACAGCACCTGTGCAATCTAGCATGCGTGGGAGAGATTAAGAATATCTCTTGGAGAATCTCCTGGGGAAATAAAGGGTGCAAAGTGTTTACAAGACCTGAGTGAAGCTCAGTTTTCAGGATCTGAGCAAGGCAGTTAAGGATAAGATGTTCTGAGAGTCGTTAATTCCTAGGGCTGCTGTACGTCCAAAGTGATTTGACAGCACAGCACTAAACACACAACAAGGACAGCATCTAAGTGGCACATAATGATGCTATTTAATCAGAAACCAACACCCTTGTCATCATGTCTAGTAAACCAACTGGACTCAAAACTAATAAGCAAATCTTGCCACCCTCCATCAAGTCACTAGCACAGATGCATTTGGCACTGACGTCCATTTCAGCAGAGGTCATATGCGTTTGTCTCCTTTTCTTTATCTGGATCTTTAGGAGGGCAAAGGGAGCTATGAGAAGTGACTTTTACCTTTTCCCTCCAGTAATATAGCTGCTCTGTAACTCTATTCTGCCACTCAAAGAACATTACTGGCCAAAACTTATTCTAATGGGCTGCTTTCTCATTGCAGGTAAGTATGGAAAGGAGCAGCTGCAGAGCTTAGATAACCCCACCAAAGAATAATTCTAGAGCTGGAACCTATCATGGCAAACGTCAGAGCAGTAGCTGCATTTGCAGAAAATAAAGACAGATTTTGGGGAAGCCTAAGAGGACACACATTGATTGTGGCACAGGCATGCATGTACAATTCTTCAGATACAACAGATTGTGATTCAGTTAATCTTCAGTTTGACTCTACAGTATGAAGCTGAGGAAGTGTGTGCACACAAAAGCTTATACTTTGAATAAAGCTGTGTTGGGCTTAAGGGTGTCGGACTCTAATAATGGTCAGGAATTTACTGTGTCTATTGAGTCTTAGTGCATCTTAGTGCCCGGCTTGTTAACAAATTCTGTTTTAGTTTAAAGCTGGAATCTCCCTTTTGTCAAAGGAGGGTGACTTTCAGCAGCAGATGATCCTGGTAGACTGAAATAAACATCCACGGGTTATCTAATGAGGCTGTTTTTGTCATATCAGGTACATGTCCATTTATTATTTTAAAGAGTTATTAGTCAACAGCATGATTAGCAGTTGATTGCATAGACCACACTGGAGGATGATCTGTAAAAGTAGCCCCTCAGGTGTTGGTGAATCCTGTAGTATGTGACAGGATAAAGTTGTGTCAGTGTTCCTGTTTAAATATGGTTCTAGTTGACATGCTATGTTATGATTGTTATATTTTTTATATTTGTTGCATTCTTGCTGAGCCATTTTAAAGCTCTAAGCATTGTTAAGCAATATGGGCAAAAAGAAGCAGCACATGATCGAAAAGTGTGGCGACGGCTGAGCCACAGGATTGCCAAAAGTCAGACACAACTGAATGGCTAGCATCATTAATATCCTAATCAAAGCAATACCGGGGGGGGGGGGCACATTAAGTGCAACTGTAGGACTGTTTCCGCATGGAAGGCTCGCTCAGCTGTTATGTTACGATGTCCTCTGGTTTTTTGGTTCGGGATGGCTCTCTGGACTTTTTTCCTACCTCCGCATGGGGGGGAGCCTTTGTGCCTCTTCCCCCTGTTTGACCCCAGATTTGTGTCTACCCGTGATAGCTGAAGAACAGGAAGTGAAAACTTCCCACTGATTTCTTAAAAACTTCTCAATCATTGTTATGTGGTGAAAACTCCCAGTCATTTTCCAGTGCCATTTTGTCACAGCTGAGCACCCCTCCCCCGCCAAAGTTTGAAATCATTTTTTTGTATTCCACAATCACCTTATAATGCAAAACTGTAACAACACAAACAAGGGGATACACAAAGGTGGACTGTTTCATCACACTATTCCCCGCCCACCCACCCAACCCCAGCACAAATAACAGGCTGAGAGTTGGGAGGTTGCCATTTTGTTTTACTGGAATTGCACTGTAATGCAATGGTTCAGGGGTTGGTCTTTTTTTTTTTTTAAGAGCAGGGGAAGGTTGCCACAGTAGATGACGGAAGTGTGTATGTGTGTGGGGGGGCAATGGTTGGGAAAACACAACTGGGTGCTTTCAACATATGCCTGACTTTTCCTACTTTTGCACGGTCCAGCCCCGACATACACCCCGTTGGATCCCACATCAAAAAAATGAAACAAGCGTTCCCTTGAGGCAGGAAAGGCGGGACAGCCCTGGAACCCTGCCAGAAGGGGCCCAATTCTGTGCAGAAAGGGAGGAGGGAAGACCCGGACACAACAAACAGAAACCAGAGCCTTAACGGCGGTGAGGAAAGAGTCTAGCTGGACTCATCGCCAGCAAACTGACCTTGAGGCACAAACAGCCATTACAGTTTGTAGGCTCAAATCAGACAAGGTGGGGGGGGGCTTCTTCCTAACGCCCAGGCTCCTGCCCCTGCACTAACATTAACACCCACAGGAAACCGAGGAAAGGAACCTTAATCCGCAGGAGGCTGAGCTCTCTGGAAGCCCCCAGAAGGCAAAGAGGCGATCGGAGAGTTCGAAGGGCCCCGGCTGCCTCGGATCTGCCCTCGGGGACCCGGGTGCGCACGAGAGCCTGGCCTCCAAACCTACTGTGGCGCCGCACGGACCGGTCCGTCTCATCCGCCGCGCAGCTCCCGGAGTCACGCTTCCAGCTGAGTCAAAGAAGCGCCAGTTCCGTTGCCCTTCCGCAATTGACGGAGGCCTCAAACCCCGGCTTCCGCCTGAGCTGGGAACTTAATTGCCGGCCTTAAAGGGGAACGGCCGCCTCGCGCCCAGCTTGGTATGCGGCTCAGCGCGATTAAACGTCAGGGAATCCAAGGGGGCCGCGCGCTTTAGTCGCAATGCCCCACCTTCATCGTGAGATGCCGAGGCGTGGAAAGGCACTGGCTGCGAGAACTAGCGTGGCAAAAGGCATCGTGGGCTGAAATTACCATTCGCCGCTTGTAGGTGTGCAAACTTTACGGTGCCTGTCCTTACCACAGCCTCCCTGTGTGACCCAACTCATTACTATTCCATATTTTCCACAAACTCCGCGCCTTTTCTGATCTGCTTTTCTTCGTCTCCCCCCCCCCATAACTCTTGTTGTTGTTATGTGCGAAGTCGTGTCTGACCCATCGCGACCCCATGGACAATGATCCTCCAGGCCTTCCTGTCCTCTACCATTCCCCGGAGTCCATTTAAGTTTGCACCTACTGCTTCAGTGACTCCATCCAGCCACCTCATTCTCTCTCTAACTCTACCATAACTCTACACTTATGGAAATGTTGTAGGTTGGCCTATCTCAAGAGAGCTCTCTCCGTACGATTTAATAGTCCTTTCCCAGTATTCAAACTGTAGTCCTGTGTCAGTAGAGAAACGTTTTCCATCTGCACTTTTGCCTACCTTAGGCATAGGGAATTTTGTGTGGAATTAGAGAATCCAAGCAAGAGAGACCGTGGACACAACCCACCTTGCTATGCCATTTTGTGACTTTTTACACTTTTATAAAATGCTTTTTTAGAAGCTGATTATTCCCCTGATGCACCCTTAGCCAGTGATCTGTTTCTCTAAATGGCTGTTCTGTCCTGAGTCTGATGCTGGAGAGGGGTTATAGCTGGGACTGGGGTCACCTGGATCCCCATTCTGCTAACAGCCATGCTGGGTGACTCTGGGCCAGCCATTTCCTCAAGTTAACCAGCCTCAGAGGGTTATCATGAGGGTAAAATGGTAAGGAGACCCATGTATGCGGCCTGAACTTGAGAGATAGAAGATGGGGCTCTCTAATGCAGGATGGGTTTGCTTCTCAGTTTCCGACTGCCAGAGCCAGAGGGTAGGTCTGCCTTTCACACAGTGCGGTGCTCAAAAGTATCCATTTTATTTGTCCCATATAAGTGAATTGCTTCCATTCACCGCTCTGGGGGGAAATGCAGTTTGAAACACAGGTGGGTAGTCGTGTTGGTCTGAAGCAGCAGAACAAAGTTGGAGTCCGGTAGCACCTTTAAACCCAACAAAGTTTCATTTAAAGTATAAGCTTTTGTATGCACGCATACTTCTTCAACATATACCTTGAATAACATTTTGTTGGTCTTAAAGGTGCCACTGGACTCAAACATTGTTCAGTTTGAAACACTCTGGAGGTAAGGATAAAATCTCTCATCCACCCTGGATATTGGGTGGCCCCCCATGGAGATTCTGTAATGTGCACATGCATGCACAGCATTTGGGGTTCAGAGATATCCTGTAACCTCTCCATTTGTTTACATACGTTGTCAGAGAGAGTGTACACTTGCGAGCATTTGCTTAATTAAAAAATGATTGAAGCTACCAGCCCCTGGCGGCCACTATGAGTAACTTCAGTATGGCAAGTATGGGTGCTGTGTCAGATCTAATTATGAAGCCAAAAGGATGGAGAACAGCAGGTGTCACTAGAGATTCCCACCAGACTTTGCAGTCTCCATTAATAAAGAGGCTCCATTTTCTTATTAGCTGCAAAAGCCATATGCCATTCAAATATTTTACTGAATGGGTGCTGTCACCTTTCTTTCTGTGCTTTTATCAGTGGTCACAAACTGGAATTCAGCAGATTCCATCTGATCTTATCCCATCAATAAAATAAACACTTTCCCCACAACTTTAGAGAGGAGCATAAGAACAGCCATGCCAGGTCAGACCAAAGATCCATCAAATAGAAGAAGAAGAGCTGGATTTTTGTACTCTGAGGGAGTCTCTGAGGGAGTCTCAAAGTGGCTTACAATCACCTTCCCTTTCTCTCCCCACAACAGACACCCCATGAGGTAGATGGGGCTGAGTCTGCTCTGTGAGAACAGCACTATCAGGACTGTGATGAGCCCAAGGTCACCCAGCTCACTGCATGTGGAGGAGCAGGGAATCAAACTCAGCTCTCCAGGTTCGAGACTGCTGCTTTTAACCACTACACCAACAGCATTCTGTTCCCAAAGAGACCAGCCAACCATCCATCCTTCCCAGGGACTAATATGTGGTGGCTGTTTCAAGGTATGAAGCAACTGCCAGCCTCAGGCCTCTACCAGGAAAGGGCCTTGCCCACTTTCTGGAACATGAGAAAGTTACCACATTGAGGATTGGTGCTGAGAAGAGCCACAAGTGGCACGCTGGAGAGATACATGTGGCTTCCGAGATACTGAGTATCACCGCCTTAGGGTAAAGCTCTAAATAGCACACACCTCTCCGTTCAAAATAATCCTAACAAATGAGTATTCCTGTACAAGTGGGATGATCTAAGCATTACATCATTGCCAGAGAATCAATGTGCATTGAGGAAAAAAGAAAAGTGAATGCGGTAATGAACTTAACAAATGGAGCACAATATTAAGTACCAAGAGGAAGTGAGGTGAATCTCTCAGTGAGTATTTATATGAGAATTATAATTTCCTAAGTGTATTGCCTCATTTCATCATTGAGGGAGAAGCTCAGTGCATGTGACATCTATGGCCAAGGTTGGGGGCTCAACAATTATTAACATGTCCAGTTAAAAGATCACATGTATCAAGGCTGGGACAGACCTCTGCTGGAAATCAGAATGGCGATAAATAAGCTGGATAGATCACGGGTCTGGTTTAGTACAATTGTCATACATTTATACAATTTAACAGTGTCTTTCATTTACATAACTATTCTTCCATGATTTTGTGCATATTGAAATAATGGAATATGATTTCATTTCCAGACAGCGTGGTGTAGTGGTTAGGAGTGGTGGCTTCTGATCTGGCAAGCTGGGTTTGATTCCCTGCTTCTCCACATGCAGCTGGGTGACTCTGGGCTATTCACAGTCCTGTAAGAGTTGTTCTCACAGAGCCATTTCTCTCAAGGTTCTCTCAGCGCCTGTTGTGGGGAGAGGAAAGGAAGGCAATTGTAAACCACTGAAACTCCTTCTGATAGTGAAAAGCAGGGTATTTATTTATTTCCCAGACTGCTGTCCCACAGCTAACAACAAATAAAACATGCAGTAAAACATACAGGAAAATACATTAAAATCCTGTAAGCCTGAGACCACTAAGACTCCACCCTCCCCCAGTCTGCCAAGTCCCCAGGGCTGATGTTACAAGTAGGATATACCACAGAAGGGGTAAGATCTTCTATATTTTTATTGTAAATCGCCACAAGCCGGACTGGTTTCAGGAGTGGCAGAGATAAATCCAAATAATAAATAAATATAAAAATTAACTCTTCTTTTTCTTCTCAAGATATATCAGCACCCAACAGCCAGGCACTTCTGGGCTGGGGTGAGGCAATGCCCATCTAAAGTGCCCAAGCCTTTTGAGTGATGCTGTTGAAGCTCTAGCTTGATAGCAGCAAGAAGACCATAAAAGTAGTGATGGAGCAGTGGGAACTCAAAAAGAGGAAGAACACTGTGGTTACCAAGGCAACCAAGGAACCTACAGCTTGCTTCCAGCCCAGATGACTACTTCTTTGGAGCCCCTATGTCAGCAGAGTTGTCACCATTCAGGTGGCACCTGGAGATCTCCGGCTATTCCAGCTGATCTCCAGACAACCAGGCAATCGGTTCTTCTTGAGTAAACGGCTGCTTTGGAGGATAGCCTCTAGGCACTATACCTTGTGAAAGTTTCTCCCCTTAATAGACCTTGCCCTTCCCAGGCTCCAACTTGAAAATCTCCAGGTATGTTTCAACCTGGAGCTGACAGCCCACCAATAAATGGTTGACACCAAAGGGGGATTGATCTTTGGCTTGCCAGAGGCCATGTCTGTGGTATTACATGGAACATTTTAGGCAGCAATTGGGATAGATGGCTAGAGAATTTAAAGTATATAATTCTGAACTGGCCAATAGACTGCAGATCAAAATGTGAACACAATGGAACTGGGGACAGACAGCCTGGTAGAAGTCCAGGACTGCAGAAAAATATGAAGTTGAAAAAGGGCCTTGGGTGTTAGAATAAACCCCAAATCTCTGGTTATTTCAGAATATTATGCCACTCAACCCTCCTGAGATTATATTGTGAGATCTTGGTGGCCATTTGGTGGGTTGCGATGCATTCCAACCAACATTGTCAAGAATTCAAAGACTCAGTGTGGGGGAGCTGAAAAAGATAGGGGAGGAGCAGAAAAGGTTAAAGGGGCAACCTGAAGATGGCGGAGGGGAACAGAAAAGGGTGCACAAATGAGTGAAAGGGGTTGCTAGAAGGAGAAACAGAAGCAGGTAGATAGAAAGAAGGGGAGAAGACATTGCTGGGGGAGGCAAAAGGAACAGCAAGAGAGGGAGAAAGTGGGAAAATTAAGCCCTCATTGGTTCCCTTGGGTTCTGCGCCTCTAAATATATAATTAACATATGTTTACTCTGTTTACTAGTATACACTTAATTGTGTATACTTCAGTTTTTGTCAAGATATGTATGATAGGGCAGGGACTTGCACATGCATGCATGTGCCTGAGGGGGCGCTTTCTCACATTTCCTGTGACCCTTGGAAGTCTGAGATGTACTACCTGTTTGTAACATTCTTGCCCCTCCATGCTGCTTCAACTGTCAAGGGAGGGCTGGTGGACTGAGTCTGGGTGACAGAATGCCTCCCTGAGAAAGAGGTGATGGACTCTGTCTTGAAGCAGGCTGTGGATGTCCCACTCCTTAAAGATCCCTTGACCCAGGAGAGTTCAAGTGTACTTGGAATTGGGCATCTTGTAACTCCTAAGAAGCCTTGGCTCATCTCAACATGTGGTTTCTATCTACAATGACATTAGTCCCACACCTAAAATTTGGGTAGTGGAGAGAGTGCTGCACAGACTTTGCCAGCATAAATCAGCCGTCACTTTCCTGGAAAGAAAGCATGTGTCAGAGTTCCTTATTGAACTGACTCCGTCCTACAGAAGGAGGTGCCTAAACACAGCTTCTCTGAAAGGCCCACTAAGCTGTTTCCTGGCAAGAATAACATTATCTCAACCTTTCGCTTTCCAGCATCTTGAACAGTAAGAAAGGAAGCTGTGAAGAGAATGATGTGAAAAAAAATGTAGCTGCTAAAAAAGCAAAGAAAAGATGTCAGGTATTTGGAGACATTTCAGTTTTTAAAAAAATCACTTTATCAAAATAATTGGTAATTAGGGGATGCTGCCAGGATTGTCCTGGTACCATTTATTTTAGTATCAGCTGTCAGTATTACGAAGTCCATTACAATGTTCATGAAGTCTCGAGATTCTAATAGTAATAGCAGAGGTGAGGGGAAAGCTTATAGAAGTTCAGAAGTGTTTGCCTTTTTATCCAGTAATCAGCAAAAATAAAATATTCAGAAGAGTTGCACATGTTCTTTTGCACATGTTTAGTGATTTCAGTCTGTGGCCTATAGATGCCTCTCCCATTAAGACAAGCGTCTGCCAGCCACCTCCTGTCCCACTACTATGGTAGGTACAGATAATTTGTTTGGGTGCCAACAAATCACTGTAAGGGATATGACCAACACAGAAAGAAAAACAGCAGCAGCTATTCTGCACATTATACATTTAAAGCATTGAGAGCATCCCTTCTTTTTTCTCTAAGTCTTTAAGGGGAGTTACAAATATAAAATAACCATACCCGCTTTGTGCTGACCCATGACAACAGCATGGTCAAAAGCAGCAGAGTTATTTTTTTTAATATTATTTTTTATTATTATTATTATTTAAAGTGCCAGTTAATGGATTCATATTTGTTGGCCCATCTCATGACTGATTGATTTAATTAATCAATTTGCACCTCGCCTTTCTCCTCCATTGGGACTCAAAGCAACTTCCATCATCCTTCTCCTCTCCTCCATTTTATCTTTATGACAACCCTGTGAGGAGAGTGAGACTGGCCTGAGGTCACCCAGCGAGTGAGCGTGAGTGGGGATTCAGAGCTGGGCACAGGCCTCCTCAACTGGGGTTCCTTGATTGTCATGGAAGGGTTTCCAGAATGGGTGCAAGTTAATTATTTTTAATATATTTTTTTAAATTGTCAAACATTTACTGGATGACATAACCATATATGGTCATGTAGACTTGCCCCCCCCCCCAAGGCCCAACATGGCGGCATGTACACAGCTCTGCTTCCCAACCATATTCTGCCCAATTGTGCCACTTCTGGGGTTTCTCAAAAGTAAAAAAGTTTAGAAAGGCTATCCTAGCATGACACTCTTAAACATGATGCCACACAAGCACACATATTCAGTAAATATGACAATGCCTAGCTGATTAATCTATATGGGCTACTTTGAAAATGTAGAAACAAACGTTTGCTGTTTCCTTTTAAAAGGTTATTTTAACTAACATTACATTATTTCACTTTCTTCAATACCTCAAATGTTTTGGAGTTATGCAGTTCAAATCTCTTTAAATTGCACACATATGTTAAAAGGGAAATTATTTAACACATTGCAATTTTTTAAATGAACGGACATCCTTGTTTGGAGCCACCAGCAATAAATTTGGGTTTACGGCTTCAGCAGATGTTGTCCATAACAGTAGTGGGTTGCAATGGGGTGCATCTGGCCCAGTTTCAAACTCTCCTTCAGCTAGGAATCCCGTTTTTTGAAGTCTCTCTCCCCTTCCCTGACCCGTCTCACAGGGCTGAGTCTATCCCCTCTTCCACCCAAAGCCCCTTGGAAGAAAGAAAAGAACAACACGGGAAACAACAACCAAATGAAATGCAACCCTTGACTTTTCAACAGGAGGCTGGAATCCCTGAAGGACCCACCAGCCTCTCTGCTGCAGAGGCTGCTGCGCGCCTCCGTTCCGGTCGCTCCCCTCCCTTCATCGCTCTTCCAGAGTTTGCCCGGCTGCCGCCTGCGGGGCTTTGGCGCGTCTCGTGTGTCACACACCAGGGCGGAGAGCGGAGGGCGGCTGGGTCCCCCTCCCCGCTTCTGCTTCCAGGTGGCCCTTGGGGGCTGCGGACGGAGGAGGGAGGGCTAGACAGCGGCCGAGGAGGAGGAGGAGGAGGAGGAGGAGGAAAGTCCCTGCAGCAGCGGCAGTGGCAGCAGCAGAAGTGGCGGCGGCGGCGGCGCTCTCGACGTGGATGCCCCGCATGCGGAGAGCCGCAGCTGCGCGTAGCCGTCGGCAGCAGGACCCTTGCTGGGCTTCGGAGCGCCACTTGCCCCGCGTCGTCTCTTGCCGTCTCCACTGCGAGGGGAACTTTTTCCTCCCCTCCTAGCAGGAAAGCAGCCGAGCGGCCGCCGTTCTGTCTCCTCGCCACGTCTGGAGCGCTCGGCGAGCCTCGCCTTCCTTGCGCCGGCAAACTTTCGCGAGCGAAGCACCTGGGGTGAGTATGGCCAGTGGCCCGCGGAGACCCAGCCGGGGCTGCAACCGAGGGGAGCGCGCGGGGCGGGGCAGGGAACCCCGGACGGCGCCCGCTGTGGCTCTGCGCCATTGTAGTCCGCCTGCTGCTGCTGCTGGTCGCCGCGGATCAGGACGCCCCCCCCCCCCCCCTCTGCTGAGCCAGTTTCCCGCCGGCGGGCGAGCCGAAGGCAGGCGCGGTGGGCATCTGGCTTCCATTAACCGGAGGTGGTGCCGCTCGGAGCTGTTGTGGCCGCGGCAGGAGCCAAGCTTCCCAACCGCCCCCCAGCGCCCCCAAGAGCAGCCGTGCTCTGCCGCCTCCTTCAGCCGGCCTCTTTGAGTCACCGAAGGAAACGGGCTGACCTTAAGCAGGCCTTTTGAAAGAAAGGCAGGCAGCTTCGGCAGAGCGAGAGAAGCCTGGAGCCAGGACCTCGATTCAGGGTCTGAGGAAGCCGAAAGAAGTCGGAGTCCCTTGAAGACCAACAAAGTTTTCCTCAAGGTCCCTGAGCTTTCATGTTCACGCATCTGATGAAGTCTGCAGGCAGATACAAGCTCACTAAACTCGGTTGGGCTTAAAGTTGCCACTGCACTCAAACTTTGTCCTAAGAACAGACAGTGTTTTTTTCCATGCAATTCTGGTGCTCAGGTAGGAAGACCTACCCCCCATGAAGCTGTACAATCTTGAAACTGGGGTAAGGCTGTCACTTAAATGTCCTTTTTGCAGCCCTGTCCCCTGCATGTTCACTATGGCATATTCCATCTCTTCAAAGGTACGTGGTGCTGACTATGCAAAACGATTTATAATTAAGCTTGAGAAACCTGAAAGGTGTGACAGAGTTGATGCTCCACTTGTTTGACAGCTTGTCCTCAGTTTATGACGGTTAAATGCTCCTAGGCCCATGAAGGTTCTTGCTGAACCGTCTCTTGAGTTTACTTTTCAAAGTCTGGCTTCCCTTGCTACCTTCATTTACACAGATAATCAGCTTCTGTGGAAGCCAGCAGCAGTTGCTTGGCCTGTTCTCTTGGCATCCCATGTTTCAGTTGCCAGAATACAGAAAAGTCTAGATTAGTGGTTCCCAAACTTTTTCAGGCCTCGCCCCCCTTAGCTCCCAGGCCACAGCCCTAGGGCCCCCTGCCCCATCCAAACACACACATTTTCCCTGGTTTGCTCTGCAAATTCAGAGCACACTATATTGCCTACACTTCTCTTTTGGTTGTTGTGCAGCAGCAATATTTTGGTCTGAAAGCTACTTTGGTTCCTCATTGGGGAGAAAGACAGAGAAAGAGAGAGAGAGGCAAGCAATGGAGAATCCTATGGCCAGGAGCAAGCAGGAGAAGGCTCTTCCAGCCTCCCAAAGATGGAGACTTTGGAGGAAGGGTTGCCAACCCTGGGTTAAGAAATTCCTGGAGATCTGGGGTGGAGTCTGGGAAGGACAAAGTCTGAGGAAGGGAAAGAGCTCAGTAGGAATATGATCCCACCCAGCCTAGCTTCTGAAGCAACCATTTTCTTCAGGAAGTTAAGTGGAGTTGGTCCTGGTCAGCGTTGGGATGGGAGATGACGAAGGTTTGTGGCTACTTAGAGGCAGGCAGAGCCAGCTTGGAATGTCTTTTGCTAGGAAAACACAGCTGCAGCAGGAAGAGTCAGAGTGCTGACCCCCTACTGCCTCCAAATTCCTCACTGCCCCCCTACTGCCCCCAAATTCCTCACTGCCCCCAGGGGGTCATGCTGCCCACTTTGGGAACCCCTCATCTAGATTAATAATGCTAGTTTTGTAAGCGAGATTTTGGGTGTGGGTTCATGTAGATTGGGTTGTCTCCTGGCAGAACTGAAAAAGGGCACTTTCACACAGTGAATACTGCACTTTCCATCTCTTTTCAATGCCCTTTTGCAATTCCTTCCAAGTGGACTTTGCTGTTTCACACAGTAAAATCCAGTTGCAAAGTGCACTGCAAGTTCTTGTTGACTGACATTAATCCTAGGAACTTGAAACAAAGGGTAAACAATGACATTTCATACTTAAAATGCTTAATTGACTTGATAAAGATGGGTCATATTTTTAGGACTGTTTTGTCAGCAGTTTCCAAATGGAATTTTGGACCTATAGGTAAGTCATTAGCGATGTTGTTTGTGGGATGTTAAGGAAGTCTTCAGGTTGTTTTTATGTGGAGGCATGAAAATGTCAGCAGAAGCTGCATTAGACTGAATGGGAATGATGTACACGGATATACCTGCTGGGCTCACAACTGGCAGAGAGCAGCCACGGCTGAGTGACCGAGTGTCTTCTCACTCTCAGTAGGTCCTGGATTCAATCCCCAGGATCTCCAATTAAAAGAATAACTTAGAAAGAGATGTGAAAGTCCGCCACCTGATGCTCTGGAGACTCCTAGAAGTCATGGGATAAGAGGATGAATTCTCATATGGATTAAACCCTGATGAACTGACAGGAAGCAAAGGAATCCATTGACAGTTCTTACAGTAAGCAGTGGGGACCCACAAAGCTTGATATTGCGGCTGGTACTATTTATTGATTCATAAATGATCTAGAATTAGGACTGAATAGTGTAGTGGCCAACTCTGCAGATGACACCAAATTATTCAGGATGGTGAAAACCAAGGCTGAATGTGTAGAGCTCCAAGAGGGTGAGCGGGTGACAGTGTGGCAAATGAAATTCAATGTGTTAAGTTTAAGGTTATACACACTGAGAGGGGAAAAGCACTCAGCTTCAAGTATAGCTTAATGGCGTCTGAACTTACTCAAGGAAGGCCAAAGATCTTGGAGTCATAGTGGATAGCTCAATGAAAATGTCAACCCAGTGTGCTTCAGCAGTAAAAAGAAAAAAAAAGAAAAAAGGCAAGCACTATGTTTTAGGAATGGGATTGAGAATAAAATGGCCCAAATTGTAATGCCCCTGTATAGATGTATGATGTGGCTTAATTTGGAATACTGCGTACAGTTCTGGTCACGGGATCCCCAAGAGGACATTGCAGAGCTGGAAAATGTACAGAGGAGGACAACCAAAATGACTGGGGGTTGGAGCACCTTCCCTATGAACAAAGGCTGAAGGGCCTGGGAGTTTTCAGTTTAGAAAAAGATAGAACTAAGGGGGGAAATTATAGAGGCTTATAAAATTATGCATGGGGTGGAGAGACCTGACAAAGAAAAAATTTCCTCCCAAAATACTAGCATTCAATGAAACTGATGGGAAGTAGTCCAGGACAGACAAAAGAAAATACTGCTTTTCATGGCCACATAATGTAGCGATGGCCACGGGAATAAACAACTTTAAAAGAGGGTTAGATCGATTCATGGAGGATAAGTCTACCAGTGGCTACTAGCCCTGGTGACTCAGGGGAACCACCAAATTCAGAGGCACTAATCCTCTGAATCTCAGCCAGGAGGCAACATCAGGCCTTGGCCTCTGTGGCCTGTTATTGGCCATCCAAAGGAACTGGTGGGCTACTCTGTGTGACAGGATGCTGGACTAGATGGACTGTTGGTGTTATTCTTATGTTTTTAAAGGGGATGAAATAGGAGCCACATGGGTCATGCCTGATGTCCTTGGGATGCTCAAAAATACTGTATGGACTACCCACTGCTGGGGAATAATCTCTGTGTGGGAGATGCCTCAGTTAATGTTGGGACCAGATGTTCTAGACCAGGGGTAGTCAAACTGCGGCCCTCCAGATGTCCATGGACTACAATTCCCAGGAGCCCCTGCCAGCGAATGTAGTCCATGGACATCTGGAGGGCCGCAGTTTGACTACCCCTGGTCTAGACTGAGGAGAGGGTGACATGTCTGGATATGAATTCTGAGCCAATTAGCAAAACGTACAGTTCTACTGTTCCATGTTTCACAAAGTGACATCACATGGAATGCGATGTTCACACTATACCAGAATAAAAGCTGTGCCTCGTAAGAAAATGTTTTTGGCACTCTTCACCACCAGTTCTTACAAAGTAAACAGTAGCTGTGACATGACAAGTTTTGTATAGTTCATTTGAAGTACGTTATGCTGAGAGTGCAATCCATGGTGGGTGTAGGGCAAATTTTAATGTGCTTAGTGGAAAATGTTCAGAATGAATAAATTTACTCCACATTTCTTACCTTGTTGAAGAGTGGCCCAGAAATTTGAACTGCACCCTACAATAATGGGTTCAAAGGCTTTACTGTAGGATGATAGGATTCTACAGACTTTGAGACAAAGCTAACTGCCATTAAATAAATTGTAAGTGGTTTTCCTATGCTACTTGGTTACTTATAATTGGAATTTGGTATTGTATATGGCTATATATTGTATGCTGCCTTATATATGTTTTCAAAGTATGAGATGTAAATATTTTAACTTACTAAATAAAAATAGACATGCCATGTGTTGTTTCTTCAGAACAGAGTCTGATGCTGTTCCCATAGTGTCCAGAAATTATTTATTTATTTGATTTCTATATCACCGCTCCCTGCAAACAGGCTCAGGATGGTGTACAGTAATAATAATGGTTTACAGCAATAATAATACAGTTTAAAATAGTACCCCTACCCCTAATGCTGAAAAATAATTCCTGTAAAATATTTTCTTCTTTGGAATGAATGAAATGCTTTTAAAGACAAGAGATTACTAGTTAACAATGTGTAGTAGTTTTATGCAAGATGTTTATGCAAGACATGGCATTAGATAATTATAATTACTATATGTATACAGTAGACGTATAGAGGATTTAAAGTGTCAGAATAATAATATTTCAAGGATAGCCTAATTGTTTAAATGTTAAATGTTAAATTGTTTAGAATTGTTTAAATTCATGCCACAATTAATTAGCTATAATATGTATAATATGCTTTGAAAAGTTGTATATTTTCAGTATTATAAAATTTAACTCACTATCCTCCCCCCAAATTTTCTCCATCACATCACAGCTGACCTATAGCTATTTCATTGGGTTTTCAAGGCAAGAGGTTTTGCCATTGCCTGGTAGCAACCCTGATATTCGTTGGTGACCTCCCATCCACATACTGACTAGTACCATCCCTGCTTAGCTTTTGAGATCTGACAAGATTGGACTATAGAAACATGCTATAGCCCTTTCATAACTGTTTCTTTCTCTCTAAATAATGTTCTTTCTTTGCGTTAGTAAAAAAAAAATGTTTTCAAATTTTATCATCTCCTGATTCTCATATGGCAAAAAACATGTGATCCATGTGCCAACGAAGCATAGATTACAGCAGTTTGCAACATTGTGGCTTTACTATTGATTGTATTTGCAATATGGCTTTAAGAAAATAAAGACATTTTTACTTTAAACCAGCCTTTCTCAACCTTTTGACCATGGAGGCTTCAAGGACCCCTGGAAGTGATGTCAGCTGGCCATGCCTCCCTGCCATGCCCTGGAAGTGACTTAACCACCTGCACCCTTCACCCTACCTTCACTCCCTCCCTCTGCCTTTCCTACTACTAGGGTGGCTCTGCTTCATGCAGGCCAGAAAGAAGGGCAGGAGCTGAGAAGGCAGCCTGGACCACTCACAGGAAACCATAACTGACTCTCCGCCTTTGATTTTTTTACACCCACGGCCACCCACCAAGCCCTCCGGACGAAGGCTGCCAGTTCCCTAGCTTGTGACCAAGTCCATCAAGGCAGGAGAGGAAAGGCCACAAACTCCCTCTGGAACTCCCGCAGACCCCTAAGGGTCCATAGCCCCCTGGTTGGGAATCCCTGCTTTAAAGTATCAAAAGGATGTCAGATAGTACAATTTTTATGCTAACAAAATTATACGTGATGCATTTTGTTTTTTTAAAGCATTACTTTTAAAGTTTTATTAGAAAGAATGTTACATATATTTTATTTTTCCAAAATATTCTGTTTCTTCCTAGGGGAAAGTCAAGTTTTTTATCATTGCTTTGACATTGCTTTAAAAATTGCTTCTGTACTGTACTCACCACAGTAGCATTCCTATACATTGGAACTTCTAAGGATGATGTGCATAAGGCCACTAGCCTAATTGAACTTCTAAGGATGTGCATAAGGCCACTAGCCTAAGTAATCTGAGACTGAAAAGTGACATTTGAATGCTGTTTTATTAGTAGCATACTTCTCTTGCAGATGCCAAATTTAATTGTATAGCTGCATTACTAATGAGCTAGCCTTTTCCTTTTTGGTCTATTTCTTAGAACTAACTTTTAAAAATATTGTTTTTAATATACTCAAGGGCAAATGGTATAAGAAGCAAGGGGGTTCTCCTTGGAGACATGTTCTACTGAGATAGTTGACCTGTTTAAGTAGATGAAGCCTGAATGGCTCTTTTCACAGGAGATATGATGATGTGATACATGTTTCGTTTTGCTCTCAGCTCTCTATCATTTCCTGTATTAGAAGCCTGGTAGACTCAGCTTGCTTAATGTAATTTGAGTATTTTTCTAGGGGGGTAAATCTGTATCTATTTGGTTATGTATAGAATGTTAATAAGTGCTTTGCTTGATCACGTTTTAGGTCTCCTCAAGTCCATCACTCAAATAGTGATCAACCAGATGTTTGAGAGAATTTCACAAGCTATGCAGCATAGATATGACTATCTCCGGCTGTGTTTTTCTGGCATTTTGGAGTCAGAAATGTGCTAGTTCTGAGCAAATATGACAGCCTCCAGAACAAGTTTGGGTAAGAACATATTTTCTTACTACACACATTTTACATGGACTATGATATTCGTTTTCTGTGATGGAGTTTGAGATTTTTTTTGTAATGTTGTATTTCTTATACAGAAACCAATACTATAAAATGAAATTTAAAATCCCACAGAGTGGTTCAAACTTCAAATGCCATTGGATGCCCCTGAAGCAACTATGAGTTACTTTGGAACTAACCATAAGCATTGTTGGTCCATGTCAGAGCACCGAAAGCAGCTGCATAAAAATATAACTCCACGAACTGTTGCTGTTTGGAAAGTGTTGCTGAAAGAATTTGAATGGTCTGCAGCTGAACCGCTGGAATTTTTGGCATATATTATACAGAAAACATTTTTCATCCCAGAGCCAATTACAGAAAATACAAATGGTCACGGCACATGGAATAGATCCAGTAAGGTCCTAGGTTTGCCATTCCCTCTCCTTTCCCCAGTCTCTTCTACACACACACACATACACACACACACACACAACAATAACAAGTCCCAAGTAGTGCATTTGCTATGATTCAACAGTGATCTGATTCTCATGTTTAATATTCAGAAATATCTGTTAGAATTAGAAGTGCAAGGACCATACCTTAGTGTAAGAGTCATACTTTGTTGTCTATATACTATATGGGAGGGACCTTGAATATAGATTCCAGTTGGAAGGCCATTGAATAATATGTGACTCCATGTATAGTCTTAATATAATGCAGATAAGGGGCTTGGTGCTTTGAAACAAGTGACAGATGTGTAACTCTCAAACACTACAGGACATATTGATCCCCCGCCTCCATGCTATATAGCCTTCACTAGCTTGAAATCTAGTATAATCCATGAGCAAGTTTACAGATTTGAGAAGTACTTAAGGGGATGTATGACATGGAACAGTTTGTCATATCCCAAACTAAAACAACAACAGAGTAACAATTCATTATGTGGAAATTATTCTTTGCTATATTTTTACAGGAGTACTTGGCTGTGAACTTTCTATAGAATATAACACAATCCAGGAAAGGTAGAAGAATAGGACAAGTTTAGACCTATCCTTTCAGCGCAATGCAATTCTGGGATGATTTGCCAGTGCCCAAGAATATCAGGAAGCAGCAGCTATGTGTAGTCTGGCTCATTAATACTGGAGGATGCATGACCATTGTAAGCGCAGATTTAACTGAAGATTATACTTAACTCATACAATTTAGTTCAATACAGTGTCTGCCTAACTTGATGCATTGCTGATCTTCCCTAAGTCCCACTGATGCGCCTTAGGGAAAGGCATAGGGGATTTCCATACATTAGTAAAAATAGCATTATGCCCTCAGAATGGCAAAGCGTGAAATTATATTGCATCTCCCAGGCTCTCCTCACCTTTTTTGCTGTCTCACCTTTGCCTGCTGTCTTTTTGCGCATCTCACCCTCCTCATCTGCTGATGAAAAAGGCAGAAGAGAGCAACACACTTTATATTTGTTGTGCTTTGGCCTGTCAATCAATTCAGGCAACCAATCCTCTTCCTCCATATTTTGATGCTTTTTAAAGGTCCTGCAATGCTCACTATTTTTTTTAATCCATACTTATCTGTTGCAAAGCTTATGCATGGAATCATAGATGCATAGTGCTTTTTGAACGCCATCCCTTATGGGATAATGAATCCTTTGATAATTAATATAATTCCTGATTTTTGGGAAAGAAAACTTTCAAGAGGCACGCTTTGTGTCACAATGCTGAATAAAATATTCTTTTATTTTTGGCATCGCCTACACGCGTGTCGGCCTATTCGTTGCTCCAGACATGTTGCCATTTTTTAAGAGAAAAGAAATTCCCATTCCTGGGAACAATGGAGAGGGATGCGGGTGTGAGGGCAGGACAATGCAGAGGACTGTAGCACTTTTGAGCCTCCATACTTTCCTTCTGCTGGTTTCCTGTTGGTTGTCCGCTGGTGCATCGTGCTTTTTAGGGTGGTGAATCCAATTTATGCAATTCCCGAAGAAGCGCTTTAAAATGGAGGATGTAGTGAGCAGTCAGTTGGCCATACGCTGAGTGTGGGCGATGTCATATGGAGGGGCCGGAATATTCAGCTTCCATTCGGCAGGCATAACGCTGTTTTTAATGGGTGTTGAAAAGCCTATAGAGATGCCCAAAGAAAGCAAAACCACTTTCTAAACTAAGCTGCCTATTCACAAAACCTGCCCCTGTTGGTACACAAAGGGACAGTAAGTAATGGAACATCTCAAGAGGGCTTGGTTTTTGTGGTGAATTTAATTTCTGGGGGAGCAGTACTTAACCACGCAGTGTTTTTGCACACAGAGCAAATAGTCTGGTTCAAACCTTGGCTTTGTTCTATTTTTTTGTTCTATATCTTTGCATTGTGTCTGCATGTCTCCCACTCTTCTCCAGCAGCAACAGAAGACATGAACAGTACAATCCACCTGGATACAAGAATGAATGGCTTAGAGAGGAAAAACGTAACTTGGTGTGTAAGCAAAAAAGCAAGACGAGGATAAGATCAGGAGTCATAATCACAGCAGAAAACTGGCAGGAGATTGGGCAATTTATATTAGCAAAACAAAGTACATTGCTCGGAATTTTCCAATGAAATTTGCATAGTGGGAAAGGGGGGGAGAGACCCACAAGACTTTGATTCTAGGCTTTCCCAAACATTACAGTTGCATTTTAATGTTGTGGATAGAAAGGCGATATAGGCATGGAGGCCAGATTAGTGTCTCCTGCCGATGATGCTTTGTAAGACAGGTTTGGCTTGTGTGTGATGTCTGTTAGAAGTGCCTGAGACACTTAATTATGCTGATGACACATGTAACCTTGTTAACGTTGTGTTCGAATTGTCTGCCTGGAGCAATGCTCAAGCAATGCTTAATCAGAGAGGATAGTAGAGAAACCACCCTTGAGAAACACTGAACTCCAAACGACCACTTACTGGAACAGGAAAAATGTTTGCTGGACTATTAAACCATTGAGAAACAACGAGCACACCCTCTGGGTGAATGGGGGGAGGGAGGCAAAGAGAACAGAAGAGCCACCTACCTAATGAAAGCAAAGAATGCTAAGCTAGGAAAGGCCTTGGGTACATGTCTTGCCTATTAAAAACTAGATCTTCTGGAATGGCTTTTGAAAATAAAATGAACAAGGGTGAATTGTTATTATAGGAAGCCATTATTTCTTGGTGAGTTTAGATCTTCTTCTCTGCTGTTAACCATGTACGTTGTGGAGCTCTTGTTCTGCAACCTGATACCTTGTTCTAAAAGCTGATATGTATGATTTTGCAATGGGGCTATTACAGTGGTTCTCCACCTTCCTAATGCTGCAAAACTTTAATACAGTTCCTCATGCTGTGGTGACCCCCCACCATAAAATTATGCAAGTGTTCTCTCACAGAAATTAAACCGAAACTGACCAATGGCGTGAAGATCCATTGTTCATGACTGTATATAAATTGTTTTTTCCCCAGGGTTTCTCAGTTCGGTTCTGCCTCTTGTACCACCATGCCGATCTTGCTTTTTTCCGGTGCTCCAGACAGACGAACGCTGTATCTTAATGTATCCCAGCCAAGCTGCTTGCCCTGCCATGACCCCTGTGAAAGGATAATTCGACCCCCAAAGGGGTCCTGACCCCCAGGTTGAGAACCACTGGGCTATTGCAATGTGCTTTAGAAGTAATAATCTATTACCTTTCTTCATTCACTTTTAAAATCTATTTTTAAGTTCAATAGTGGAATAGTTTGCTTACTTAGGTAGATATATCAATAAAAGAGCCATGTAAAACAAAGTTCAAGGAAAGGGAATATATCTCACATTCACTGTAAAATTTTCATTAGGTCTATGCTTAGGTATGATGATATTTTTATTATTTATTTGTACATTTAAAATATGTTCATTACCTCTGCCGAGTCCCTCCCCAGTAATGCAGGTTAGAAATGGTAATAATGGGGAGAACTGCTTTCTCAACAATCTTTACCTTTGGCTGCTTCCACACAGAAGTTTTCTTCTACCTTGGCTTTGAAATTGGAGTACTCTTGGAGAGAGATTCTACATGATGTTGCAATGTAATTGTCCCTAGCCTCAGAATGTTCTTTCTCAGACCTCCTTTGCTTTACTCTTATTGCAAATGACATCATCCTAATGCCTGAACATACTGTCTGGAAGGAACAGTGCACATTTTCCTGCCCTGCCTTGTATATTGTATATTGATGCCATTTCCCTTCTTCAGCATCATTTGGCCAGCATTTTTTTCAACCCCATAACTGTTGGAGATTTTAGCAAACATTGTGGGGTTACCATAAGTCACCTGCAACTTGATGGTGATAGTGCTATAGCACTATCACTATATTTTCATATGGTGCTATAACAGCTCTGTTCAAATTTGAATAGGTAATTAGCAATAGATAATTATAGCACTATAGCAATATATCCTTGCATGTCTGTTTCAAATACTGATACTAGTTTATTGTGCATGTATTAGGAAAAGAACAAAAAAAAAAGAGGAGGCAACATGTCTCCAAAGCAGCCTTTGATGACCATGCTCTCAACAGCCAAGATGAAAGTGCTGTGGAGTGTGTGTGGAAGGAAAATGTTGGAAACTGGAGGACAATATGCAAAAAACTCCAGTGTGTGAAAACTCCATTGCTAATGCTTATGCATCGGCATTTGCAGTGGCAATAAAAGCAACTCAGAAAATACTTGCTGTACTCCTTGTTCTTTTCTTGGCCATTCATTTTGAAGAAGGAACTCCTTGCAGTTAGAGTATGACCACTTTCAAATATAACTAAAAGGATTTGGCTTATTTTAGTGACCTGTTGTGATGGGTTCAGAATGCTCACAAGTCATAAACTAGGCAGTTGAGTTTTGCCACTGATTTAGAAATTGAGTGTGCTCACAGCTGAATCATTCCAAGCTAGAGGATATCCTAGTGCAAATGCTCAATAGGTGGCCTTAAGTGACTTGCAGTAGGAAAATAATGATACTGTCATTAGCCAAAATGCCAAGCTTTCTTTATATCTGTTCCACTTAATATTTCTGGTAAAGCCTTGGAGAAAGAGCATGTCTCATGGCTTAAGTGCCACTCAGCACTTTACACTCACTCAGTGGCTGTCCCGTCCCTGAGTGCCTCCTCCTCCAACTGGCTTGCGTGTCTGTCCAGCAGCCAGCCAATTGTCTTCCGTCCCCCATCCCTGACCTCCTCCTTCCACTTCCCTCCGAGGCTTGGAGGCTGTAGATCCCTGCCACATGAGAGCTGCCTCTGCTGGTGAATTCCATAACAGCTGCCTGCAGCCTTTCCAGGTCCTGGCCAGAGGGGGAGGCCGTCCGTAGAGTTCTTCCACTCCACCCCTCCTAATCTAGCACCCGTTGTATCCCTGAATGCAACAGGCTTGGCCCCTAATTAATATATATAAGTCATCACATATTTAAGGTTTTCTGCAAAATATTTTTTTCTCTGGAATCAGATCTGTGTTTCTCCGAATTCTAAAAGTGTGTAATATAATGAACAAGAGCACAATCTTGGGATCCAGACTAAAATTTCTGCAAGGCATTTGTGCAAGGCACTGTTAGTGAAGCAAAGCCCTCCTGCTGCTGAAGCCCACTGAATCCCCCAAAGTGCTGCTCCTCGGGGACTCTCCAGAACAGCATAAGAGGGGGAAGGGGATCTGCAGCAAGATGAAGGAAATGGTGGAAATTACCCCTCCCCTTTTTAGTGGAATATTCATTTTAGATCCAACTCAATGGTAGTGCCTGATTTCTTTATGGTACAAATGTATTTAGCATGTGCAGCTTCTTGCTCCCTCATTTGTATTTGTGATACATCTCTTTCCTCAAACCAAACAACCCCTCTCATTCATAAATATATATTTTTTTTCTCCAGGTCTGAGTGGAAAGAGGACAATGTTGGAAAAAAACATTTTCCTGGGATCCCTGCCTCTGTGAGAAATGATTGGAGGAAGGACAGATGAGCAAGCTCAGTGACTCTCCCACTTCACAGAATCAGCATCGGCACAATCCCTGCCCAACAGCGTCAACCCAATTGCTGTCTCACTACCGTGTCTTTCGTGAGGGTGAATGGGAAATAGTGGAAAGATCACTCACCCTCCTGCAGGCCAGTGGTTTTTACTGGGGTCCTTTATCTGTGCATGAGGCACATGCCAGACTACTGCAAGAGCCAGTGGGCACCTATCTGTTGAGAGACAGTTCTCAGAGAAATTGCCTTTTCAGCCTCAGCGTTCGCATGCCTTCTGGGCCAGTGAGCCTTCGTATCTCTTTCCAGAAGGGCTTCTTTTGGCTGAAGGACTGGTTTTCAGATTGTGTGGTGAGGCTGTTGGAACTGGTGGTCGCAGGAACAAAGGCCAAACCCTTTCATTGCGATGAAATGGGAGAAGTTCCTCTAGTGTTTTCTGAACCCCTCTGCCGGGAGCGCAGGGGTGTACCTAAACTTCAGAAACTTTGCCAGCAGGTCCTGTTTGCTTCCAATGGAACTGGGAAGAGCAGTTCTTGGAGTCTTCCACCTAACTGCCAAAAGGGGAACACCAGCATGTGTGTGGCAATTAAAAATATGGACATGTCCATAAAGTCAGTACATTAACTGAATGGGCCTTTGTTTTCATGTTGTTTTAATTAACTAGCAGTGGGAAATGTCTTTTACAGGGTAGTGGCAAACATCCCATCCCTCTGGAACATCCCTTTGGTGCCTGATTACTGTAGACAACCTCCTTAACGGGTCATTCCCACTGGTAACTGGATGTAGAGGCTGTATCTGGAATAATTTGTTGATGTTACACTAAACAAGAAGCAAAGCAGAGCTCTGTGAGTGTTCCTGCAAATACATATGACTCTGCCCTGATGAAATATTTATCGTCAGATAGAGGTGGGCATTGTGTATTGTGTAGAATTGTGTAGTATGCTGATCACTGGAACCCAAGGGAGGCTGCTAGTGAGTGGGAATGGGAGGGACTTAGGCCAGCAGGCTCCCTTATGATCAATTGGACTTAAGACTTAGATCAGAAGGGCCCATTCTGATTTTGTCATGACCCTTCAGAACTATGTAACCTTTCTCTACAATAAATATATAAATAATGTCTTCACCCATTTCTGCATCTCATTTGCTGAATGGTGTGCAGTGTCTGAAATCCATAACACTGCTTTGGTATAACACAGCACTGGTGCTAGGTTCATTTACTATTTTTGAGTCTTTTTCCTTTATTAATTTTGTATTTCTGCAGACTCTCTTGATCTTCTAGGTACTGCATTACTATGTAATGGCCTGTTAAGGTGGGTGAATTCCTTAAATAATATAACAGCATGTTCTCAAAAAAAAAAACCTTTGCCTTTTTATGACTCTGGAATAGTTTTTAACACTTGGGATATATAGGTGTTTTTGTTTGTTTGTTTGTTTTGTATGAGTACTACTAATGGCAGTATTGTACCTTCAAAATCAAGAGCCTTCTTCACCCATCCTTCATTATCAGTATAGCTGAGCATTATTGTTGTACAAAGTGATCTGATCTAGCATGCACATTGCTGGCAATGGTGGGGCATGCATAGACTGGACAGGGATGGCTTTTGCAGCATTTATGGGCTGTAGAAGTCAATGGATGCACATACACATGCCCCTTCAAAATCTATCTGGATATACTATCATTTTTTTTAAAGTCACAATTTACTAGCTGACTTAACAACCTTTTTGTGCCTTATATTGGAGAATCGCTGTGTTGATGTGGCGAAGGGGCTTGCGTAGCTCAGTGAAGCTATGAGCTATGCCGTGTAGGGCCACCCAAGACAGACAGGTCGTAGCTGAGAGCTCTGACAAAATGTGATCCACTGGAGAAGGAAATGGCAAACCACTCCAGTATCTTTGCCATGAAAACTCTATGAACAGGTTCAAAAGGCAAAACGATATGACGCCAGAAGATGAGCCTCTCAGGTCGGAAGGTGTCCAATATGCTATTGGGGATGAGCAGACAGCTAGTACGAGTAGCGCCAGAATGAATGAAGTGACTGGGCCAAAGCCGAAAGGACGCTCAGTTGTGGAGGGAACTGGTGGCAAAAAGACAGTCCGATGCTGTAAAGACTTTATTACATAGGAACATGGAACATCAGATCCACGAATCAAGGCAAGCTGGATGTGGTCAAACAAGAGATGACAAGACTGAACATCGACATTTTAGGAATCAGTGAACTAAAATGGACAGGAATGGGTGAATTTAATTCAGATGACCATCAGGTATAGTACTGTGGGCAAGAATCTCTCAGAAGAAATGGAGTAGCCTTCATAATCAAAAAAAGAATAGGAAAAGCAGTCTTGGGATACAATCCCCAAAATGACAGAATTATCTCAGTTCGAATCCAAGGCAAACCATTCAACATCACAGGTCTATGCCCCAACCACAGCTGCTGAAGAGGATGAAGTTGACCAGTTCTATGAAGCCCTATAACACCTTCTAGAAGCAACGCCAAAAAATGATGTGCTTATCATCATGGGGGATTGGAATGCTAAAGTATGAAGCCAAAAGATAACTGGGATAACAGGCAAGTTTGGCCTTGGAGTACAAAATGAAGCAGGGCACAGGCTGGTAGAATTTTGTCAAGAGAATACAATGGTCATAGCAAACACTCTTTTCCAACAACCCAGGAGACGACTCTACACATGGACAACACCAGATGGTCAACATAGAAATCAGATTGACTATATGCTCTACAGCCAAAGATGGAGAAGTTCTATACAGTCAGTAAAAACAAGACCAGGAGATGATTGTGGTTCAGATCATCAGCTTCTTGTTGCAAAATTTAGGCTCAAATTGAAGAAAGTAGAGAAAAGCACTAGGCCATTCAGATATGAACTAAATCATATCCCTGGCGAATATACAGTAGAGGTGACAAATAGATTAAAAAATTAGATCTGATGGACAAAGTGCCTGAAGAACTATGGACGGAGGTTCGCAATATTGTACAAGAGGTAGCAACTAAAACCGTCCCAAAGAAAAAGAAATGCAAGAAAGCAAAATGGCTGTCTGAGGAAGCTTTACAAATAGCTGAGGAGAGAAGGGAAGTGAAAGGCAAGGGAGAAAGAGAAAGATACACACAACTGAATGCTGAATTCCAGAGAATAGCTAGAAATGATAAGAATGCCTTCTTAAATGAACAGTGCAAACAAATAAAAGAAAACAATAGAATAGGGAGGACCAGAGATCTCTTCAAGAAAATTGGAGATATGAAGAGAACATTTCATACAAAGGTGAGTATGATAAAGGACCAAAATGGTAGGGACCTAACAGAAGCAGAAGATATTTTTAAAAGGTGGCAAAATTATATGGAAGAACTATACAAGAGCGAGCTTAATGTCCCTCATAATCACGAGGCGGTAGTTACTGACCTGGAGCCAGACATCCTGGAATGTGAAGTCAAATGGGCCTTAGGAAGTCTGAGCAACAATAAAGCTAGTGGAGGTGACAGCATTCCAGTTGAACTATTCAAAATCTTAAAAGATGATGCAGTAAAAGTGCTACACTCAATATGCCAGCAAATTTGGAAAACTCAACAGTGGCCATAGGATTGGAAAAGGTCAGTGTACATTCTAATCCCAAAGAAGGGCAATGCCAAAGAATGTTCAAACTACCACACCATTGCACTCATTTCTCATGCCAGCAAAGTTATGCTCAAAATCCTACAAGCTAGGCTCCAGCAATATATGGATTTCCAGAAGTACAGGCAGGATTTCGAAGAGACAGAGGAACTAGAGATCAAATTGCCAACATACACTGGATCATGGAGAAAGCTAGGGAGTTCCAGAAGAACATTTACTTCTGCTTCATTGACTATGCCTTTGATTGTGTGGAGCACAAGCAATTGTGGCAAGTTCTTAAAGAGATGGGAATACCAGAGCATCTTATTTGTCTCTTGAGAAACCTATATGCAGGTCAAGAAGCAACAGTGAGAACCGGACAAGGAATCACTGGTCGGTTCAAAATTGAGAAAGGAGTTTGGCAAGGCTATATACTGTTGCCTTGCCTATTTAACTTGTATGCGGAGCACATCATGAGAACAGCGGGGTTAGATGAGTCACAAATTGGGATCAAGATTGCAGGGAGAAATATCAACAACCTCAGATATGCAGATGATACCACTCTAATGGCAGAAAGTGAAGAGGAACTAAAGAACCTTTTGATGTGGGTGAAGGAGGAGTTGGCTTGAAACTCAACATCAAGAAAACGAAGATCATGGCCCTCTCAATTCCTGGCAAGTAGATGGGGAAGAAATGGAGATAGTGACAGATTTTATTTTCCTGGGCTCCAAGAGCACTGCAGATGGGGACTGCAGCAAAGATATTAAAAGACGCTTGCACCTGGGGAGGAAAGCTATGGCAAATCTAGACAGCATCCTAAAAAGCAGAGACATCACCCTGCCAACGAGAGTGCGTCTAGTCAAGGCCATGGTCTTCCCAGTTGCAATGTATGGCTGTGAAAGTTGGACCATAAGGAAGGCCGAGCGTCAAAGAATTGAGGCTTTTGAACTTTGGTGCTGCAGAAGACTCTTGCGAGTCCCTTGGACTGCAAGGCGAACAAACAAGTCAGTCCTAGAGGAGATCAGCCCTGACTGCTCCTTAGAAGGCCAGATCCTGAAGATGAAACTCAAATACTTTGGCCACCTCATGAGAAGGAAGGACTCCTTGGAGAAGAGCCTAATGCTGGAAGCGATTGAGGGCAAAAGAAGAAGGGGACAACAGAGAATGAGGTGGCTGGATGGAGTCACTGAAGCAGTTGGTGCAAACTTAAATGGACTTCAAGGAATGGTAGAGGACAGGAAGACCTGGAGGATCATTGTCCATGGGGTCGCGATAGGGTGGACACGACTTCCCACCACCACCAACAATGTTGGAGAAAAAGTCCTCTAATGTAAATTAATGTTTGCCATGAAATTTCGTTATGGTGTGTGTGTGTTTTTCACTTCCAAAATAAATGTTTTCAGAATTTGTGGCATATACTGTTGCAATGAACTCCAGGAACTGTCTAGTCTTCAACACCGATTAACACCCCCCACTTCCCAATCCAACATCAATGATGGACATTCAGAAATGTAACATTGAGTGTTACAGTGAAGATTCCAAACAGTAGGGTATTATGTACAAAACTTAAAGATAGGTTGATTTTAAAGTGTGAAAAATTTCCATCTCTTGATGTTCTTTTAAAAGCCATTTTTGCTTTCTTACAAGGAAAACGATGGACAAAGTCTTACTGTTTATCAATTCAATTTTAATCCTCCTTATAAGGAGCTTAGGTCAAGGCATTGAATGTGGTTCAACCTTCCTGTGGTTCAGCCTTCCTGTCTCCATATTATCCTGGCCTTCGAGCAGGGGCATGGCTGTCTTGGCCCTGGCCTGGTGGAACACTCTCCCTAGCAAGATCAGCCCTCCAGGATCTGCTGGAAGTCCAGTGTCACAAGCACGGTATTTATGCTTATGGGTAATACCAAAAGCATGTTTTGTTGTTTCTTACTCAGTTTAATTTATTCAGTTGCCTTAATAGAGTTGCTACAATGCTAGATTTTTTTTTAAAGTCTGGCACATGGACAAGGTGCAGGGATGTGG
Organism: Paroedura picta; assembly: GCF_049243985.1. Lineage (NCBI taxonomy): Eukaryota > Metazoa > Chordata > Lepidosauria > Squamata > Gekkonidae > Paroedura > Paroedura picta. The sequence continues at coordinate 97,736,642 of NC_135373.1, forward strand.
CCTGAGGCAAAGCTTAGTAAGGCAATAAGCAGAATAGGAGTGGCCATTTCTTAGTGGTAGAGCATCTCTTTGGTGTGCAGAAGATCCCAAGTCCCATCCTTAGTATCTCCAGTAAAAGGATTAAGTTGTAGGTGGTATGAGAAATATCAGCTTGAGACTCTGGACTGCCACTGCCAGTCTGAGTTGATAATACTGAATTTGATGGACCAATGGTTTGATTCAGTATAAGCCAGCTTCATATTTTCATCTGTGTTCATAACTCATTGAAAATGCTCTGCTTATATAAGAGTATAGCTATTCCATGTGCTTTCAAGTAGCCTACATCAACAATAATGCTTATACATAGTATTAGTATAGATAAACTTGGGATTTATGCTGGAATTTATGGAATTGCCATGGATAAGGCTTGAGCAATGTGGGCTGGAGAAGGAAGAGTTTGGCTGGATCCAAAACTGTTCATATTCCATCTTTCTGCTAAGTAAAATTGATAAATAGTAGATGAGATTTACTACAAAAGATAGAAATGAGCAGTATAAAAATCACACATTATCAAAATAAGTAGTGCAGCAGCAATGTCAGAAAGTGATAACGCAATGTAACTTTAAAGCAATAACATATTCCACCCTTCCTCCAAAGAGTTGAGGGCCATGTACTTGGTTTAAATAATGGGTCCATGACAAAGCTGTTCTGTTTGTCACACACTTTTTCCTCTCTTTACTCCTTCCATGTCACCCCAATAGTTTTGCTTTCGTTTAAATTTCAAAGTAGGGCAGACTCTAACCACATTTTAGCTCTTTGAATTCTTGGTAATTATGATCACTATCTGTTCCTAGAAAAGACCTAGAAACACATTCTGTGGTCGAGCACAGATAAAATAATGAGTAATGGCAGAGAAGAGGGGAAGAAGCTGCAGTGAATGGAGGTGCATTGTAGATCTTGATTGATTTCATGAGCCTTTATATACCAGACTTTGTGAGGCATACTTGGCCCTATGGATAATCTTGCTAGTCTAATATCACCAATAATGTGCAGGTTATGAAGCATTAACAGTAAAAGTACAAACAGAATTACTCTTCTGCTGTCAACATTTTAGGTGATGCCCAGTTTGCTTGTTATATTTTTGTACAAACTCATCTACTGTCATATAAGTATTTCATCATGCTGTACCTATTGGACAGTGGCTGCTGGGAGAAAGAACAGTCCTAAGAAAAGTCGCACCCTTCTAAACTCATTGACTTATTTAGAAGACTGTGAATTTTGTTCAGGATTGCAGTATTAATCACAGATCATTTCCTAGATTAGGCCAAGTTTTTTTGGTGTCTAGGTCAAATCTTAGACCCACAGTCAGGGAGGTAATAAATACAAGGTCCTGTAGTTACCTTTTTGTGGAAGAGGACATGTTACAGTTGCAAATAAAAGGTTCCAGTTTCAGTCACTGTTGCTTATAGTAAGATTTAATTCTAAAACCTTAGAAATCTAATATGACATATCAGTGCCTTTGTGTGAAAGTCTATTTGTGGCCCTTTTAATATATGTATCAAGTATAATGTGAGGACAGATCATTACTTATGTAGTACTGCATCTAATAAATATCAATGGAAATGTTAACCAAATTAGAATTTGGGGAATTTAGCTTGCAAGAGGGCTAACAACAGGATTCTCCACCAGTGTATATCATGGTCCTTTCCTTAGAATCTTACAGAGACACCAGTCTGAAATGAATGATAATGATTTTTTTATTTAAAAAACAAAATAAAAATAAAACTTGCACATTTGCACACAAATTAAGCTAAGCATTTACACAAGAGGAAAACAGAGGTGAGATGGTATGATGGGGGAATATAGTATATTTATTTATAATTTAATTTATACCCCGCCTTTCCTGATCAAGTCAACAATAAAAACAATTTACCCCATAAAATCATAAACTATAAAAACTACAATTACATAGAATAATTACATATAGTAATATAAATCCCCTAATCGCAGTAAAAAACAGCGGTTGCCCTCTCTTCTGATAAGCTATTACAACTTCTAGTAACTCTACCTGATCTAAAAACTCCAGTTAGGCTCAGATCTACCGCGCTAGGTGTGCAGCACTCAACATTAGGTGGGCCTCCAGATCGTAATTCCAGGTACTCCCCCTGGCCTCAACCAAATGCTTCGTGGAAGAGCTCCATCTTACAGGCCCTCTGGAACCTTGATAGCTCTGTCAAGGCTATGAACTTAGGCAGATTATGAGAGGGTGTGCAGGAAGGGATGTGTCAGTGTTTGTCTTTTGTGGCCCTTCCTTGCATACCCAGGGAATTGCTGATCGCCACTGTGGGATGGTAGGTGAATTTCTTTCAGGCCAGGCTGGATTCTGGAGATTCTTGGGTATGAATCACTTGGGTATGAAATTGGGGTCACTGTGAGTGGGCAGGTAGTTGTAAGTTGCTGTATTGTGCAGTAGATTGGACTAGATGACCCTGGAGGTCCCTTCCAGCTCTAGGATTCTATAATTCTAAGAGGAGAAAGAAAAGTATAGCAATATTTGCAACATGTAGAAGTCTAAAAAGAAATGGCTTTTTGAAAGGATAAAGAGCCTACAAGTATATAGAGATGTGCATATTAGATATGAGAGTATCTAGTCAGATTTGTATATGGAGACTAAGGTTGGATGCTGCAGCCCCTAGAACAATGGGTTTGATGAGATTGCATGTGTATAATAAAGAAATCTAGAAGCTAGGTGATATTCTTGTCCATTATCCTAGACAGAGATAAAATCAACAATTAATTAACTCAAATAGAAGCAACCACAGAGTACCCCTATGAGCTCCAAAAACTGAATGTCTAATCAATCAATTAATCCCTAATAAATCCAGATTGATTTATTAATTCTCTAATTAATTAATTCAAATTAAATAATTCCTAATACATTTTAAACACCCCAACTTCCCCAAAGCAATTCTACCCAATCGTGGAATTAAATCTAATCTTAATTAAGCACCTTACCTTTTCTACCTCCCCCTACCCTCCATCCAAATATGATCTAGCACCCAAATTACAAATAGGCACCAGGTTGGGTAGCCCTGAGAGGTCATAGCAGATTATCAGGGCCATCCCCCTGGAAAAGCACATTCAACCCAATCATATCAATCAACTCTAAACAACCAAACTCAAAGTTACCCCAAGCAAGAAAGCCTGGGGACAAGGTTCTCTAGAAATTAAACAGTTAGCAATCCAAAGAAGAGTCGATCTATGGCAAGCAGTACCAAAACACCAAACTTAGCAATCAACAACAAACATCAGGCATAATCAAAGGTGTAACATCGAGAGGGAACCCAAGGGGGTCAGGGATCCCAATAATAAGGGGAAGAGGCAGAGACAGCAGTAGGAGGAGGTTGGACAAAAAAGGGGACTTGAGATATGGTTATGCTCGGGCCCCTTCTAACCTCCACCCCATCTCTCGGGCCTAGGGTGGAGGCAAAAGTGAAGAACCCACCTCCAACACTGATGTGGTGTAACATCTGGCATGCGTGACGGAAACCTGGATCAGGGATAGGGAAAATGTTGCCCTCAAAGAACTAGCCCCTGTCGGGTTCTCCATCCACTATCAGTCATGGACTGCAGGGTGGGGGACGGACGGACGATGAGTGGCAATCCTAATACATGAGGATTTCTCCTCCAGGGCACTTATTGCGTCATCAATTCCAGAAATTGAATGTGTTGGCCTTGAGTGGGGCACAACCGAGAGTGTGGCCATCTGACTGGTTTACTACACACCCAACGTTCTGCCAGATGCCCGGCCAGCCCTGCTGGAGACAGTGGCAGTCTTGACATTACAGTTCTCTAGATTAGCGGTCCCCAACCTTTCTCAGGTCAGGGACCGCCTCCGGGGTGAGGGGAGAGTCGATGGCCCGGGTGATGCGAAAACGCGCACGCGCAGTTGCCGCACATGTGCATTTTTGCCACCAGGTGGCGCTAATGAGCATGTGTGGCAACTGTGCGTGCACGTTTTTGCAACCGGCGGGTGCTAACGCGCATGCGCATTCTTGTCACCAATGTGCCGGTGGCTGCGCCTGCCTCTTCCCTTCTTTCTCACTGCGGGCGGGGGGAGGCAGGCGCGGCTGCCGGTGGCCCAGTACCGTGTCCTTTGTGGCCTGGCACCGGGTCGCGGACCGGGGGTTGATGACCCCTGCTCTAGATTATTAATCCTGGGGGACTTTAATGTCCATGCAGAGCTGCTGCCCTCTGGAAATGGGCTGGACCTAGTGTCAGCCATGGAGTCACTAGGACTCTTGCAATTTGTTGTTGGCCCTACCCACCAAGCAGGTCACACCCTGGACTTTATTTTCGGTGCAGGGATGAATGTGGATATGGTCAAGGCTAATGTTGTACCATGGTCAGACCATGATGCCCTGAACGCTCAGCTAAGGCTAAGCTCCTTCCTCCGGATTCGTGGACAGTGGGTAGCAGTAAGAGAGAGAGAGAGAGTATCTAGCTGTCATCAGCTCACACGTAGAGTCCCACAGGGAGCAATCATCTCTCCTATCTTATTTAACACGTTCATGTGCCCTATTACTCAGCTGGTGTGGAGGTTTGGGCTGGGTAGCTACCAATATGCAGATGACACTTTGATTCTCCCCCAGTCCTTAGCCAGATGCCTGAAAGCGGTGACAAGGTGGCTCAAACAGAGTTGTCTGAAGCTCAGCACTTCAAAGACAGTGGTCCTATGGCTGGATAAGAAGGACCAAGTGCGCCTACCCAACCTGGACGGAGTGCAGTTGTCGGTAGCTTATTCCGCCAGGAACCTGGGTGAGATCCTTGATGCCTCCCTCTCCACGGAGGCACAGGTCACGAGAGTAGTGCGGCAGGCCTTTTACCACCTACGCCAAGCAAATCTATGAGCGCCCTACTTGGCCCCAGAACCCCTAGCCACAGAGATTCATGCGACAGTCGCCTCTAGACTAGACTTCCGCAACTAGGTCTACACAGGCCTTCCCTTAACCTTGATCTGGAAACTGCAACTGGTCTAAAATGCTGCAGCCATGATCTTCCCAAAAACACTGTGGAGATCCCATATCTGGCCTGCACTCCAACAACTCCACTGGCTCCCAGTTGAATTCCGGATCAGGCTTAAAGTTTTGGTAATCATCTTCAAGGCCATATACAGTCTGGGCCCAGTGTACCTGAGAGACTGTCTCTCTGCCTATACTCCCCCCAAGAGCCCTATGACCTGAGCCTCCGGGGAGGGCGGTATATAAGTATGATAAATAAATCTGCTAACACAAACTGGTTAGTGATCCCTGGCCCCAAAGAAGCACACCAGATCTCAACCAGGGCCAGAGCCTTCTCTGTCCTGATGGTGGAATGAGCTCCCCAAATAGATCAGGGCTCTTCCTGTACTACCACAATTCCAAAGGCCATGTAAAAGGGAGCTCCTCCACGAGGCATTTGGTTGAGGCTGGCCAACTCAACAACATCTGTTGGTCCCCCAAACACCCCCTCCATGATCTGAGAGTTGTTGTCACACTGAATCTGTTATAGTATTTTGTTATAATTTGTTATGTTCAATTTTGGAAATACTGTTATGTTACTGTCACTAGATTTCTATATATATTCATGACTTTTTATGTAAACTGCCCTGAGCCTTATGGGAGGTCAGTATAAAAATTCAACAAATCCATTAATAATAATAATTCCTGTGATTGTCCTGGATGGGCCTTTGATGAGTTTCCCAAACAAAAGGAAAAAAGACATGGCTACATCAACTGAATTAGGCAGAAATACAGATAGTGTCTGGACAACTCTGGGTGTAAAGGACAGGAAATGGGTTTAGGTATGGTAGGTATGTGTTGGTATGAGCCCATGGGGAAGGGCAGCATAGAAACAATAAAAATAAACAAATAACCGTGGCTAATGGAATTCTGCAGGTGCAGCAGGAAGGAAGAAGCACTTAAGAAGTGATAAGATTAGTAACATTCTCAAGTGGGCCACTGACATGCAAATAGATATTGTTTCTAGAAGGGGAGAGAAAAGCCAGTGGTTGAGTACCCCTGAGGATCCATAATGATGTCACCTGAGGGATCCAGGCAGCTCCTGACAAGCATGAAATCAAGCTGAAGGATATATTTCCTGTTTTCTGTGTGAGTGCAGATATTGCTAGTCAGCCTTTGGTGAAACTGACCCCCATTTGTACATTTTTAGCACAGAGATGTAATTGCATAGCAATATAATACCAAGCTGCAGGCAACACTGATGAAGGGTGTTTGCAGGCAAACTGCCCTTCAAAGCAAGGAGGGGTCTGACCACTAACAGAGGGGCCTCTGGTGTCTAGGGGGAAAAGACAGTAATATTCCGCACCAATCTGTTACAGAATGGAGAGAGGGGTCATTTTAATTGAGCAAGCTGGGGAGGGGCTGTGTTACCCCCCTAGCAGATGCAGAAGCCAGTTCGGATATTCTAGCCTAGCGCTAGAATATCTGCTTGGTATGGAGAAGAACCCAGCTTCAATCCCTGGCATTTCCAGCTTGAAAAAAATAAAGGGTTAAGTGGTAGGTGATATGAAAGACCTCTTCCTGAGACCTTGGAGAGCTACTTCCAGTATGTTGATGGCCTAATAGCCTAATTCAGTAGAAGGCTGTTTCATGTGTTCATGTATGTATGTCTTCAAGTTGCATGTGGCAGTCCAATGTGTGCACAGTGTATCCAGCCCCACGTCCATTATCATTATTGCAAATGTACTAAGGCTGGCTATCATGTCTTCCACTAGATGGGGTGTATGTGTGAATTTTATCACACTGCAGGCAATGTATGAGGAAAGGGAAGGGGAATGAAAAGAATACATAAGTCCTATCCAGTTCTGTATTTTTAGATACTGCATTTTTTAGACCAGCCTTTTTCAACCTTTTGACTATGGAGGGACCCCAGAAATGTTTTTCAGGCTTTGAGGAAGTCTGGAAGTGGTGACATGCCCCTTCAGAGGAGTGGGCGTGAAAGTAAAATGTGGGAGTCAGCCAATCAGTCAATTTCCATTGGGGAGAAAGAGGCTATGCCTGTAGAGCAGGGGTAGTCAAACTGCGGCCCTCCAGATGTCCATGGACTACAATTCCCAGGAGCCCCTGCCAGCATTCACTGGCAGGGGCTCCTGGGAATTGTAGTCCATGGACATCTGGAGGGCCGCAGTTTGACTACCCCTGCTGTAGAGCAACAGGGGAAGGGGACTCCAGTGATGTCTAGTGATGTCAGCGACCATCTGAACTTCTGGGAAAGGCCGCAGAACCCTTGGGGAGCTCTCTCACAGCTCCTGTTTTAGATAAATGCCCAGTAAACTTTCAAAGCCAAAGGCCCCAGAATTTATGAACACTTGAACAAGAAACAGAAGACTGATGTATAGCACCACCTTGTGAGTCCAAAGTGAATGTAACATCATGCTCCTGCTTTAGTGGGATACTTCTGCTGGTGTCCTGTTTGATTACTAAGCATAAATGGTAGAGGTTTGTGCAGGCATAAAGGGTAAATACTGTGCGCCTTTTGGAGTTATTTCTACTTTCTTAGACTTTTTGCCTTAAGCAAATGTGACAGCTTGAGATTTGGCCTCATACTGAATTTGATTTTAAATTCTCCCAAGATAATCTAATGTTTATTGTTTTTGACAAGCTTCAGTAGAAACTTGCCCTAACAAAATAACATGTACTGCTTTTCACAAACTGGAAGACAGAAATAAACACTAGACTAGTGACACTGTGAAGACCAGCAACATAAACTTTTGTAGACTAGCCCTCTCTTATCTTCATTGGCTCCCTACTAAGATATTTGCATATGTTTAAATAGATACTAAACAACTGGGTCAATAGGCGATCAAATTCAGGAAGAATTAGGAGAAATGTAATTAAAATTCAAATGGAAACCAAAGAAGTACAGAGAAGCATTCTCACTGGTTGGATGTATAACAAATTATGTCTCAAAATCATCTACGATAGCGATCACCAACCTGTGGGCTGTGGACTACATGTGGTCCATTGACTAATTGGAGGTGGGCCCCGAAGGACGCCTTCTCCCCCCCCCCCGGCCCTTTACTTCATCCCCCCCAGCCCTTTACAACACACTTCATTGTTGTGGTATGTCTGTATCTTATTTTGAAGGGATGTTTAAACATTACCATAGCGATCAGAGAGCGTTAGGGCAGTGGTTGAGAGTAGAGGAGTAAACTACCCCCCCCGGGCCTCAGTAAAAGGCGTTGAGTGGCCCCCGGTGATAAAAAGGTTGGGGACCACTGATCTACTTGTGCAATAGAATTCCTTTGGAGGCCTGGATTAATCATTTGATTTATATTTTATTACCATGGTGTAAATATCTTAGTTTTTGTCACACGCTTCTCAGAAAAGTGAGAACTTCCAGGGCAATAAAAGGTAAAGGTATCCCCTGTGCAAGCACCGAGTCATATCTGACCCTTGGGGTGACGCCCTCTAGCGTTTTCATGGCAAACTCAATACGGGGTGGTTTGCCAGTGCCTTCCCCAGTCATTACCGTTTACCCCCCAGCAAGCTGGGTACTCATTTTACCGACCTCGGAAGGATGGAAGGCTGAGTCAACCTTGAGCCGGCTGCTGGGATCGAACTCCCAGCCTTATGGGCAAAGCTTTCAGACAGCTGCCTTACCACTCTGCGCCACAAGAGGCTCTGGATTAAGGATGTTTCCGATAAAAGGACAAAAGATTTAGGGTGTATAATATCTGCATTATTTACAACCATGCAAGGAAAACAGTAGACAAAAAACAGTACTCCCTCAACGCAGATTTCCCCTGAGAAGAACTCACTGAATTATCTAAATCCCTCCCATCAGTTAATTCCTGCTCCAAAATCTAAACTTACTTTACTTGCCTGTCTTCCAAATAGTGAACAGCTTTTTTCCCTCTGTTTCATCTGGGGTTGAGGCAGAGTAAAATTTGAAAAACATTTCACAAATGACTTCCAAGTGGGGCCCAGAGATCTCCTGGAATTACAATTGATCTCCAGATGACAGAGATCTGTTTCTTTGGAGGTAGACTTTATAATTCTACCCCAATGAGGCCCCTTCCTTTCTCAAACCCTGCCCTCCCCTGTGTGGTGACCCTTGTGAAAACACTTTTGGAAGAGATGGGGGGAAATTTCAGGGGAGAAAAAAATACTGTGTAACCAATTTGAGAGATAAAATTTTTGTGTGGGTGGGGGAGAGACAAATACTGAGGGAAGGGGAAAGCACTTTGTGAGTGCAGGTAAAAAGGTATATGAAAAGACGATTTTAAAAATATGTGCAATTGAACAGAAAAACTGGATGTGGCCAAACACACCTCTGGAGCATGCTAGAAATGTAGTTTTGCATGGTCCCATATGCCCAAGGGCTGCTTACATAAAGTGCAAGTGGAGGTTATGGTTGTCCTCAGGGAGGGAAATTCCTGGAGATTTGAGGTCAGTGCCTGAGGAGAGTGGAGTTTGGGGAGGGGATAGAGCTAAACTGCCACTTCCTTGGGGACACCTAATCTCAGTAGTCCATGTCATTCTGGGAGAAATCCAGGCCACTCCTGGAGGTTGATAATTGTGCTAGTGGGGGGTAAGGAGGACATGCTTGCCTTCTCCTAAAATGTAGCATTAACTGAAATACTTTGTTTAAAACTAGAGAATTGTAGCCCTTTTACTAGTCGGCAGAGAACATAGAAAGATATGCTTTAGACCATTGGTCTCCAACCTTTTGGGGGGAGCGGGGGGGGGAGAGGAAGCCTCGGGGACTGGGGGGGAGAGGGAGGCGCAGCAAGCTCTGTGCCGTGGGGGCGGGGAGGGAGGTTTGGGCGCCAGTGGGTGCAAATGCACAGGCGCGGCAGATCTGTGCCCGCATGTTTGCGTCTGCCGGCGTGCCCATGCCCGCGCCTCCCCGCCACAGCGAGGTGCTCGCTGCACCGGTAGTGATCAGCCACTCTCCCAGCAGAGTGAGCGCTGCGCCGTGGGGGGGGAGGGAGGCATGCCCACTGGCGCATTGGCGCCCGCACCTCCCTCCCCCCTCCATGGCCTGGTACCGAGGGCTTCACGGCTTGGTATTGGTTCATGGCCTGGGGGTTGGGGAACATTGCTTTAGACCACTCATAGCAAGAGAATCATAGCAGATGTCCAGACTGGAAATCCAACTCCCCTATGCTCAAATCATTACTATCTTTAAGTAGTTGAAAGGTTGTCACTTGGAAGAGGGCAGGGAACAGTTCCAGTTGGCAGCAGAGGGTAGGACCCACAATAATGAGTTTAAGCTATTTGTAGAGTTATATTAACTAGGTATCAGGTTAAAACAAATCTACAGTCAGAGTAGTTCAGCAGTGGGATAGGCTGCCTAAGGTGGTGGTGAGCTTCCCCTCAGTGGTGGTCTTTATGCAGTGGCTGGAAAGATATATACCATGGATGCTATAGCCAGGCTTTCTCTACCAGGGTTTCATGAAATCCTGGGGTTTCTTGTTGGCCCTGGAAGGGTTTCCTGAATAGATGGGAGTCAGTTAATTTTTAATATATTTTAATTTGTTAAACATTTATCAGGTGTTGTCAACCTCACCCCCCCCTCCAAAAAATGGCCAATGAGAAGGGAAGGGGTCTTGATTGGGCATGTACATAACGATGCTTCTGACCCATATTCTGCATTCTCCACTTTGTTTTTCCCCCCCTGAAGTCTGAAGTAAGTTTCATGGGTTTCTCAATGGTAAAAACGTTGAGAAAGGCTGCTTTAGGCTGAACCTGCATCTCTGTTATGGTAAAGGGCCTGGACTAGCAGCAGCTGTGTTCAAATTGCTGCTTTTCAGTGCTCCTGAACAGTGCTTCCATGAGAATCCAGTAACTGGCAGATCGGATATGCCATAGCAATGGAGAAATAAATTTGCATAAATGTATCCTTTGACTTGCAGGCAGGAATATTGGCTTAGCTCAGCTCACCCAGAGGCACACTATTGACTGTCCTCCATTTCCCACCTTACCTGACACTCTGTCAATGGCAGGCCGTGCTAAGTCACGGCCGCTTTTAAATGTAACCTTCCACACTTTAGGTTTAGTTCTTCCCTCATGGTAATGGACTCACTGCAAACCAGTTTCTTGGTCCCCTAGATCTCAGGTGTCCTCATCCCTCCATACAACAGAGACCTTCCTTTGGACAACTCAGATTAGACCCTCCTCCAAGCAGAGATCTGCACTGTAATGATCAGAACAGGAAGCCTAGGAGACTTGGGAGATGGGAGCAAGTATGGTATTATAAAGCAGGAGGGGTGAGTTGCTGGACCACTCCAGAACCTTTAAAACAGAATGAATCTACTTGTACAGTAAAGTGGGAAAACAGTATGTAAGGCTGTCAGTCTATGTGTGGGGCCCTGGAGATCTCCATATAACAAATAGCTGTTTTGAAGGGTGGATTTTATGGCATTGTACTCTGCTGAGATCTCTCTCCTCCCCGAATCCTGTCCTCCCTGAACTTCACTCCTCCCTCCAGGGATTTCCCAACCTGGGGTTAGCAACCCTATCTTCACCTATGAGCTATGTCAGTCAGTCAAATTTATTGCGTATAGCCAAAGGCCATTGCAAACATACAAACAAGCAATCAATCATCTCAACTAAGTGAACTATACAGTTTCAAGATACAATATAAAAGTGAGATATAAGGGAAACAGCCACAACTAATTTTGAGAGAAGTGTGATATTCTGCACACTGCCAGTGATTAGGTAAAGGAAGTTTCAGCAAGCTGGTTCTCATCAAGAACTGCAGGCATTCTATTATGAGGTATGAATGATTGAGCTATTTAGCTATTTTCTCCATCAAGTATGAACTTGCAAGAAAAATTGATTTTAGGAAGATAATTCATGATTATTTTAGGACTAACCAAATTGTTATGAAATATAGTCAGCCAACCTTTTAGGTCTCTTCAGGCAGGATGGTATGTTAAATTGGGGTGGGGTAAGGGTAGAATGAGTTAGTTTGGAGAATGGTATAAAAATCTGGATGTGGGCCATTGTGCAATTTCAGAATTGTAGAAAATCAGAATCGAAATAAAACTCTTTCTTTTATGACTCATGAAATTGTGTTTATGCATGGGATGGGCTTATGGTATGTGTGTGGGAAAGGGCCCAAGTTTGTACTTGTGTTACCCAAATAGGCGGTCTCCTAATTATCTGGGGGAAATGAGCTTAAAGGAGATGTCACAAAAAAGGGTAACTGGGATCTCCAGTTTACAGGAATTATTAATTTAGAGATACTCACAAAACACTCCGAAACACACACACAAGGCTGACTAAGAAAATAAGGGGGAAAAGGGGAGAGAGTATTCTTGGGGAAGGAGATATTTGCCAGTCTAGAGGAGGAGAGGACCACAGAGACAACCACAGAAATGACCAGTGTTTCATGCATTGAGAAGGTAGGCCCACACAAAACTGGTTATGTGCTGAGAGTCCAAGAACACACACACACACTGAACATTATTGGCTAGGTGGTCTTGATATAGGGGAAATGTTTCCCAAGGCCATGCTGACATATTTGCCCCCAAAACAATGACTTGATGAGTGTTCCAGAATTAAATAAAAGTTTGGGAGAAATGTAATTAGGTTTACCTAAAATGACCTAGCAGCACTAATGGTTCTTGATTGACTCTTTAATTACTGGCTGGGAAAATGATCAGGTTTGGGTGAATTATGTTAAATATTGCTAAATTATGGTAACTGTATGACGGGAAATAAGGCTGGAATTTGATGAGCTTAATCTGAAGTGAGGTAATGTTTCTTGGGAAACCCATTGTCCTAAATTATGCATCTCCCTGAGGAGGAATGCAGGTCATTAGAGGGTCAACTGCTGTTTCCCTCTCTTGTAAATTCCATGTTCAGACTTGTCACTTTCATGTCACTTTGGGCTAGGCAGTGCATTGCTTTATGATATTTTCAAAGGATATTGTATGAGGAATGGTGTTTATAGTTTTCTGTCTATAAATTGTCCTGCAGTGTAAGGAGGAGTTTGCCAGCTAACACTTGCTTTCCCATCCCCAAAATGGGCCCTGGGGATTATGTCATTGCTAATGAAGTTAAGGTATGGAATAGGTAGGTGGGAAAAAACGCAGCAGAAGGTGGGTGGGCCTGGGAGATCATAACATATACTTATCTGTTTGGGTTACAATTCACCAAATAGCATTTTCTTCCCACATATTTTTAAATCATTTGAAAAAAAAAAGAGTCAGCCTCAACAGGGTGTGTTAGCATAGGATACATAGTATGGGTGATGTTGTTTGTGATACTTGTTAAAAAAATCTTTTGAAAATGTCAGTAAAATCTAATTAATTAAAAATGATGATTTGTGATGTCAACTGACATAATGTTATGATTGTCTGGGTTCAAGATGGGTGAGGAGGCACTACTTTTGGAACTGATCTGGGAACTGGCAGAGTGGCACAGCAGGACAGCTTGTGGGGCTATCAGATACCTTGACCCAGCCCTGGCTGTTGTGAAGGATCACTGTATTTATCTGTGTATTAGAGCTTGCATGCAAACATAATATTGTTCACAATTTCCTCCTTCACCCTCTGTGTTAAAAAAAAATCTTGGTTACCGAGAATTCACTTAATGTATATGATGAAATGGATCCAAACCCACAAAAACGTAAGCTACTATACGTTTGTTAATTTGCAAAGTGCCACACTATATTCACCAAACTGGCCACAACCCCTAACCATCAAATATCATTGAGGAAACATCCTGGAGTATTAATTGGCAATCTGCCTAACAAATCACTGGTTGGCGAGCAGCCCTAACACCTTTAATATAATGCTGTTGCTTGCCTAAGCCTTCAAGAAACAAATAGTAATATATTATTTCCATGGCAATACTTCCAGAGGGGGTATTCATGTTATTCTGTTTCAGCAAAAACATGAGTTTTGTGGCACCATAAAGACGAGTCTTTAAGGTGCCACAAGATTCTTGCTAATTAATAAATGAGGATGATGTCTTACCCAGAAATGAGTGCCTTTCTTCAGGCGATCTTAACATAATATACGTGCTCCATATATCTTTTTATAGAATAAATACTCAGCCATATACAATATTTTAGTGGGGTTTTTTTTTTGTGGTGATGCCCTGATTTTCTGTTTCCACAGAGTTTCATCATGTGCCTGGGCTGCACAGTTTTTGGTGACCAGTGAAAGTACCCTTTCCCCCTCAAAGTTTTACTAGAATTCTGCCTCCCCACCTCCCGTTTCATTTATATTGCCATTTTATTGATGCTGGGTTGAGGGATTTTAACACTTTTTATTGTTTTTGGCTGCTGTTCCAGCTGATTTGATGTCTTACTATTTCACTATTTAAGGAAATATTGTTTTCCTTATTGTTTTTATGTGTACATCGGAAGCTTGAGTAATGACTATGGGATATAAAATGTTTAATGAATACGGCATTTGTTCTCAGAATAACTGTGTGTGGCAGATCCCTGTTTGCAGACAGGAAATCGTTGAAAGATGGTGACTTATTGAAAGCCACTAAAGTGAATTTTAGAGATGACATATTTTCTTCATTATAAGCATATTCATTTAGGGCACAGTATATAAAGTGCATGTATGATGCTCACACATGTATTTGTTTTGGTGCATGCACAGGCACAATTTTCCTATGTTTAAAACATATAGCAAAAGAGAGGCATGGTAGTGTGTAATATCTGAACATGTTAAGCCTTTCAGTTTGCATGCTACTTTCTAAACAGGCATGTGCTTCCATGTAGAAGATCTGCCACATTTAAGGCAGTTCTTTACAAGTGCGGCTGACTGGGAAATAAACCCAGAACGCCAAGTTGCCCTCTGTCTGATGGAGCTTTTGGTAACGGTGTTACTCTAGCAATACTGAACACTCTATGTCAGCTGTCCCCAACCCCGGTCCAGGGACCGGTCCCGGGCCACGGACCAGTTGGTACCGGGCCGTGGCTCCTCCTTGTCCTCCTCCCCGGCTGCTGCCTCGGGGGCTGCCCTGCCATTTTGCCGCTGGCTCACCTTTGGTGCTCTCCAGTGGCCGCCATGGCTGGGGTTCCCCCTCGGCGTAGAACTGCGCAGCTCCTGCTGGCAGCGCCCCCCAGTGGGCAGTGGGAAGTCAGAGGTGCCGGCGGGAAAGCAAGCAGAGCAGGGGCTCAGGTGGCGGCAGCGACATCCCTCTGCAAAAGACTACCCCCCCGAGCCTCAGTAAAACTGTCAAGCGTTGACTAGTCCCTAGTGATAAAAAGGTTGAAGACCACTGCGCTATGTGATCAAAACAGGCAGGGATGCAAGCTATAGCTTACCACCCTGCACCCTCTTTTCTAAGCAATTGTATACAATGCCAATTAACAGAATAGCCTGGGCAACTGGAACAGAAATCCTTCCCAAAGCCCAGTGAGCTTTTGCAATGAAAGGTGAAATTCTGAGCACAAAAAATTCTAGTTGGGATGATCCTTTTATAGGAGCTATTCCATTTGAAGAGCATTCTAGTTATTTTATGCAGGGGTATTCTGACCTCTGGTTGCCCCAGTATTTCCCACCTTCTGCAATCTGGGAAGTCAAAGGCAAATAACAAGACACTAAAGTAACCATCAGATGAGGCCTCCCAACTGTCACAAATAATTTTGATTGGATTAGAAACTTTTGTGATATTTCTGAAATGGAGAATGTCTCAGGTTGAATTTTATTTTTTAATTTCTAAATGTACATCCTTAAAATATCCATGGAGCTGTGGTAGTGGTTTTCTGATTGATATAGTGTTAAAAAGAAGCTCTTCACTTTGTCAACACTCCTGCTGTTCTTGTTCATTCCCATGGGACTTGTGCAAGATAATGAACCATGAACTCTGAGTCCTGTGCTATGTAGTGGAAAGGGATTTTCTACCTCAGGCTACAAATCTTTTGGACAAGCCCTAATCCCTACAATAGAAGATGCCTGTTAATGTCTCAACATTTTTAGTGTGGCCAAAAAGCAGAAGAAACTGAACATATGCGGGGAACTGACAAGTTTGTTCCCCTGAGAACTGTCCCGCCCCTTCCCAAGAAAAGGGAAGAGAGAGAGAAACCATTTCTTAATTCTAATACTCCTTAGATAGGGACTTGAGGGCCCTCAGTCAGCAGCTTCTTTTCACAAGCTGTAATGGCCTCCAGTATAGATCTTGTCATCTTGTTTCTCTGGACTCTTCACTGTGGAGGTAAAAAAAAGGCATGTATTCTATTTCTTGCTCTGACTAATCTCTCATTTGCTCATTTGCAAATACTGGTCTTTTCATTCATTCAAATGTCTAGATCAGATGCTCATTTAATTTTATAACATGTCCTTCTTTGACTTTGTTTTATAGTCTTCTCTGTTGTATTCCCGAAGGTCAAATTTTCCCATGCCACTTGGGATGCTTTTTGGGATTTTGCTATTTATTAGTATCCATGTGTGAAAAACAGAAAGGCAATTCTGATAAACCAGTATTTGGTTGTGCGTGCAGGCAGGTAAATTTGCAGTGGCAGTTGTACATCCCTATGCATGTCTGATTTTGGTCTTCATCTTCAAACAAGAAAAACGTTATAGCTATGGCCATTGGTACAGCCTAGCTAGTGTATGGGTTTAAATCCATCAACTGACGATCAATGACTTGATATACTGCTTTAAAACGTTTGAGAATACCCCCCCACACACACACACCCTGTATGTTAATGAATTGAATTAGAGATGGTAGAAAAAAGGCCACCATATCTTCAACACAGAGGCTGCTTGCATTAGAGAAGGCAGAACGGAAAGCATGTGATGAGTAGGGATAGGATTGTTCCTTCTTCCCCCCACCCATCAAACTTGATGGGTCTTTTGTTAATAATAAATAATACTTAGAATTCAGATAATGCTTTACTTGTGTGCTTCTCGTGCTTTACCTGTCTGGGTATAACAATTCTATAAGAGAGGCAAGTATTAATTTCTCAGTATTCCAGAAGAGTGATGGGGTGAGATACTGACTGTTCATGTCAGATGGGGGCTGTATTGGATACTTGCCTCTGATTGTTGACTGAATGAGCATGTTGCCCCCCCTTCACATGTTGTGTGTTTTGGCCTTGAGGATATTTATTTATTTATTTATTCATTCATTCATTCATTCATTCATTCATTCATTCATTCATTTATTTATTTATACTGCCCTTCCCTATGGCTCTGGGCGGTTTACAGAAAACATTTCAGAACAATTCCATGGAACATTATTTGACATATAACTTGTTTTTCTCCCCAAAGGGAACTGAAAATGGCTTACAATGCTGTTTTCCCTGTCTTTGTGGAAATGTGTAAACTGACCCAGCAATTGTCCATGGCAGAGTAGAGATTAAATACTGGTTCTCCCAGATCCTAGTCTGTCACTTCTGCCACCATGCCACACTGTGTTGCTCTTAACTCTGATTCCATGAATGACAACTCTAAAGAGAGTGCAACCTCTTTTGCTCTTTGCCACAATACGTGTACATCTTATTAGTCAATGAAGTAGAAGAAGAGAGTTAGTTCTTATATCTCAAAGCAGTACACAATCACCTTCCCATCCTCTCGCCACAACAGAGAACCTTAGGGTAGGTGGGGCAGAGAGAGCTCTCTAACAGAACTGTGAGTAGCCCAAGGTCATCCAGCAGGCTGCATATGGAGGAGCGGGGATTCAAACCTAGCTCTCCAGTTTAGAGGCTGCTGCTCTCAACCACACCAACCAATGTAATACCTCTTATTGTGCCTAAACAGATTTGGAGACTTACATATGTTTGAGAGAGAGAGAGAATACATGGCCGATTGAATTAGTTTGGTGCTCATGAATTAATTGTTAGAAATGAATAACCAATTCTGACATAACTTCTTGACAAGTTTATACTTGTGAGATATCTTCAAAGAATTACGTCAGAAGAGGCTCATGGGAGACTCATTAGCACATCATCTCACAACACCAGCAAATACTCACATTGAGCACTGACCCACTTAGCGACTCCTGAGACAAGGGATAAAAATAGATGGTGTACTACACTGAACAGGCAGTTTTGAAAACTTTCTGTGCACAGACACATCCTTGTTTTCACTGTGCAATACTGTATTCCTACGGGTAATTGAGCCACTTCCACCCGTCACTTTCTGCATAGCAGGATTTCAAAAGAAAACAACTAAGTAAAAAATAATTATAAAAAAGAGGAAGTCAGTGGCTCTAAAGACTACAGATTTGCACATTTTGCTCATATGGTTTGTACATTATTTGAAATGTGCCATTCCTGTTCAGATACCTGCTCACACAGTTCAGCATAATTTCTCTCTCATTTCATGAGCACAGCATTATCAACAAACGCAGTGTGACCAAAAGGCGGGTAAACATAACCCTGCACAAGGAAGGTAAGCAAAAAAGGTTGAGACCAAAAACCAAAATTAAAATATAGCTAAATATACAGTGCTAATATAGAAAACATCAAATATATATTTATACATTTAAAGGTGTAAAAATAATATTTAAAAACCAATTTCTAAAGGTTCTGCATGTATAAGTACTTATGCCTAATATAGACACAAATGTCCAAGAAGACCCCAGGTTTGACCCCTCATTTTCCTATGGAAGCTTGTGAGGAGACCTTTGTCCTATCTCATATGCTCAGTGTAACCTCCCTTCCAGAAGAAGAACAACGTAACCTTCTTTGGGTCCCTGCTGGCAAGAAAAATGGAGTACAAATGAAGCAGATATTCTTTGATATTCTATGCTATTTCAAAAATACGCAATTTTCTTTGACTGATAAGAACATAAGAAGAGTACTACTAACTAGATCAGACGAATTATCCATCTAGGTCAGTATCCTGTCTAACACAGTTGCAAACCAGTTTCTCTGGATGGCAAACACCAGGGCATAAAGGCCAAGGCCTTCCTCTGATGTTGCCTCCTGCCACTAGGATTCAGAAGCTTAGGGCCTCTGAATGTGGAAGTTCCCTTCAGCCATCATGGCCATGGCTAATAGCCATTGATATAATCCTCCATTAATCTATTTAATGCCTTTTAAAAGCTGATGAATCCTGTGGCTATTGCTACGTTTTCTGGCAGCAAATCCCCCATTTTAATCACTCTTTACACAGAAGTATTTTCTTTTGCCTGCCCCCAAACTACTGCTCATCTGTTTCTTTGGATGCCCTTAAATGGTAGTATTTTGGGGAGAGGGAAAAAATTTATCTCTGTCAACTCTTTCCAATCCATGCATAATTTTATAAACCTCTATCATGTCTCCTCTTTGTTGTCCCTTTTCTAAACTAAAAAGTCCCAGACTGTCTTGAATAGGGAAGGTGCTTCAACCCTGAATCATGTTGGTTGTCCTCCTCATCACCTTTTACAACTCTGCAATGTCTTTTTTGTAGATACAGAATCGAAAACTGCACACAGTATTCCAAATGAAGTCACACCATAGATTTATACAACAGCATCACAATATCAGCCATTTCATTCTCATTCCCTTTCTTAATAATCCCTAACAACAGAGTTTGCCTTTTCCACTGCTGCAACACACTGGGTTGACACTTTCATGAGTTATCCACTACAATACCAAGATCTTTTCCCCTTTCAATCTCAGAAAGATCAAACCCTGTTACTCTATACTTGAAGCTGGCATTTCTTTGGCTCAGTGTACATCATTTTACACTTACCAGCACTGAACATCATCTATCACCCTGTCACCAAGTTTGTGGAGATGAATAAATTAAATAATACTGCCCCAATACTGGCAGTAGAGTGTCTAAGGGAGAGCAACCAGGGTACATACCCTGGGCACCATTGATGGAGGAGCACAGCCTGAGATGAGCACACCAGGACCCATTATGCACGGGGGTTTTAGCGCACATTCGGGGTGGAATGGCGGCGACTAAAATCACGGATAACGCACGGAGCTGGCTGCAACCGGCTGCAGCTTCGGTGCATGCTGCCGAAAAAGCTGCGTCAGTGAAACGCGGAAGAAAGCGCAGCTTCCGGGTGACCGGGGCGCAACCAGAAGCGGCGCCCGGATCGGCGCGTGCATAATCGGTTACTCTGGGTTTTGCCGCCGTCGCGCCCCGCCCCGTGTATAACCGGTATGCGTCGCGTCTTCCCCCTCCGCGTTTTCCATGTGACCCGAAATCGCCGTTTCGGCGGCCGTGCATAATGGGCCCAGGAGAAGAGTCATGGGAGCTACATCGGCATCCAGCAGAGTGGTGGGTAGTACGTGATCAGCTGGCCATGGGGGCCCTGCTGGCAACAAACGAGCTGAGTTCAAGCCTGCACACTGCAGGACCAGATGTACTTTGCTAGGTGCCTCCATTGCCCCCAGGAGTGGAGTCAGAGACTTGCAGCTTGAGGAGGCCCAGCTGTGGCTCTGCAGAGAGCCCTTACCTGCATGGAGGGGGCGAGGTTTGCCAGCAATAAGGGTCTTTGGCTGTTGCTGCTGCCACGGCTGGGGTTGCAGAGGGAGCCTTTCACTTGGGGGCCACACTGGCCACGGCTTGTTCTGCTTGAGAGGCAGTGTATCCATGCCCAAGCTTGCAGGCTGGTGGGGGTGTTGGTCATTGTGGCTGACTGGGTCCTTCCAGGTAGAAGCAAGCCCTGCCCTCATCTGCCTCTAGCCCCCTTGTCTCCAAGCCCTGCTTGGGTGCCAAACAGGCTGAATACTGATCTTGGAGGGGACCCCACTGCTTACTTCCCTTCACAATGAGAACTGTCCATTGAGTCCTATTCTTTACTTCCTGTGAGTTCCAGTTTTTAATGCATAAGAGAATCCATCCTCTTATCCTATGACTGCTATGTTTACTCAGGAGTCTTTAGTGAGGTACCTTATCAAAAAGCCTTTTGAAAGTTCAGGTATATAATGTCTATTAGGTCACCATTGTCAGGTATATAATGTCTATTAGGTCACCATATTTACTTTTTCAAAAAACGCAAAGTTTTGTGAGGCAGAAATTTCCTTTGCAGAAGCCATGCTGATTTCCTCTCATCAAACTTTGTCCCTCAATTATGTACCTAACCATTCTGTATTTTATTACAGTTTCTACTAATTTGCCTGAGAAAGATATTAGGCTGATAGGCCTGTAATTTCCTGGTTCACCTCTGGATCCCTATTTAAAAATTGGTGCCACATTTACTACTCTCCAGTGCTCTGGTTTAAAAGCTGAATGTAATGATAGGTTACATATAAGGGTTAGTAGAACTTACATCTGAGACCCTTAAAAATTCCTGGGTGTATGGCATCAGGACTTGGATTATTACTGGCCTGTAATTTCTGGTTCCCCTCTTGATCCCTTTTTAAACATTGATGTAATGTTTGATACTCTCCAGTCTTCTGGTATAGCGGTTGAATTTAGTAAAAAGTTGCATATATGGATTAGTATTTCACATCTCAGTTTCTTAAGGACCTGGAGATTTATCAGTTTTTAATTTCTCCAGTAGATCTAGAATTTAATTTCTGGTCACCCCAAATTATCCCAGTTCTTCCTGAAAATAGGGGCTGTGGCATGGGTATTCTCCCCACACTTTCCACAGTGAACACAAGAGAAAAAAGTCATTGAACTTCTCCATCTCCTCTTTAATCCCTTGCCATCCAAAGGCCCACTGCTTCCCTGGCTGGTTTCCTGCTTCAGGTATATTTTAAAAAATGTTTAAATGCTTTTAGTGACTCACTTCTCAAAATATTTTGCATTCTTTTTGTGCTTCAATTAGTGCAGTTTTAAATAGTTTCCAAGCATTTTCTAGGGATTTGACTCTCTTGTGTTTCCCCTTCAGTTTCCCTTTTACCATTGTAAAGTCCCCTTTTTTGAAGTTAAATGTTACTCTTTTGGACTTCAGGGGTAAGTTTCTACTGACTTATGAAGGTTTGAACCAATTCCATAAAATGTTGGGCTCTTATTTATTGTATTCACATTGTAAAATGTGCTGTCCTCCTGGAGACTGATCACGTGTCAGTTTCATGGCATGTAACAATACAGTATGCTCTTGCCAAATGCAGATGAAAAGACCCATCTAAGTAGGATTGCAACTGGCAGGGGAGACTTCCCAGGAGAAAAAAAAAAAAAAAAAAGCTCAGACCAGGTTGCTGGGGTTGCATAGGAAGTGATGTCATCACATCAGTAACTTCTGTGTGACACTGGTTATTTGGACAAAACTTCTATGGTAAAACCAGCTTCTACAATAGAATTGTTGACCAAATACCAGCAATGTGGCCTTCCTGTTTATACTGGTAAGTCCCCCAACTGGACAGCTGATTGGTAGCTGGGTGACAGGACATCGTAGCAGGGGAACCCTGCATCCACCAGGGAGTCTGGAAATTCTACATAAAAGTGGGTAGTGTTTTCAGATCTTGAGTAATGTAAACATTATGCTTTGTCATCTAACAGGCACTTTTGAAGTACAGCAGGAATCTTTAATCCAGACTGCTTTTGCCAATGAAGAAGTGAATACAACCTGCAAGGCTATTTTCAATTATCAAAATGAAAATAAAAACTTTGAAATTATTTATTACCGAATTAACCAAATTAACCCAGGAGGTGACAAAATCAGAGTACACACATCTAAATGTTCTGAAAAAAATGCTAGAAACCAGAACCAAACAGTGACAACAATTTGCAACATTGCTATCAAACCAATTGAACATGCCTCTACTAATGGTGTTTATTACTGCCGAGCATACTGGAAAAATACAGGAAAAAAAGTAATGGGTATGGGGACATTTATCCTTTTTAGAGGTAAGTTCTCTTTGAAAAATCAAGGCTGGTGGGAGAAGGGTTTGACCAATAAAATTTAGGTTGCAGCTTTCAATTTGCTTTGTTTTATATGAAAACACTGTTTATCAGAGGGAAAAGTGGGGTAAATATCTTCAAACTATTGACTCTGCTTTGTTTGACTCAGAAACATACATATACAAACATCCATAACCTTATTTAAAATAAAACTAATTACTATGCAGGGTGCCCCACAGTCTCTGGTGGACAGACTTCACAGAAGCACCACACAAACTGATAAAGAAGACATGACATTTTAAGCGTGGATCAAGAATGTGTGTGGTGCTAATGAAAAGCTAATTCAATGTAATTTATTTTTTAAAAACTGATAAGAGAGAAATTGAAGTATATGCAACAGTTACTTTCTTATTAAAAATCAATTTATTTTACTGCTTTTTAACAGGATAAATATTATCACTCATAACTTAGTGTATAAAATTACACTATTCATATTTATGGAATTTAGAAGTTGTTGTTGTTATGTGCGAAGTCGTGTCCGACCCATCGCGACCCCATGGACAATGATCCTCCAGGCCTTCCTATCCTCTACCATTCCCCGGAGTCCATTTAAGCTTGCACCTACTGCTTCAGTGACTCCATCCAGCCACCTCATTCTCTGTCGTCCCCTTCTTCTTTTGCCCTCGATCGCTCCCAGCATTAGGCTCTTCTCCAGGGAGTCCTTCCTTCTCATGAGGTGGCCAAAGTATTTGAGTTTCATCTTCAGGATCTGGCCTTCTAAAGAGCAGTCAGGGCTGATCTCCTCTAGGACTGACCGGTTTGTTCGCCTTGTAGTCCAAGGGACTCGCAAGAGTCTTCTCCAGCACCAGAGTTCAAAAGCCTCAATTCTTTGACGCTCGGCCTTCCTTATGGTCCAACTTTTGCAGCCATACATTGCAACTGGAGCCATACATTGACTAAACGCACTTTTGTTGGCAAGGTGATGTCTCTGCTTTTTAGGATGCTGTCTAGATTTGCCATAGCTTTCCTCCCCAGGAGCAAGCGTCTTTTAATTTCTTTACTGCAGTCCCCATCTGCAGTGATCTTGGAGCCCAGGAAAATAAAATCTGTCACTATCTCCATTTCTTCCCCATCTATTTGCCAGAAATTGAGAGGGCCGGATGCCATGATCTTTGTTTTCTTGATGTTGAGTTTCAAGCCAACTTTTGCACTCTCCTCCTTCACCCGCATCAACAGGCTCTTTAGTTCCTCTTCACTTTCTGCCATTAGAGTGGTATCATCTGCATATCTGAGGTTGTTGATATTTCTCCCTGCAATCTTGATCCCAATTTGTGACTCCTCTAATCCCGCATTTCTCATGATGTGCTCCGCATACAAGTTAAATAGGCAAGGCGACAGTATACAGCCTTGCCGAACTCCTTTCTCAATTTTGAACCAGTCAGTGATTCCATGTTCAGTTCTCACTGTTGCTTCTTGACCTGCATATAAATTTCTCAAGAGACAAATAAGATGCTCTGGTATTCCCATCTCTTTAAGAACTTGCCACAATTTGTTGTGCTCCACACAATCAAAGGCTTTAGCATAGTCAATGAAGCAGAAGTATACGTTCTTCTGGTACTCCCTAGCTTTCTCCATGATCCAGCGTATGTTGGCAATTTGATCTCTAGTTCCTCTGCCTCTTCGAAATCCTGCCTGTACTTCTGGAAGTTCTCGGTCCACATATTGCTGGAGCCTAGCTTGTAGATTTTTGAGCATAACTTTGCTAGCATGAGAAATTAGTGCAATGGTGCGGTAGTTTGAACATTCTTTGGCATTGCCCTTCTTTGGGATTGGAATGTAAACTGACCTTTTCCAATCCTGTGGCCATTGTTGAGTTTTCCAAATTTGCTGGCATATTGAGTGTAGCACTTTTACTGCATCGTCCTTTAAGATTTTGAATAGTTCAACTGGAATGCTGTCACCACCACTAGCTTTATTGTTGCTCAGACTTCCTAAGGCCCATTTGACTTCACATTCCAGGATGTCTGGCTCCAGGTCAGTAACTACCCCATTGTGGTCATCAGGGATGTTAAGCTCGCTCTTGTATAGTTGTTCTGTATAATTTTGCCACCTTTGTTTAATCTCTTCTAATTCTGTGAGGTCCCTACCATTTTGGTCCCTTATCATACCCAACTTTGCATGAAACGTTCTCTTCATATCTCCAATTTTCTTGAAAAGATCTCTGGTCCTCCCCATTCTATTGTTTTCTTCTATTTGTTTGCACTGTTCATTTAAGAAGGCATTCTTATCTCTTCTAGCTTTTCTCTGGAATTCTGCATTCAATTTAGAAGTATAAAGAACATTGTTTTAAAATATGCCCAGTAGGTGAGACAGAGCAGCAAAGAGCAGTATCTTTATTTTTACTACTACTACTACTACTATTATCATCATCATCATCATCATTATCATCATCATCCTGCTCCCTTTTCAATTTTCTGCTTCCTTTTCAAGGTCATCAGCATCTCTCTTTCTTCATACTGATTTGCATACATTTGATGTAACAAAGGGTCTAATCATAGAATCATAGAATCATAGAGTTGGAAGGGGCCATACAGGCCATCTAGTCCAACCCCCTGATCAACGCAGGATTAGCCCTAAGCATCCTAAAGCATCCAAGAAAAGTGTGTATCCAACCTTTGCTTGAAGACTTCCAGTGAGGGGGAGCTCACCACCTCCTTAGGCAGCCTATTCCACTGCTGAACTACTCTGACTGTGAAAAACATTTTCCTGATATCTAGCCTATATCGTTGTACTTGAAGTTTAAACCCATTACTGCGTGTCCTCTCCTCTATAGCCAACAGAAACAGCATCCTGCCCTCCTCCAAGTGACAACCTTTCAAATACTTAAAGAGGGCTATCATGTCCCCTCTCAACCTCCTTTTCTCCAGGCTGAACATTCCCAAGTCCCTCAACCTATCTTCATAGGGCTTGGTCCCTTGGCCCCAGATCATCTTCGTCCCTCTCCTCTGTACCCTTTCAATTTTATCGACATCCTTCTTGAAGTGAGGCCTCCAGAACTGCACACAGTACTCCAGGTGTGGTCTGACCAGAGCCGTATACAATGGGACTATGACATCTTGTGATTTTGATGTGATGCCCCTGTTGATACAGCCCAAAATGGCATTTGCCTTTTTTACCACTGCATCACACTGCCTGCTCATGTTTAGTTTACAATCCACAAGTACCCCAAGGTCTCGTTCACACACAGTGCTACCTAGAAGCGTATCCCCCATCCAGTAGGCATGCTTTTCATTTTTCTGACCCAGATGCAGAACTTTACACTTATCTTTATTAAATTGCATATTGTTCTTATTTGCCCATTTTTCCATTGTGTTCAGATCTCGTTGAACTCTATCTCTATCTTCCGGAGTATTTGCCAGTCCTCCCAATTTGGTGTCATCTGCAAACTTGATGAATAGTCCCTCCACCCCCTCATCTAGATCATTAATAAATATGTTAAAGAGTACCGGGCCGAGCACCGAGCCCTGAGGTACCCCGCTACTCACCTCTCTCCAGTCTGATGAAACACCATTGACAACAACTCTTTGAGTGCGGTTCTCTAACCAATTCCCTATCCACATAACTATCTGAAAATCCAGATTGCAGTCCTTCAACTTATCCATCAGAACATCATGGAGAACCTTGTCAAAAGCTTTACTAAAATCCAAGTAAATGACATCAACTGAATTTCCCCGATCCAGCAAACCTGTTACTTGGTCAAAAAAGGAAACCAGGTTGGTCTGGCAGGACCTGTTGGGGACAAATCCATGCTGACTTCTTTGGATCACCAAATTGTCCTCCAGATGTTTGCAGATCGCTCCCTTTAATATCTGCTCCATTATCTTCCCCACAACAGAGGTCAGACTCACTGGTCTGTAGTTTCCTGGGTCATCCTTCCTCCCTTTTTTGAAGATCGGAATAAAGTTTGCTCTTTTCCAGTCCTCCGGGACATCTCCAGTCCTTAAAGAGGTTCTGAAGATGATGGACAAGGACTGTGCAAGTTCTCTGGAAAGTTCTTTGAGTACTCTCGGGTGCATTTCATCCGGACCAGGGGAATTGAACTCATCCAGTGCAGCTAAATGCCTCTCGACAACCTCTCTATCCATGTTAACCTGCCACTATCCTTTGGCTACGGCCATCTCTAGATGTCCCTAAACACATTGACCAGTGGGAAAAAACAGATGTAAAATAGGCACTAAGCCTTTCTGCTTTCTCTGCATCTTTCGTTAGAGTTTGTCCATCCGCAACCAACAGTGGGCCCATTGCCTCCTTTACTTTACGTTTGCTCCTCACATAACTAATGTGAGAACAGCTCGTGCACTCAGGGCCCCAATGGCAGGAAGTTAGTGCCAATGGGAGCCCTCTTGCAAGCCGTTCTTGACATCACACCACTTCCATTAATTTTAACTAGATTTCTTCCTGCAGGAGAACTTCCCAGAAGATTGTTTCCAAAATACAGTGCAGGGAGGGTAAATGGACAATGCTCAGTTGTGTGCCTACATGATGTGCTGAAAATAAATTTTGTATTGTTGTTATATAAAGCCATCAATCTACATGAGTAAGCTGCAAGATCCATTTGGAATGTTAGTTTTATCACAGATGCTCATTTTCATGCTACAGATTATAAACGATGCAACCAACACTGGCTGTCAGCGTCCACTTGAGTACTTTGCTTTCTTTTTTTGTTTCCTTGTAGATAGAGGATATACTGAGCCTCCCCTTACTTTGTGGATGTTCCTGATCACCCTTACATTTGTTCTGGCTGTTGTGAGTATCGTGGGAACCGTACTGCTGTTCTGGAAGAGAGAGGCAAGTTATCAAAAAACATATCCTTCCTCAGCTCCATCACAGCACCCTTGTTACTTGGATACAAAATATTTACAGCTTAAATATGTTCTATATTTGGGTTCTGAATACTACAGCACTTGGAACCCAAGTTGAATATGTGGCTGCTGCCTAACAAGTATTTCTCTTGTAATAAAAATGCACATGTTTTACCCATCAAAAATTAATTTATTATTTATTTATTACATTTATATACCATTCTCCCTTGAGGCTCATGTTCATGCTTCATCTTCTTTACATGATGGGGATGTAAAGGCTGTAAAGATAAGCCTTGACAGAGTCGCATTTGGAAAGCAGAACACCGGAAGACTCTTTGTGACAACCTGTTAAGAAATTACAGATCTACCAGGCATTATGGTGATGCGGAAGCAAGCACAATGGCAATGCTAGTCTCAAAAGCAATATCAATGCCCTAGCTTTTTTTTTTTTAGTTTCAATCCATATTTCCTTATAACCCGCTGCCTGGAGAAGCTATTCTTGTGGAAGGTGAAGTTAACTTGTGTTTTAGATGCTTGGAATGGCCAACTACCCATTCTATTGTTCACTGCCCTGCATTTAGGCCATGCCTAATCTATGTTGCATGGTAATATAACTACCTTGTGCTAACCCAGCTCTGAAATCTGGCTTCTAGTTGATTAAATTAGTTAAATGGGAAGGCTGAAAGCCTAGTCTAATTTCTGCTGCTACCTTCCACTTAATATTTCTGGTAAGGTCATGGAGGAGGAGCGTGTCTCATGGCTTAAGTGCCACTCAGCGCTTAACACCTACTCAGGGCAGTTGTCCTGCCCCTGAATGCCTCCTCCTCCAACCGGCTTGCCTGTCTGTCCAGCGGCCAGCCAATCACCTTCTGTCCCCCACCCCTGACCACCCCCTCCTCCTTCCACTTCTCTCTGAGGCTTGGAGACTGCAGATCCCTGCCATGTGAGAGCTGCCCCTGCCGGTGAGTTCCCTAAGAGCTGCCTGCAGCCTTTCCAGGTCCTGGGGGGAGGGGGAGAAGGTCCGCAGAGTTCTTCCACCCCACCCCCCTAATCTAGCGCATACAACAAGCTTCGCCCCTAGTCATTATAATAAACCTGTGGTGTGAATGTTGGACACATTCAAACAGCATTTGAACTCCTAGGAAAGTCAGTAGTAGCAATGAAAATAAAAAATGTGCATTGAAAACTAGAACTATTGCATTGCTGCTTACTCCCATTTATCATCTCTTCCTGAATAGGTGGTATGTCTTCGGAAGAAGGAGGTTGGGAAGCGCCCGGCTCAGGAACCAGAACCTCAATACCCTGCAAGCCTCTCAAAGATTCCAGGGTCCCTCTATGCTGTATGTATCAATAGTAAACCATGTGGGAAGAGCGGCAAACAAAAATTTAACCTAGGGTGAACAGCAAACTGCTGACTAGTTCTGGTAGCCATGAGAACCACAAGTCTCAGAGAAGAAGGGGACACGAAGGGGAGCCCTAAGAGGGAAAGTAAAAAGTAAAAAAAAAAAAAAAGGAAGAATCTGATTCTTGCATAAAAACTATGGCTATGGATGGGGACTTCGGGCAGCTGGATTGCCAACCTCCAAGTAAGGGCCCAGAGATCTTCAGGAATAATATCTGATCTCCAGGCACCAGTTCCTCTGGAGAAAACAGCTGGAAGGAAGAAACACAAAGGGAAGAAAGAGGAGGAAGGGTTACCACCAACACTCCTGTCCCCCACCCCTGACCACCCCCTCCTCCTTCCACTTCCCTCTGAGGCTTGGAGACTGCAGATCCCTGCCATGTGAGAGCTGCCCCTGCCGGTGAGTTCCCTAACAGCTGCCTGAAGCCTTTCCAGGTCCCATGGGTTGTGCATGACCCTATTGTTTTGCCTCTGGGTTTCTGAGGTAACCTCATATCAATCCAGAATAGCAGCCTTCAGTTTGTCATAATCAGCAGAGTCCGCTTTTCCAGTGCTTGCGGGGTGGTCTGGATCTCTCTAGACAGGTATGGTCCCAGGATAGACCACTGGTCCTTGGGCCTTTGAGCAGCCTGTACGGTCCATTCTGAAGTATCCAAGAATGCTTCCATGTCGTCTTCTAGCACTAACTTTGTCAATGGAAACCATGGGGTATGTCCTGGACCCGCAGGAAATCCTGGCCAGTCTAATCCTCTGACAGGATTCAGGAATGCCCTGGTGACCTCAGGGACCTGTTGGAAATCCTGGAGGAGTGCGGCCTGGCTCTCTTCTTGTCTTGTAGGAGCTGGGACTGGTGATTAGTCAGCCACTTCTTATATTGTACAAGTCTATTCTGGTCTCCTTGGAAGAAGAAGAGGAGTCCTTTTTCTATCCCATTTTTCACTGTCCAAACCAGTCACGGCGAGCAACTTTGGTGGTTGCAGGACAGGACAGGTGCTGGACCAGCAGGCTAGGTTGGCAAGTACAGTTGAGGATGACTTATGGGTATTAATGGGTTTAAACCTTTGGGCTGATCCTGCTTTGAGCAGGGGGTTGGACTAGATGGCCTGTATGGCCCCTTCCAACTCTATGATTCTATGACATGGTCTCTGCCATTCTCCACCACCCTATCATGTCTCAAGGCCACCCCAGGGGGATGCCGCCTTCTACTATCTCATACACAACTGTTGGGACGCTCTACAGGTCTCAGAATTGCATGGGAGGGAGTTCTGAATCATTCCTCTGGTTTCCAGCTGGAAGGCTTTGTTTTCATTCTCAAGCCACTAACTCTGCTTCTCCCCGGTCTGTTATGTCTTCCTCCCTTATGTCAATGCCATACCTTGTGCCTTCCCCTGGGTCTCATTTCCACCAGTTGACTCTAGACTTGTGTCTCCAGGCAGGTAGCCTTCACCTGAGCAGGGGCTCTGCTTGCCTTCCCTGTGGGGTAGGCCCCTGCCATTGACTCCACATCTTCTGCTTTCCCCTGGGCCTCACTTCCATCGGAGGCTCCACCTTCTTGCCTTCCCTTCACTGTGGGGCAGGCCCACCTGCCCTGCCCCTCATGGCTTCCTCCTGTTACTTGTACCTGGTACAGGACCCAGTCTGCTGCTCCGGCTCTTGCCAAATGTTGTTGGTGCATCGTGGAAGGCTCCCCTTGTGTTGCCGTGAGTAGCGCTGCAGTGAATCCTCTTGCTGCTGCCGCCACTGTCTCTAACTACCTATGCTGTGCAGTCCTGGCAGTCTTTGACTGAACCTGCTGGCTGCCTTCCAGAGGCCCTGGCTGAGTATGGGGTCAGCCAACATGCACTGAAGAGTCCGGAGCCATCAAGGTTATTAGCCAAGGGTCAGGACCACGACCCCAGCCCCGGACAAGGTGGTGAGACCATCTGGCATCTAGTTGGTTCACAGCCTCTCTAGGTGTAGCCTGGGTGACTGCAATGTCTCTAACCAAGTTCCTGCCTGATGAATAAGCCAGCCTCATGCCTAAAGGCTGCTGACTGTTTTTTTGGTGTCTGCCATAGATTGCCCCTAACTTTCATGCCCTTTCAGTCATAAACACCATGGAGCACTAATGCTGGCAGTGTATGTCATGCTCACAATTCTGTTTGGAATTGGGGGGGGGGGCAGGAAATCAGGACCACGATGACTGACTGACTCTTCATTTTTACTGCACAGCTGACCCTCTCAAGCATTGCACAATCCCAGTTCTTCTGTTAATGCCACCTGTCTGTCTTCCCTGAAAGTATCTTCCTGCCTTCCTGTTCCCAGGGAAACAGCCACCATGTCCATGGCAACCTGTCATTACCATAAACACACATGAAAATAGGCGTCCTAACTGCTGCTTTGGGCCTTTGGATAGAACTTTTAATGTCAATAAATCTAATGTGTTTTTATTGATTTCCTTGGGGACAAGAGGTGGCTCGAGAATATAAGATGTTTGTCTTTCTGTGTGTGCTTATTTGCAAACTTAGTTTCTACTCCTATGTATTCTGAGAGAGAGAGGAGCTTCAGCCTTGAAACTCAACCAGAAATTGCTGTAATTGGAGAAGGCTATAAGTGGACAACCTTCCCCCTTTCTTGCTGCCTATCAGCAACAAAAGCAATTCCATGCAATCCTAAACAAACGCAGACCCTCCTAAACCCACTGACTTCAGAGAGTTATAACTCTGCTTAGAACAATGGTTCTCAACCTGGGGGTCAGGAGTCGGGACCTCTTTGGGGGTTGAATGACCCTTTCACAGGAGTCACGGCAGGGCAAGCAGCTTGGCTGGGGGGAGCACCATCCTTACAACAGCCTTGTGGGGTTGATCAAAATAAAGCGTTTGTCTGTCTGGAGCAGCGGAAAAGAGCGAGATTGGCACGGTGGGACAAGAGATAGAACTGAGAAATCCCGGGGAAAAAAACCCAGTGTATATATTCATGAACAATGGATCTTCACGCCACTGGTCAGTTTCAGTTTAATTTCTGTGAAAGAACACTTGCATAATTTTATGGTTGGGGATCACCAAAACATGAGGAACTGTATTAAAGGGTCATGGGCATTATTAAGATTGAGAACCATTGGTTTAGAAGGACTGCATTGTGACCATCTCATCTAAGCACCACCTCTCCAAAGAGATCACAAGAGGCAGCTGAGCACAGCACACATAAACAACTGCACCATTTTGAGCCATTAAGCACATTGAGGTGGGCCTTCTTCCTTAGAGTGCAATCTTGTCTTGCATTACAGTTTTGTGAACTTGGAAACTTGTTGACAAAGTACATATTTAATCTGACCACTTTGAATGCTGATAGGCTTGCATTTGGCCTCTTGAACTCCTAGCAGAAATTTCCCAGCATTTCCTTATTTGCATAGGCCTTTCAGAACATGCCTACTTAATTTACATGTATAATAAAACCTCTGTCTTTCCCCCTGTTTCTCCCTCTTCAGGCCTTAGGACCTCAAGCACCTGACATCTATACAGTCATTGAGGATAAATCATCAGAGGAAGAGAAGCCAACACCTCAGGTGAATTTGATAAGCTTTTTATGTCTTTGCTGAGGGTTTCCTTTTAATATGGTCAACATAATAGGAATCCTCATAGGCTCATTTCTGTTTTGGGAAGACTGGCAGAAAAAGAGTGAGCTATGGCCTATACACTGTGCACAGGCAATTCCACCTAGCTCAGTCTAAGCACTCATTTTGGTCAGTGGCATCTTCTGCCTGTGGCAAGATTAAAAGAAGCCATTTCCATCAAAACTCATTTTCAAGGTTATCTGTAGCCACTGATGCAGTTACTGCTCCTTAGTGTGTGTGTGGGGGGGGAGGGGATATGACTATCTTTTTGACCCTTGCATTCTGAACGTTTCCAGTGATAGGAACTGGTTGCCAGGAGCAGTTTTTTCTGGGTAGGGTTGCCAGCTTTGGGTTAGAAAATACGTGGAGATTTTGGGGGTAGGGCCTGAGGAGGGTGCGGTTTGGGGAGGGAAGGGACTTCACCTTCCTAAGCAGCTATTTTCTCCAAAGGAACAGATTTCTGTCACATGGAAATTGGTTGGAATCCCAGGAGATCTCTAACCACCGGACGACTGGCAGCCCTATTCATGAGCCTGGGGGGATTAGACAGATTTCTCCTTAACCAGATCATCAGCAGGTTACTGCCCAGTTCAGTCTGATATCATCTTTGCAAGAGTTGGGTTAGATTTATATTAATAGCCACAGAATTCCTGCCACCTCGGAGTGTAAATTGAAGGAGGAGAGCAGATGTTCAGGCTTCAACTGACGGTAGAAAATAATGCCGCAAGTGGCCCAAAGGTTTGTTTGTGCGGGACTGTCAGTCACAATACGCTTGGCATCCTTTTTTAAGTACCTTCTCTCTACCGCAGCCCATTCAGTAAACAAGGCTGGCAATTTTTTGTAGCCATTATGTAGGGTTAGACAGGATGGTGTTATGCCAGCAGTAACTGAAAAATAGCTGGATTTAATTTAAATTCAAAATAGAAATGGGATAATGGGAAGTGAAGGTAAAAGAACAGCTATATGGCAAGAGTCTCCTACATTTTTTTCTTCCAAAATGAAACTAATTCTTCAAACTGAATTTGGAAAAAGAGCGTGTTGGACTTCATTGTCATTTATCTGCTGTCTTGTTTCATGTACCAGGCTCTAAAACAGTATAGATTGCCAGAGCATCTCTCTATAGACAAGATCAATTGGAATGGCAGCTGCTTAATTTCCCGATTATGCCTATATTGCTCTTGGGGCTGATATGGAAGTTGGTTGTTTTGAGGAAATGGCAGATGCAGGGAATGATCAGCTCAGAGTACCTACAAAAATGAATTGTGTGAATTAAAAACACGTGGATCTCATCCATGGACAGATGCACAGATATCTTCATTCACTATTCTGACAATTGAGTTAGAGGTAAAGGAGACAACTGAAGCATCAGTGAAGATGTCAGCTGTTCTTTTGAACACCTATGAAATGATGATGTCAGTAGCAAGGGGATATTTTCAGCGCAATCCTGAGGGTTGTTGTGGAGGAGGTGACTGGTCACTGATATAACAGCAACGCCACTGAACTGTTCCTTAAAGGGAAACTGTACAGCCCAAGGGCCAGACAAATGCTCTTGTAGAGGGGCAGCATGGGTTGCGATTGGGTCAGTGTCATTGCACCCACAAAATATCACAGGATGCAACCATGTAACTATGACAGACAGCCAACCAACCACAGGGCAGCAGCATGGACTTTTGCAGGTGGAGCTTTTTATTGTTGCAGGGGGGGGGAGTGTCCCAGGCTGGGGTAGCTCTGGGTGATGACTGAGCCCGGCCCCATCTCTGGGCCAACCCTCTACCCCACTAGTGCTGGGTCAGAACTCACAGCACTTTGGTGGAGGGGCACAGCATTGCCATGCTGGTGTTTGGCAATGACACAGAAGTATCAGGTCACTGTGCTGGCACATTTTTGGGTTGTGCCAGAGTAGCATTTAGTCAGTTCCCTGAGCACTTTCATCTCTCTTCTCCTCAGGACTGCACTGTTCTTATTGATTGGTACAGTATTGAATGTCGACCAACAGAGTTATTTCAGAGCCTGAAGAAACTTTTCCAGCCTCCAGGCCCTCCACAAGTATTTATCACTATGGACTCTGAACATTTAATTAATTTTTTTGCTTGCTTTCCTTTAATTTCAGGTACCTTACCAGAAAAGACAAGAGGAAATCTATGATAATGTATATGAGAACTTCTAACCTACCTTCACAGTTCTAATTTCCCTTTGTAAATAAACATTAAACTAACATGCTTTCATATAAAACAAAAGGATCTTATGATTCAGTCAGTATCCAGAGAAAACTGCCTTGGAGCAGCTTTGTATTACCCCTCTTCAGATAACCAAATTCAGTTCTGTGGTACAAATGCTTGCTGCTGAACAGATTCGACTCAAATAGTGGAAATAGAAAGCATAAAGGGACAAGGAAGAAAGAACTAGGATCCCCTCAACCTACCAAAGTGGTTGGCAGAGTTTTAGTTTGCAGAAAGAGTGAGCAGCACCAGGCTGCTTAAAGAATAAAATAGTTTTTATTCAGAAGAGAAACAACTATGCATAGAAACACACTTAACTAGTGACAGTCTGTTCAACAGCTATTCTGGAGGCAAGCAGGGGAAAGTGTGATAAAAAAGCAAGAAACCTGTGTTGAGCCAATCAGGACACCAGAGAAGATACTTTGAACATCATCAGGAAATTCATATCCTATCTTTGATAAATATATATCTCCTCCAATGCCCCCTGCAGGATACCCTTTATATTCTGTTCAATTATGCACACTACAGATCTTGCATATTCCAACAGTTTGCAACTTTAGTTCCAGGGAAATTTGTTTGAAGAACAATAAAAATTTGCCATTGCCTTGCAAAAGTAAAAAACTGGGATACCATCACTAAATGCAAGACAGGTATTTAAATGTTCTTGTTGACATTAGTCTTCTTACTTTTCATGGGCTTTACCATATACAGACTGAAAACATCTTGGGAAAAAGATTAATTTCTTGTTGTTTAGGAGGTTGTTATGTTTTTTAAAAAGTCATTCCTTTACTAATGAAAATAATGTAAGAGGCTCACAGTAAAAACCCACAGTGTAATCCTACTTAGGTTTGCATAGTCAATAGCACAAAAAAAGAGGCTATATATGCATTTTTCATCACTTAGTCTCTTCCTACCTTGGCTTTAGAGATCTCTCGTTCTTCTAGAGTTCATTATCTGACTGAGGAGGGGGAGAGAGATTCCAGATTGAAGTTTCCAGATTAACCAGATTTAAGCCATGAATTAAAAAAAAAGAAAAAAGATTGAGTTACTGTGTCTCAGGTTGAAGTTACAAAACCAGATCACTCAGACCTAAGAACATAAAAGAAGCATGTTGGACCAGGCCAATGGCCCATCCAGTTCAACACTCTGTGTCACATAATGGCCAAAACCCAAACACCATCAGGAGGTCCATCAGCAGGGCTAGAACTCCAGAAACCTTCCCACTGTTGCCCTCTAAGCACCAAGAAAAGAGAGCACCACTGCCCCAAACATAATGTTCTATTTATAAGGTAAAGGTATTCCCTGTGCAAGCACCGGGTCATGTCTGACCCTTGGAGTGACGCCCTCTAGCGTTTTCATGGCAGACTCAATACGGGGTGGTATGCCAGTGCCTTCCCCAATCATTACCATTTACCCCCCAGCAAGCTGGGTACTCACTGCACCCAACCTTAGAAGGATGGAAGGCTGAGTCCACCTTAGCCGGCTGCTGGGATTGAACTCCCAGCCTTATGGGCAGAACTTCAGACTGCATGTCTGCTGTCTTACCACTCTGTGCCACAAGAGGCTCTTGTTCTATCTATATCTTATGGCTAATAGCCATGGATGGACTTCTTTTCTATATCCATTCCCCTCTTGAAGCTGTCTGTGCAGTGAATTCCATGTGCTAATTACTCTTTGGCTAAAGCCTTTTATCTGTTCTATGCCAACTGCTCATTAATTTGAGTACGCCAGAGTTCTTGTACTGAGAAAAGAAGAAAAGTACTTCTTTACCTTCTCTATCTTTTCCCTCTTAATAAAACAGTAAGGGGTGTTGGGGTGAGCTCAGTCCGTGATGGGGGGGGCAACAATTGGCCCCTTGGCCCCAGACTGACAAGCGGAGGGGCCAATTGGAAGGCACGAAGCGTCTCCGATTAGCCCCTCACCAGGACAGACCAAAATTCCATTCACCCAGCCCAGTCTGGCTGCCAGTCTGCTCCTGACCACCACAAGGAGAGGAGGTCAGTAGGGCTGCCAAGGGGGATGAGAACAGAGGCTTGGACAGGCTGTGCCAGCCCTTTTCGCCCCAAGGCTGTCCTAACTGTCATGTCCAACTGTAAATTGCCTCAGAACCCTGACAGAGCTGGCAGGAGGCTGCAGAGTGCTCTCCCTCCCCTCCTTCAGGCCTCCTGCGAAGGAGCCTCTGACAGGCCCTGACTGAGGGGAGGGAGGCATTTTCCTTCAGAGAGCAACGCAGGGGAGCCTGAGGGCATTCCTTTTTTTGGGGGGGGGGACTTTCCCCTTCTGCCAAACAGTTGACTGACAGGGAGGCCACAGAAAAGGCCCTTCTCACTTAAAATACTGCTCTGGCCGGGGGTTAGACACAGCCAAGCCATGTGTCTTTCTTCTTTGCAACTCTGCAGATTTGAGGCCACTAAACAGCGTTATTCTGCAGATGAAACTGGCTCTTTTGTCTCCTGTTTCATCTGCACAACAACCCTGTGCAGTAGGCCTCAAGTCTTTCAATTCAACAACAACCTGTGTGGGAGGCCTTAAATGTTTCTTCTCTACCACAACCATGTCCAAAGTAGCCCTTTCTGCCTGGGGAGCTGATCTTTATACTATGCAGGTGAGCTGTAATTCCAGGAGCTCTCCAGGCTCCACCTGGAGGTTGGCTACCACTGGGCTGCAAATATTCCTGGAGGTTTGGAGGTGGGAATTCAAAATCATACAATGCCTCAGAGTCCAGCCTTCAAAGGAGCCACTTTTGCCTGCAGTTGGGAGGGAGTGGTGCAGGTGTATCCCTCCTGGGCTATGGGCTATGGCCAGCCCTTACCAGCAACTGTTTGTATTCTGGGGCGCAGACAGGCAGACCAGCATCAGTCCTGTGAGTCTGGAAAGTGCAGGAAGATCTAAATGAATATTTACAGCCTGAAACTGTAAATAGAGAACAAGTAAATGGCTGGAGACACATGGTAACTGAATGATTTTTTGGCCTGGCAAATAACCTTGGCTTGGGAAATAAAAGACAAGTATAAAAAACCTTACTAAGGTCAAGACTGCTGTACACAGAGAGTCTTCCTCTTAGATTTGCCAGCTTCCCTGTGAGGCTTGCTACCCCACCTTCCTCATGGGGAGTCTGCTATGGGGAGAAAAAGGGAAGATGATTGGAAAATGCTTTGAGACACCTGTGGCCTGCTGGGTCACTGCAGCCCATTCCCAGTATTTTCAGACCTCTCACAACCCCACAAACCTCACAGGTTGACTATTGTGGAGAGATGAATGGAAAAGGTGTTTGTAAACCGCTTTGAGACTCCTTTGGGTAGTAAGCAATAGAGTACAAAAATCCATTCTTCTAAGGAGCAACCATGAAAGAAACATGTGGGCACATAACATTTTATCAACAGTGAAAAAATGGAAAAGAAGGAACAGGGTATACACCTGTGTACTGTGACTACCCCATGTGTATTAGGGCAGAGGGGCATTTTGGTGTCTGTGGCCTAATTCACAGAGAAGGGAAATGACGTAGAACTGGGAGGAATTGGTTGCCATGTAATCTTCCCCTAAGAAGAGTTTCCAGTCTGATTTTCCCTTCACATATCTGAAGGCATGGCTCTGGAAAGCTCATCTGTAACCACTATGCCACAATTCCCAAAGGTCAGTCTTCTCCCACACTCAACGAACATTCCACACCACAGGTTCTTGACACCCATATCTCCACACCCATGCCCTCATTTACCACCATGCCACCACAACCTCCCACACAACACACACATTCAACCCCATGCCCTTACAGACTGGACAACTCCTCCCTCTTCCCACTGCCAAGCTGTAGCGCCTGTTGTATTCTTGGATACAACGGGCTTTGTCCCTAGTCCCATACATAATTTTGTAAATATCATGTCACCCCACTGTCATCATTTCTCTAAGCTAAAGAGCCCTAACTGCTTTAACCTTTCTTCATAGGGAAGGTGTTCCATCCCCTTAAATCATTTTAGTTGCCCTTTTCTGCACCTTTTCCAATGCTATATTTTTGAGGTGTTCTGACCAGCATGGTATATAGTATTCCACATAAGACTGATGATAGATTTATACAGGGACATTATGATACTAGCTGATTTGTTTTCTAGCCCCTTCCTAATAATACCCTCATAGCATATGCCTTTTTAAAACTAGTTGCTCACTGAGTTTACACCTTCAGTTATCTACTACAACTCCAAGATCTTTCTCCTGCCCAGTTACTGCCATTCGGGCCTCGTCAATGTATCTGAGGGACCACTTATCTGCTTATGCCCCCTGCAGGGCACTCTGCTCTGCCGGTATGAATTTGCTGGCTGTCCCAGGCTCCTGGGAGATTTGCCTGGCCTCGACCAGGGCCAGGGCTTTTTTGACCCTGTCCCCAACCTGATGGAATGAGCTCCCGGAAGAGCTATGGGCTCTGTCAGAACTTGTAGGATGGAGCTATTCTGCCAGGTGTATGGTTGAGGCCTTGGTAAGGTACTCCAAATCATTAATGGACCAGGTACACATCACT
Source organism: Paroedura picta (assembly GCF_049243985.1). Classification (NCBI taxonomy): domain Eukaryota; kingdom Metazoa; phylum Chordata; class Lepidosauria; order Squamata; family Gekkonidae; genus Paroedura; species Paroedura picta. The sequence goes on from NC_135373.1 coordinate 97,775,920, forward strand.
GGGCCTACTACCAAGCCTTACCACCTTCAACTGTGAAAACTGCCCATTTATACCCACTTTCTGTTTCATGTTAATCAATTTTTAATCCACAACAGGATTTATCCTCTTATCCCGTGACCACCAAGACTTAAGAGCCTTTGATGAGGAATTTTATCCAAAGATTTCTGGAAGCCTAGAACAGAGGTGTCAAACAAACAGCCAGGGGGCTGGAAGCAGCCCATTCAGAACTCTCACCCAGCCTGTCATTACCTTTATTGCCAGATGACAGAGGCTGTACATTATGTCCCTATGTACTGCCCCAGTGTTAATGTGTAAACATTATGATGTTCTGATAGATAAACATCATGATGTTCTGATAGATAAATTGACCTCATGATGTTCTGATAGATAAATTGCAGGACTGCAATCTGGATTTTCAGATAGTCAGGTGGATAGGGAATTGGTTAGAGAACTGCACTCAAAGAGTTGTTGTCAAGGGTGTTTCATCAGACTGGAGGGAGGTGAGTAGCGGGGTACCTCAGGGCTCGGTGCTCCGTCTGGTACTTTTTAACATATTTATTAATGATCTAGATGAGGGGGTGGAGGGACTACTCATCAAGCTTGCAGATGACACCAAATTGGGAGGACTGGCAAATACTCCAGCAGATAGAGATCTGAACACAATGGAAAAATGGGCAAATGAGAACAAGATGCAATTTAATAAAGATAAGTGTAAAGTTCTACATCTGGGTCAGAAAAATGAACAGCATGCCTACTGGATGGGGGATACGCTTCTAGGTAACACTGTGTGCGAACAAGACCTCGGGGTACTTGTGGATTGTAAGCTAAACATGAGCAGGCAGTGTGATGCAGCGGTAAAAAAGGCAAATGCCATTTGGGGCTGTATCAACAGGGGCATCACATCAAAATCAAAAGATGTCATAGTCCCGTTGTATACGGCACTGGTCAGACCCCACCTGGAGTACTGTGTGCAGTTCTGGAGGCCTCACTTCAAGAAGGATGTCGATAAAATTGAAAAGGTACAGAGGAGAGCAACGAAGATGATCTGGGGCCAAGGGCCCAAGCCCTATGAAGATAGGTTGAGGGACTTGGGAATGTTCAGCCTGGAGAAAAGGAGGTTGAGAGGGGACATGATAGCCCTCTTTAAGTATTTGAAAGGTTGTCACTTAGAGGAGGTCAGGATGCTGTTTCTGTTGGCTGTAGAGGAAAGGATGCACAGTAATGGGTTTAAACTACAACAATATAGGTTAGATATCAGGAAAAAAATTTTCACAGTCAGAGTAGTTCAGCAGTGGAATAGGCTGCCTAAGGAGGTGGTGAGCTCCCCCTCACTGACAGTCTTCAAGCAAAGGTTGGATACACACTTTTCTTGGATGCTTTAGGATGCTTTGGGCTGATCCTGCGTTGAGCAGGGGGTTGGACTAGATGGCCTGTATGGCCCCTTCCAACTCTATGATTCTATGATTCTATGATACCCTGGACTGGGAAGTACAGAGTCCAAAGTCCAGTCTGTGGGGCCAAACGCTGAGGGAGTCACTCCACCAAGGGGGCGGCGTGGGGAGCAGAGTCGAAGGTCAGGCCAGGATCAGATACCAAAGAGAATCCCAAAGCTGTGCTGTGGTCTAATAGTCGGAGAGCAGAGTTAAAAACTGAGCTGGAGTCAGAAATGGAGTCAAGAAGCAAGCTGAAGTCAGGAACCAGGAACGAGCCAGCAGAGGAGCTCTGTAGCTAAGGAACGCTGGATTTCTAGCAGACGGGCAGGGAATGCACATGTTGCACCCACAGAGAGGCTTGTTTCAAGCTTCTCCTTAAGTACATCTTGGCTGGGTGGAGTAGCCTTCAATTGGAGGGGTTGCAGCTGGGCCTAGTCCTCTGTTTGAGGAAGAAGCTTCAACTGCACCCCATCAGGACTGGAATTGAAGCCAAGCAGATCTTGACAGCTGTCAGATTTGCACACCATTGCTGTCACTGCCACTTCGGTGAGTCCTCCAGAAAGAAGGGGCCTTCCCTCCAGATCTTGTGGGTACTGGCAGGTAAGGCTGGGTAGGAGCCTAGCTGGGACCAGGCTGCTCATCATCTAGAGCAGGGGTAGTCAACCTGTGGTCCTCCAGATGTTCATGGCCTACAATTCCCATGAGCCCCTGCCAGCATTTGCTGGCAGGGGCTCGTGGGAATTGTAGTACATGAACTTCTGGAGGACCACAGGTTGACTACCCCTGATCTAGAGGACCAAGCTTGCCCCAATCCTTGATGTGATCCTTGATGTCAGGGTCTACATGTGCTTGGCCCAGGCAGTGCATATGAGTCGGCTATGGCCTGTGGAGCACCTTCTGGCAGCTTAACAGGAGGTGCAGCAGGTGCAGACATAACAAAATCCCTTTATTCTGCTTGAGACTGCTAAGTTGCTACTGCCAGAGTCCCAGGTAAGAGGGTCCTGGGACCTGATGGGACAGGCAGTACCATGTCCAGGAATGGCCAGGGCCCAGTGTCTACATTAGAGACAATGTACATCTGTGAACAAAAGAATGTTGATACATCAACATACAGATACACACCTGAACAGCATACTTACGATAATTACAACACAGATGTTTACTCCAGATTTTGATGCAATAATTCAGAGCAAGTGGTATCAGTTTCAAAGACTGCTAAATAAAGGAAATACTATAAGAGTGTTAATGTTTTAAGCATGTTTGTATTTTGAGTAAAATAATATCATAATTGGGTTTGCCTATGTCCTTTATATGAGCCTCTTGTGGCGCAGAGTGGTAAGGCAGCCGCCTGAAAGCTTTGCCCATGAGGCTGGGAGTTCAATCCCAGCAGCCGGCTCAAGGTTGACTCAGCCTTCCATCCTTCCGAGGTCGGTAAAATGAGTACCCAGCTTGCTGGGGGGTAAACGGTAATGACTGGGGAAGGCACTGGCAAACCACCCCGTATTGAGTCTGCCATGAAAACGCTAGAGGGTGTCACCCCAAGGGTGAGACATGACCCAGTGCTTGCACAGGGGATACCTTTACCTTTACCTTTTATGTCCTTTATAAAGTTCACATTTCCACTACCTGGCATTATATTTGATGGCATACAGAGCCTGGCCTGACAAAGTGAACTTTATGTCGGATATGGCCCTTGTAACAGATGAGTTCAACACATCTGTTGATACAAGAAGAAGGAGGAGCTGCTTATCAGAAATCCTGAAGGATCAGAACACATTGGCAGATATTTGCCCAGAGAAAATAAAAACACCTCTGATTTTTTTAAAAATGTATCCCGGTGAGTAAAAGATCACATCAAGCAAATTCTGAACTGTGCAACCAAATAATAATCCTCAATATTCCTTTCAAACATGTCATTTTAAATAAGAGATCTCTTTCCCATCACAGAAGGGAAGGCAGGGGATTTAAGAAAAGCAATGCCGTAAACCACCAGGTGGTGCCCTTTTCTCATTGGCTATTTTCTTTACAGGTCTTTCACCTTTGCCAAAACCTTGTACTTGTGTTTTGTTTTTTTGGCAGGGATCAGTAGAGTTGTATAACAAGCAACAGGAAATACAACCAGCAAGGCAATCTGTAATATTGCTTAGCTGCTAGTTGTGATCATGCCACTTGGACACAAACAGGTTCACTAAGTCAGAAAGAAAATTTCTACAGTTCAGCCACTGTAGTAGCAAGGTCCATGGTGATTTATGTATTTAAATTTATTTAGATTAGATTTATTAGAAAGTGACATTGTAACAGGTGATGAAGAGAGGGCTGAACTGCTCAATTCCTACTTCTAACTCTTCTCTTGCGAGGGGAATTGTGCTCAATGTGGCAAAATTATTTCATGTGATGAGGGATGGGAGTTGTGGCCTAGGATCACTGCAGGGGTAGTCCATAAACACCTAGTGTCTTTAAACAAAATCAAATCCTCTGGGACAGATGAATAGCATCCAAGGGTACTAAAAGAACATGCAGATGTAATTTCTGAGCCTCTGTCCGTTATTTTTGACAATTCTTAGAGAATAGCTGAAGTGCTAGAAGATTGGAGGTGGGGAAATGTTGTCCCCATCTTCAAGAAAGGGAAAAAGGGGGATCCGGGTAACTACCGACCTGTCAGCTTGACATCTACAGCTGGTAAAATTTTAGAACAAATCATCAGTCGGTCCTTGAGCAGCTAGAGTGGATGGCTGTAATTATTAAGAGTCAGCTTGGCTTTCTGAAGAACAAGTCATGTAAGACTAACCGTATATCTTTTTTTGAGAAAGTTACTATCTTGCTACATCATGGGAATGCTGTAGACATAATTTACCTTGATTTCAATAAGGTTTTTGTTAAGGTTCCATATGATATTCTTATTCACAAGTTGGTAAAATGTGGTATAGATCTTATTACTGTTAGGTGGCTTGAAAATTGGGTGCTTGTAAATGGTTCGTCATCTTCTTGGAGAGGAGTGATGAGTGGAGTGCCTCAGAGATCTGTCCTGGGCCCTGTGTTCAACATATTCATAAATGATTTGGATGAAGGAACAGAGCGGGTGCTAATTACATTTGCAGATGATACTAAACTGGGAGGGGTTAGTAAACATACCGGAAGACAGAATGAGGATACAGGATGATCTTGACAGGCTGGAAAACTGGACTAAAATGAAAAATGAATTTTAATATTGAAAAATGTAAAGTTCTACATTTAGGTAGGAAAAATTAAATGCATCACTATAGGATGGGTGATGCATGGGTGTCTTGGCAGTAGTACCTATGAAAAGCATCTGGGGGTCTTAGTAGACCATACACTGAACTTAAGTCAGCAGTGTGTCTCAGTGGCTAAAAAGGAAAATGGGATTTTGGACTGTATTTAAAAAAAGTATAGTGTCCAGATCATGAGAGCACAGCTGTGGTGAGACCTCATTTGGAGTACTGTGTTCAATTTTGGGCACCACAACTGAAGAAAGATGTAGAGAAAGTGGAGCATGTCCAGAGGAGGGCTATGAAGGTAGTGAGGGGTTTAGAGACCAAGTCATATGAGGAAAGTTTGAGGGAACTTGGTCTGTTTAGCCTGGAGAGAAGACGAGTAACAGGTGATATAACCATCTTCAAATACTTGAAGGACTGTCATATAGAAGATGTAGCAGAGTTGTTTTCTGTTGCTCCAGAGGGTCAGACAAGAGCCAATGGGTTGAAATTAATTCAAAAGAATTTTTGGCTAAACATCTGTTAGAAGTTCTTGACAGTTAGCACAGTTCCTCAGTGGTACAGGCTTCCTTGGGAGGTGGTGAGTTCTCCTTTGGAAGTTTTAAAGTAGAGGCTAAATAGTTATCTGACAGAAATGCTGATTTTATGAACGTAGGCAGATTGTCAGTGGGTAGGCAGGAAAGGATGTGCCAGTATTTGTTTCTTGCAGACCGCCTCCCTGTCTATACTCCCCGAAGAGCCTTACGCTCTGCCACTTCCAACTGGCTGTGTATCCCTGGCCCCATAGAAGCACATCAGACTTCAACAAGGGCCAGAGCCTTCTCGGTCCTAGTCCCCACCTGGTAGAATGAGCTCCCTGAAGTGATTAGGGCCCTATCCTAACTTACATAATTCTGCTCGGCCTGCAAAAGGGAGCTCCTCCACCAGGCATTTTCTTGAGGCCAACCGACTCAAACAGCTACAAGTCCTAACCCTGTCCGTCCCCGTCCCCCGCCCCCGACTGAAAAATCAGACCTACCCAGGGATTTTCAATGTTATTGTTCGATTAAAATACTATTTTATTATTTTAGTTGGCATGTTATTTCATGATTGTTTTCTGTTATATTGCTATATGCTGCTGTGCGATGCTGCTGTGCGATGGTAGGTGAAGTCCCTCCAGGCCAGGCTGGATTCTGGAGATTTTTTTTGGGGGGGGGGAGATCATTTGGACATGAAATTGGAGTCACTGTGGGTAGGCAGGTAGTTGTGAGTTCCTGCATTGTGCAGGGGGTTGGACTAGATTACCCTGTGGGTCCCTTCCAACTCTATGATTCTATGATTTATTATCCATCATTATTGAAGAATTGTCACACAGCAGGTCACAGCAAAAAAGATAAAACCCCAACAAGTTAAAAACATAACCCCACAAGCATAATCTGATGGTGAGAAATAAAAATATTAATTAACCCCAATCTCCCTCTCACACCTGGGCATATACTTTGAAAGTGGCATGGAATATGGGTCAGACCCACTTATTACAGAAGCAAATATGGAAAGGTTCTTCAGTATCAGATTAGTATAGGAGGCATAATTCCCCCTTAGCAATGACCAGCCTTGTTCTTCAGTACCAAGACTACAGAAATAAAAGGGGTGTTCTTCCATGCTGTTTGGAATATCATACTTCATAGTAGCTTGTCTTATGGAATCTGTCTCACCCACTAAATGCTCAAAAAGATATCGCCATGGCATGCTGGGAGCTACCCTGGAGATAAAAAAATAAAAGGGGAAGATGCAGAATTGTATATTTTGGACCTTTCTAGACATTGTGGATTTCCTGGGGCAGGTGGGAACTGTGCATCAATTGCTAATCCATGCAGACAACACTAACCTACTGTAAGTTAATAATTGTTTTTATGGCACTCAAACTGCAAAATGCAGCTGTTATGAAGCAGGACTTTTTCTTTCTTTTATTAAAACAATTTAACTGGTGCCCTCAAGGCCTGTCACAGAAACAGAAAACAGCTCATGGACCACTCTCCCTGGAGACTTGTAAGGTCTCTAAATATGTCTCTAATTTGTTAGGAAGATAGTTGTTCACTGTTACTATTATAGATCATTATTAGCAATGTGCCCTTAACTGCCTTAAGGCAACTTCCTGATTCCAATTTTACATTTTCCAACTAGTTTAAAAAATGTACAGGACAAGATCTTATACAAGGACCACTGCCATTTTCTCTTGTGCAAATATGTCCAAAAATATGAAACTAGTTTTCAAAAAAATCTACTTTATTCAGATCTCCAATCTGTATGCTAGATCATTCCCCAGGAGTAGAAAATTACCATGCACTTAACTTAAAGTTATCTGAAATTGCACCTTGTCAGGGTTTCATACAAAGCACAAGATCTGCTTCTCTGGTTCATTCTCTTCTCTTCATCTGCTTCTCTGGTTCTGCACATTAAGGCTTTCCAAAAGGCCTGCTTCTAAGAAGTGACGTGGAATATTAGATCATTCTTTGATTCAAGGTAAACAGAATGAAATTGGACCTGTGCCAGTCGCATAGGGTGAAAGACAAGATGATCACCAGCATGACCAGTTCCAGATAGTCAAGGGTAAAAGGTTGTCGGCTGCCTTGACAAGACAAGATGTGAAGAGAAATATGGGATGTAAATAAAATAATTGCTTAATCCTAGGATATATTATTTAGAATGCTAGCTCTTCAGGCTCAGTGCAGCAAAGTTTTGAAGGCTGATTTTCAAAAAGCTTACTTCTCGAGACCATCTTGATTATTAAATTGACATGGGATGTATTTGCACCTGCCTCATGGGTTCTAAGAAACTGCTACATATCCAGGATCTGACACTTGAAATGCAATGTGTCTTGCTTGACAAGGGATGCAAGCAAGCTGGTTTTCAAAAATATGAAATCTCCTGCCTGGAGAACAGGAAAACATTTCAAGGGAAGTATTCTGTACAGTGTGCTTGCATAATTATTAAAGGTTGAAAAGAGTCAATTACTATAAGGACCTAGGCATAACAAAACATTAGCCCTGGGTTTCAAAAAAAGTACTTGTTAGGACATTTTTCCTTTACATCTATCCTGTAGAGATATAAAATATGTCTAAAGACCTGGGATTTTCCCACTGGTACATACTCAATCTGTTTGTTCAGCATCATAGAACCTTTTGTTCATATCAGTGTACATGCCTAGACTTTGCATGGTCAAGAACCTGCCCTTAATTACAGGTGTGTGGAGAAGCCTTGATGCTGTTTGGAGGCAGGGCCAACAAGTACAATAGTTCTGTGGTCAGTGTACATGTGACAGAAGCTTTGCACACATGAAGCTGCCTTATTATGAGTGACAGACCATTGGTTATAGTGACTGTTGGCCTATTGAAGTCAATATTGTCTTCTCAGGCAGGTAACAGCTCCTCAGAGCCACAGGGAGACATCTTTCACCTTACTTGCTACCCAGTCTTTTAAACTGTAGATGTCAGGGATTGACGCTGCTCTGCTCCCTGAGTCACAGCCCTTTCCACAAGGATTTGGTAGTAGTGATGACCTATTCAGGCTTTTCCAAAATTTAATTTGCTGTGCAGTTGAACAAATATTGCTGTGATTCATTTTATTTTATTAGTGTGTGCACTTACTATTATATGTAAATGAAACGTTTTTAGAGAATATATTTTTACAGCTTGATATGCAACTGGACAATCTATGGGTGATGTAGATGTATGACTATGAAGTCCTGTTATTCAACTGAGTTTACTCCAAGAATGTGTTCTTAGGATCATGCCAAGTGGTCCAAGTCTAGTGCCGCTCCACTCCCAACCCTTTATTAAATGTTACAATTCTCACAGTGCTCTATTGGGAGAATTCTGCACACAAACTAGCATTTGGACCAGACTGCCAGGAAACACTGTGTCCTCCCTAATGACAGATCATCCAAATGGATAGCTAGCTATGTCTACCTACAGCAGCAGCAAAGAGCAAGAGTCCAGTGGCACCTTAAAGACTAATAAAATTTTGGCAGGACATGAACTGAAGTGACTCACAAACGCACAAGTGTTGTGTGCTACTGGACCATTGCTCTTTTCTAAGGAAAGGTTGTGTCCCAGTCACCCTCTTCCAGCCTAATCCACTCCACAGGCTTGATGGGAGCATAACATTAAAAAAGGGATAGGTGTGTGCTGCCTTGAGCAGAAAAGGGGGGAGCACATAAACCAAGAAGACGAATAAACACATGTAGATCTCTTCCATCCTTCCCTTATTGACGACACACTGCCGCCTTTGAATTGGAAAAGAGGGTCCGGGTTTGCAAATAAGGAGCCAAACTAGTTCTCAACTTGCAGGCGGCTCCAGGGGCTCACGTGAGCCTTGTTTTGAGCCTAGTGGTTTGGCAGGGAAAAGTCCGATCCGCTCGCCATCGGGCAACAGCAGCCTTGGGTCTTCTCTCAGGAAAGCGGGGAGAGGAAGAGGTGAAGGAACGGGAGAGGGGGAGAGAATCAGATAATCTCCCCTCCTACTCTTCAAGGCATCACTGTGAGATGCCAGACCCTAATCAACACCAGTCGCGCCTCCAGGCTGTATCCTCTCACTCCCAGCCGCCGCGAAGGGAGCCAGCCAAGCCCCGGCAAGGGCCGCGGCGCTCCTCCTCTCTGTCATCAGCCAGTCTTGCCTGACACATTGAGCCCGGGCAGCTCGAGCATTGTCCTGAAAGCAGAAGGGGGGGGGGCGAGAGCAAAGGAGGGGTGGAAATAATTCAATCAATCACATGACTTGACGGGATTTCTAACCATTTTTCTTTTTGTGTGTGTAACAAAATCATATCTGTACAAAACACGGTCCCCCCCCCGTCCCTTCCCACCACACACACACACACACACACACACACACACACACACACACACACAGGAACTAGGATGGGACAATAAGGAAGCGTCGCAAGGTAAGACCCGGCAAGGGAGTCGTTGCAGACGGACAGACCCCGAGGCGCGGGAGCGGGGCTGACTACCGCCCCCCCTCGCGGCTAAGACACCCCCGCTCAGTGGGGGGGGGGGGGAGGCGGCTGCCGTTCCCGCCGCTGGAGGTGCTTTTCCCACGTTGTTTTTGCGCGGGGGTGCGGGAGGGGGGAATGTTGGCCGAAGAGATTTAGGCGGTATTCATAACGCCCTCGCTCCGCGTACGACAACGTCCCCTTCCGAAATGCGGAGGATGTCCACGCCGCGCTGAACCGAGTGCGCAGCAAGTCAGCGGGCAACCCGGAGGAAAGCAGTCGGCGACCCCAGGCGCGGCGCGTGTGCGCGGAGAGGGTGGCTGCAACAGAGTTTTGAAACGCGCAGATGTCGAATGGGCTCCCCCCGCCCGGGTGTCGGCAGCTTCTTTCCCAAATGGTGTTGCTGGTGCCGAGGCGGGAAGCAGAATCCTCGGAGGGCCACCCGAGTCCTCCCCCTCGGGAAGCGGTCTGCAGAGCCGCTGTTGAGGAGATGGCTCTTTGAAGGGCGGGACGGAGGGAGTGGGGAAGGGCCGGTCGAGCTCGCCTTTCCCAGGCTTCCCGCAGCCTTCCTCCTCCTCCTCGGTGTGAAGGACACGCGCACGGAAGGCAGCGGCGAGCCGCGCGTCTCACCCTTGGCACGGGGGCTTTGCCGCGAACACTTTTCAGACCTCCTGCGGCGGGCCGGCCTGGGAGTCGGGCTGCGCACTGGAGAACGAGGGCTGTTATCTGCGTAGCCACTGAAGGGGCGGGTGGCCTGGCTGTGGAAAGCCGCGCAAAGAATTGGTGGGGTTTTTCCCTTCTCTTTGGTGATGATTTCTGTCTGCTATCATTTCTCCTTGCCTGACTCCTTGTCTCTTGTGAGGCTCTGTAGGGTCCCCCATTCGGCAGCTTGAGTCCAGCCAGCATTAGCCACTTGTCCTTCGAACACCTTGCTATGCCTTCCCCAGGCACATCGGCTTTATAACAAGCATCCCTCCCCAACTCGGAGGCATTGCATGGTGACTTCCTAGATTCTGAAGTGCTTTTTTTTTTAACCTGTCAGACTTGCGTCCCTTCTGGCCATAACCGGTGGAACTCCAATGCTGCATTTTAAAACTGTTGATAAGAAAGGTGTGTAGTATTAGGTGCGCCACCAGAACATTCCAGTGATATGTCAAAGGTTTGTGAAAGAAGTCCCTTCTGCGTGACCTGGGACTTTGAGGGGTAAAATCTTCAGCTGAGCTTGCTCAGCTAGGTGTGTATTGAACATAATTTTGAATTATCAAATTCTGAAATTGGTTGGTTTTCAGGGGCAGCAGGTGAAGCCAAATAGTCTGTAATGGGACAGTTCATTTTCTGCGATGATGTGTGGGTGTAAAGTACCATCAAGTCACATCCTACTTACCACAAGCCAGTAGAGTTTTCAAGACAAGAGACATTTTGGGTGGTTTGTTTTTGTTTCCTTTTATCTATCGATGGACTGCTCTGGTAGTGCTCCATTCAGCTACTATCAAAGGCAGACCCTGCTTAGCTTCTGGGATCTAACATGATCAGGCTCGTCTGATGTTATGTATGTCATAATATAATAGTTGCACAGCCTTAGCTGGGAAAAGGAATGTAGGTTTTACAGGTGACAATAGGATTGTCCATCACATTAAGAATGTTACACCTGTGGGATGTAAAATGATAGTTTTGGCTTCAGAAAACTACAGCTTCAAAGCATTCACTGCGAATTTGCACCAACATTTATGTATCCAAATTCTGTCTGATAATGTTACTATGAAATTTGCAGAAAGCCAAAAAGAGAGAAAATGACTATGACATAGTTGCTTATGATTGATTCAGGTGCATAAGAGTCTGGTTTCATCCTGTTCAGGGCTATCATCCTAAAATGTTCCAAAGAGATAAAGCAAGGAAAGATTTAAAAAGCAAATAATTTGTTTTGTATTCTTTTCCAGTTTCAATTATTAGGCTTTTGACATTGTCCTACCTCAAATTTTTCCCAGTAGCTATTGACTTGAAAGTGAATATGCTAATAGTTGTGATTGAAGGTGTAATGTAAATAGCTTTCCAAACTGGGATAAAGTTCAATCATGAGTTTATTAGGTCACTGTGCTAATTTGCTGCAGGTTAGTAGCAGAACCAATATGTGTCATACTCACACCGGTTGAGCTTCTGGCTGAGCCCCAAGGGGGCGCTCTGGAGGCTGTAGCTGACCCAGGGTGCCACCCGGGCTGAGCAATCTCCTGGAGACCCTGTCAGCAAAGATTGTGTTGAGGATCAGGGACAACCTGATCCTCTAGTTGATGAACAGGCTGGTCCTAGCCAGGCTGCCACTCAGCCCAATGCTCCAGCATATGTGAAGCCACAGGACAAGACCCCATTTAGCTCCAAGGATGTGCTGGACTGGCAATGAAGGTGATGACATGCAAATCTGACAGCTGTCAGAAGGTTAGTATGCCCGGCAGCACAATCTAGATGGGTTCCGGGTGCTTCTCCTTCCTCAGATGAAGTCTAGGCCCAGTTGCAAGTCCTCAGCCAGAAGGCCACCCTACCCAGGCTTGGTGTATTTCAGGAAAACTCCCTGCTCGTGTTCTGGTTGACTACGGGGAAGCTCTGTTCAACTGTCTCCTGACTTCTGACTTTGGCTTTGACTCCTAGCTTCGGCTTTGACTTCAGCTTGTGTTGATTTCATCCCTGGTTCCTGACCTTGGCGTGTTCCTTGACTCCATTCCTGGCTCTTGACTTTGGTCTGTCTTTTGACTCTGCTCCTGGCTACTTTACCATGGTACGGCTTCAGTGCTTCCTCTGGCAAACGACTCCGGCCTCACCCTCCTTGGTGAACTGACTCCCTCAGTTTAGACCCTGTGGACTGGACTGTGACTCTGAATGCACCTTTTAATTTGGTCTTGGCTTCCAGGCCAAAGATGTAATTAACCAGTACCCGGTGTGCTACCTGGCAGGGCAGCACAATGTGTATATGTGGAAACACATAGCTTTCTTCTATGAAGGGTCTGTGAAGAAGATTGTCTTTTATGAGAGTTATTAGTAGGGAAGCCTGTTTTAAAAACATCCAGCCCCCCCCCAAGCTCCCCTGGCATCCATGAATCTCAGCAACCTGGTCCCTCATTCCCTCCCCGAGAGGCCAGGAGGGCTGCAGATGCTGTGGGGCTGGGGGTGGAGCATGCACCCGGTTTTCCACAGCCTTCTTCAGAGGCCAGGAGGGGCATGGCTGGGGTGCGGCAGAGCGCATGCTGGGCTTCCTGCCACCTTCCTTGGAGGCCAGGAGGGAGGTGGGAGCGGAAGGGTCGGGTGAAGAAGGGCAGGCCCCTGACCCGCAGGGAGGTGGGTAGTCGGGGTGGAGAGTGGTGGCACTGTCAGGCCTGCACAGAGGCAGGCCCCAAGTCAGAATGGCAGGCGCCCAAGTCAGAAGCTGGCCGTGGTCCCTTCTGAGCGCAGAGATGGTGAAGAGCCTCTTACTGGCAGCGGCAGGGCAGCGTGGGAAATCCCCGATTATGCATGCCCCCTCCGCCAGCACGGGCATGGCCCGGTTCAGGGCCACGGAAGGCCGCGTTATGCGAATACGGGAACTTCCGCAGCTTCCGGGATACTGCAGATGCCTACAAGGGCCGGGGCAGGCTGGTGCTGTGCATAATTGACAGTATGGGCCTTTTGGCCCACCCGGCTCGGACCTATGGTGTCTCTGTAGGGACACTGCACGCCCCTGCCCCCGCCATAGCATGTGGAGGGGGCCTGGCCCCTCCCCACCTCTCCCCCCCACCTTTCCCCCCCTAGCCACTGCCATTTACCCTGCCTGGTAGCGTTCTGGGTTTCTTGGCCCCGGTGCAAAGCACGTGCATGCATATGCTATGCCAGGCAGCCCTGTATGCCCTGCCCCTGTGTGTACATGGGCCCCAGTGAGGACCAATCAGTGGGCTTGAATGTTGTCAGGAGTACCCATCACAGGAATGATGACATGAATGATGATGATGATATATTGCTTTTGTTTTTCAGTGAAAAACACTCCAATGGTACAATCAGTCAAAACCCCATACCGATATGATAAGGGGAATTCGGTTGTGAATGCTTCTATTTACTATCATCAGACTAAGGTTACCTGGGAGTGTAGCATTGACCACAGCCACCTGAACCTGCTAATATTATGTATAAGACAAAATGTCACTTCATGCTAAACATGCATATGCACAACTGAAACAACTGTCTGAAATTACTTTGAAGTGCCATCATAAAGGTAGTAGAACAGCCCACCATCTTCCTTCCTGCTAGTTCCTAAAGACGATTGTTGCTGAGTCTCACATAATGTTGATAAGAAAATTCTCTTAATTCCTCTTTACCCAATTTCTCATGAAACAATCTTTTCAACCCCCACCCCCTGGTATTAGGAGTTAGTATCGAATCCGTTCAGTTTTGATCAAAGAGGAATGTGAAGAAAGTCAGGAAGTGAAGGATTGCAAAGTTTCAGAACTTCACTCTGTAGACAGAATCATAGAGCTGGAAGATGTCATAGAGGCTCCAACCCCTTGCACAATGCAGGTTCAGCCTAAATTAAAGCATCCCTGATAAGTGTGCTTGAAGACTACCAGGAAGGGAGAACTCATCACCTCTCTAGGCAGCTGATTCTACTAAATAGCTCTTACTGTAAAAATGTCTCCCTTAATATCCACCCAGTACCTATCTGCTTGTAATTTAAACCCATTATTGCAAGTCCTCCGCTGCCAACAGAAACACTTCCCAGCCCTCTCCTAAGCAGCAGCCTTTCAAACACTTAAGAGACCAATCATGTCCCCGCTCAGCCTTGACTTCTCCAGACTGAATATGCCCAAGTTCCTCAGCCTTTTCTCACAGGGCTTGGTCTCCAGATGACTGAACATCCTCATTGTACTTGCTCCATTCTGTCCACACCAGGGGCAAGCAGCATCTTCCCAAACCTTCCATGTCTTCCTGTCAGTGCTCCACCCTGTGATGTTACATGAAGCAGGGCCTGAAATTACAAGAGAGTGCATGATTTCCTTACAAAGAAGAAACTAGCTTCATCTAAAATATAGAATTTTGGAAAAAGAAATCCCCCTCTTCATAACAAAGCTGATTAGTCCTGTGGAAGAGGCTGTTTGTTCCCTGCTGAGAGACTGATCGCCTCTGAATATGGATATTCTATTTAGCTATCAGGGATTGAAAGCTGAGTTTCTATGAATGGATCTGCGTGGAACAGGTAGGAGATGCTTTGGCTAGGTGATGGAAGTGTCTTAGCAGATTCTGTGGGATTGTGGGCCCTGGCCCCAGAGAAGCACGCCTGGCCTCAACCTGGGCCAGAGCTTTTTTGGTCCTGGATCTGACCTGGTGGAATGAGCTCCTGGAAGAACTGAGGGCCCTGATGGAGCTGACTCAGTTCTGCAGGGCCTACAAAACGGAGCTCTTTCGCCAGGTCTTTGGTTGAGGCCGGGTTTCAGGAACAACTGGGGCCCCTCTTCCAGCCACCGCTACGCCATTCTGTGCACCTATACCTTGTGATGATGGACTGTAAATGGGGGGAAGGAATGGGGACTATGCGGCCTTTTTGTGTGTTTTTATGGGATAAAGTGATTGTGATTGGTTCTATTGGGGTTTTAAGCTGTTTTTGTGTAACCCGCCATAAATCCATGGAGTGGCGGGATATAAATCAAAGCATTAAATAAATAATGAGTAACTTTCCCATTTCTTGGAGATCTCAGCTGCCTCTGGTCCGCCAATGATGGTTAAGGTTGCCAGCTATCTGGGGACAAAAGGTCCTATCCCTTTTCATAGGGTATCAAAATGGTGTGAAAATCACTGGGTAAAGCGTTTCACATCCCATTAAACCTCTATTAAAATGACAAGTTATGTTATTTTTTACAGGCACTTAGCAACCTTAAGTGAAATATTTATATTTTAAAAATTAATGCTTGACATAAAAGTGTATAGATGGTGAATTGTTGTAAAGGGCCTGTGCTTTGGTTCTAGATTTGACCCAGAAGTCAGCCAAACCATGTCCCAATGTTTTGTTTTGTTTTAAGTTAGTCATTATAAAATAACAATCTTGGTGTCATATGTGTGGCTGCCTGGACAGATAACAGGAAATATTTTAAAATGATACAATAATTATGATCAACGAAGGTTGTTCATTATTACTCAGATATTAGTTATTTGTTTTATTTTTCCCCTTCCAGGGAGCACAGGGCAGCATATATGGTTCTCTGTTCTTCCATTTTATTTGCACAACAATTTTACAAGGTAGATTGGGCTGAGAGAGCCTAAAACTCCTCTGAGGCAATCAGGGATTTGACCCTAAAACCACTATGTTAGTGGCCAGAGCCCTCTTCATTCTGAGGAGAAGTTTTCCTACAAATTTACAAACTTGGGCAGATTAGGCAGCTGTATTGGCTGCCTAATGATTTCTCTGTCAAATTCAAGGTGCTGTGTTTGACCTTTAAAGCCCCACACAGTCTGGGACCATACCTGAGTGACCACCTCTCCCTTGGTGATCCCTCTCCTTGGCTGTAGTCATCATCTCACAGCGTACTGGTAATGCTGGGCCCTCAGGTCAAACATTTGGTGTCTATCAGGATAAGGGCTTTTTAGATCATAGCCCCATCTTGGTGGAATGCATCCTCAGATGAGAGCTGGACCCCTCAGACAGATGTTCCTCTAACCTGTATGCATGAAGTCCCGGTCAGCAACAATCTGAGCCATGTAGGGTCTTGCACTGTCCATTGCCCATTTTAAGATTATGGTAGTTCTATTCTGCTCAGGATGTGAAGTGCTCCACTCAGTAGGGGGAAAAAATTAGAACATTCCCTGTGGGACCTCTCTAAGCTCTGCAGGGCCTGTAAAGCTGAGCTTTTCTACCAGGCCTTTCCCAGTTAAATTTATCTGTGAAGCTTAATCCTGGATCTACCACTTTCAGTTATAAATTGTTTTTTATACTTTGTAATTTTATCATGTTTGGAACTATATTTATTATGTCTGTTTTATATTATTGTGAACCTCTCTGAACCCCACTTTGTAAGGAAGGGGTGGTATATAAATGGAAATATTAAGTAAATAAAATTCTGTAAAGTTCTTATAGCCTATTTTTGAAGTTTGTATACCTAGTGCTTAATGTTTTGTACTGTAGAATACATGCTTCAGTGTGGCTCAGCAGCCCCCATTTCCACTAACTTCATGTTCAACTTAATACAAAAATCAAACAACAAGGATTCTCGCCCTTTATATGGAACACTCTCCCTCCTCCCCCCCCCCCTCTCTCCTTACCTGCTGACATGTCTCCTGGTGGTGACGGCAGGGCCAACACGATGCGACACAGTGCTGTGCGTCACTGGGCTGGAGCCGCCTCCGCTATGCTTCCAAGGCCACTCCCGCCCTCCGGAGAGCAGGGGCAACTTTGGGAGACTGGTGGGGGCAGGGCCAGCCCAGGGACATAGCGCTGTGTTGCACTGGTCTGGCCCCGCCTCCACCAGTCGCCTGAGGTTGCCCCTGCTCTCTGGAGGGCGGGAGTGGCCTTGGAAGACTGTCAGCAGCTGCGACGCCGCCAGAGCAATGAGCACACCTCAGTGCTCCGCCGCTGCCACTGCGGCCCATCTTCTGGCGTGGTCCCTGTGGGCGGGACTACAGACATCATGTCCATAGACTTCCATTGGAGGGAATACGCCAGTAGATGTTCCACCTCAACAATGAGAATCAGCTGCAGATGTATTAAACCCGATTCAACCTATTGGCTACTTACAATGTGTCACATTGTTTCCCCAGATTTCCGAAAACAAGATGCTCTTTTTTGTGAATATAGAAAGATCACTGAAAACAGAGAGCTACCTACAAAGCACATGGCTCATGTGGACCTATCCAGACTAAAGTCCTGACACCTGGCAATAAGATCTGCACAAATCCTGTTAGCACAAAATTTTGATCTAGGGAATGAATGCCTGCAAACATAGATGAAATCAGTTCTACATGATATCCATAACCTGATAAACACCAATGAGAATCCCATAGGATTTGACTTGCCGTGTAAAGTATGGAAGGTGGCTCATAAAATATAAAAAAGGTTGTGTAGCTCAGTTGTTTAAATGTGTCAAAATATCAGGTTTTGAATGTGATTATACAGCCTGCCAAATTATTTTCCATCTTTCACAGGAATGTGAGTGTTCTGCTTTCCAGGGAGATGTGACAGAGTTTTTTGTACTCTCCCCAACTGCAACTGAATGGCTTGAAAACTTAGATACTAGGATTAAAGGAATAACTGTTATACCTGCTTGGTTACATATTTTATAATATACTAGCAGAAAAGCCCAATGTATCTCTGAATACTACGGGTGCTAGGCCACCCCCACCCCCTCCCAGTCACTTTAGTACAGTCTTGGGAGGGAAAAAAGTCTGGGATCAAATTCCTGCACAATCATGAAACTCAAAGGATAATTGTAGTTAAGATCAAGCAGCAATCCTAACCCACCTTACTAGTTTGCTCTGAGAACTCTCTGAACTATGTATCACCTTGAGCTCAGTGTAGGAAGGGTGATGTACAAATTCCAGGAATAGGTGAGCAAGTTATAAGAGATAATTTACAGTACATGTTGATTTCAGGGATCTAGATTAGAGTAACTCTGCAAGATTTAATATATAGATTTGTAGTCATTTCCTTCAGTAACTATCTAGCAACTTCTAGTCGGTACAATAGTGTCTGGCTGAGAGTTAATTAATAAGGAGGAAATATACAAGCATTTGGCACTACTTACATGGACAGGGCCCTCTGACACCAGTGTTTAATATCCCAAGGAAATGTGTCACCCAAAGAGGCTTCTTTGTGAAATTGCAAAACATTTGAAAACCTGTCATAGAAATCAAGAAATGTATAATATAAACATCACAAAGTCCAGCTTAAAAATGAAAACAAATCAGCTTTCTAGGGCAGTTCAATAACCCCAGTAGACATACTTTTAAAAACAAAATATTTAATTGCAGATAGTTTATATCACAATTTTAATAAGAATATTCATGTTTAATGTTTGAAGTAGCTTTGTATCCACCTTTTAAAAATCACTCCCCTCCATATGGCGTAATTATTTTTTCCCAGTGCCATTTCTCTTGCTAATTTTCAAACCTGTTTGCCTTAAAATAGGTGTTTACAATTCCCTGTGCTTTCGTTCTTGATCCTTCCCTGAAAACTGGATGCTGAAGCTTGTGACATCACATCCATTTACCATGGCAACAGGCACTGATTTACTTATTTCAATTTAATTAAAAAACATGTTATCAATTTTAGATGACTTAAATATCTTTTGTATTAAAAAGGAATATCATACTGTGTACAACTCACTGGAAAACCTTGCTAATTTGAATTCTTAATCTTTAAATTTAATCCAATCTGGATTTGTGGGTGCCAAGAGGCCACAGTCCAAAAAGCTGTGATTGAAATACCCTTTATTTAAAGCTGTTAGATGTGACTTTTTGTTTGTTATCTGCTAGTAACTGAAGTATTTCCTGCAGTAGTTAAGAACCAACCAGTTATTGCTCAGGAAATTCTCAGTAGTCCTGGCACAGCACAGTTTTATGAGCTATCATGCTTCTAGTCAGTGTGATTTTGCAGTTTGTCCATTCTTCATTACTTCTGAGCATCGTGCAGTCTTAAGAAATTAATCTCCAGAGTGATTAAAAAAAACACTGAGTGAATGTAGAACTGCAAAGGGAAACTCTTAATCTGAGCAGAATGTATTGGTCACAGTTGCCATGGAAATGTCAAGTCAAAGAGCATAAGGCAGGGGTAGTCAAACTGCGGCCCTCCAGATGTCCATGGACTACGTTTGCTGGCAGGGCCTCATGGGAATTGTAGTCCATGGACATCTGGAGGGCCGCAGTTTGACTACCCCAGCATAAGATCTTGCTCTGTTCATGTTATACTAGGAAGCAAAACTCTTTAAAAGTGAGCTAGAAATGGGCCCCTGGCTTGCCCCCCTTCCTGCAGGAATGTGGAAGGAGAGGAAAAGTCGGGAAGGGAATGTGATGGCAAATGCCCCCACTAGTCTTAGCAGTTGTCGTGGGAGTGTGTGGAGAGTGTGGCAGAGGGCAGCACCTGGCCGTCCTGTAAAGTGGGTCTTACCGCAGCTGTTAGGAGTCAGAAGTCCCCCTCAGCTTGGCATCTGAAACTTTGTGGGGCCAAGAGTTGGTAGTGTCCACCTCACCCTGGCAGCACTGCTCCTCGTCCTGGACAAAGAATTGAGGCTTTTGAGGCTTTCTGGTGCTGGAGAAGACTCTTGCGAGTCCCTTGGACTGCAAGGCAAACAAACCAGTCAGTCCTAGAGGAGATCAGCCCTGACTGCTCCTTAGAAGGCCAGATCCTGAAGATAAAACTCAAATACTTTGGCCACCTCATGAGAAGGAAGGACTCCCTGGAGAAGAGCCTAATGCTGGAAGCGATTGAGGGCAAGAGAAGAAGAGGACGACAGAGAATGAGGGAGCTGGATGGAGTCACTGAAGCAGTCGGTGCAAACTTAAATGGACTCTGGGGAATGGTAGAGGACAGGAAGGCCTGGAGGATCATTGTCCATGGGGTCACGATGGGTCAGACACGACTTCGCACCTATCAACAACAACAACAGATTGGTACACAAGAATAGCCTAGTAATCATGGGAGTGACGCTCCTTAGTATAGTCACTGAATTGCACAGATGATTATAGTTATGCAGGGTTTTCAGAGAATATCTGCATATTGAGCAAGGTAAGGGGGACCAAACAACACATAATTTGGTGTGTTTATTCAAATGGGTCATACTGTACAAACACGCATGGCATAAATTTGGATCTAGTTCCTCTTCAGTATATTTATTATGCTGTAGAACCTGGAGAGCTTTACTTCTTGAAGTACTGGGGCTCTATGTTTTCCTGGTAATAAATAGGAAATTTTAACTTCCAAATCATGCTTCAGCATATACTATAAATATTAACTGAAGACCTATTAGTAAGGTGACTTGGGTAGCCTAGGTAAATGCAATCTTATCAGATCTTGGAAGCTAAGCATGGTTGGATGTGGTTAGTCTTTAGGTGGGAGACCCCTAGGGAATACCTGAGATGCTATGCAAAGCCAGGAAATAGCAAATTACATCTGAATATTTCTTGCCTTAAAAGCCCTATGGGGTTGCTCTACATAACATGTGATTTAACAGCAACAATGGAAAAAAGTAATCTTAATATCTCAGATTGTTAATGTTCCTTTCACCAAGTTCTCACTTTTCATCTAAATTTCATCCAGTTTTCCTTATTCTGCATATAGATTGAAGAGATGGGAAACAAAATTGGAAACTATTCCAGTTTTCCATATTCTGTCCTAATAGTAGCCTCTTGTCTGGAGTATAGTGTGCACATAAAAAAAAAATCAGATGTTGTGGCACATCCATGATGAACCACACAATCAAAAGCTTTGCTGTAATCTATGAAACACATATTGATTTTCTTCTGAAATTCTCTTGTATGCATCAGTAACCAACATAAATTTACTAAGGAATTCCTAGTGCCACTTCCTTTTCTGAATTCAACTTGAACATCTGGCATTTCTTGTTCCCTATATACTTTTTAAAACTGCAGGTTCTTCTTCAAAAGATTCTCCTTTACCAGTTCTTAAAGGGTTCATGGACTGAGATGGCTGATAAAATTGCTTTGTGGAACTAAAAGACCAAAGAGCCAGAAGGAGAGATTACTACAGCTGTTGTTTAGTGACTGATCACGAACCAAGAACAAACCTTTTACCTGACTCCAGGGCCGGCTTCCTTTCAGTGGGCGGGAAATCTGTGTTTAGGCTTTGTGGTGTTTGACCTCATACATTAAAACTGTGGTAATATCCCAGTTCTCAGAATCTTGTTCTTTTGTGGTGTAAGCATTTTTGCATTATAGTT
Organism: Paroedura picta; assembly: GCF_049243985.1. Classification (NCBI taxonomy): domain Eukaryota; kingdom Metazoa; phylum Chordata; class Lepidosauria; order Squamata; family Gekkonidae; genus Paroedura; species Paroedura picta. Next base: position 97,797,452 of record NC_135373.1, read on the forward strand.
ATGTATCATATTTACATTTTACATTTCTGTCCTATCCTTCCTATAAGGAGTTCCATTTTTTTAATGCTCACACAAATCTTGTGAAGTGTCTGAGTGACTTGCTGAAGTCCACCAAGAAAATGTCATACCTGAGTGGGGATTTGAACTTGAAATTCCCACTGTTTTTTCAGGGGTTATGTTTTAATTTTTGAACTTGTAGGTTGCCTTGAGCCACAAAGGTAAGGCAAAATATAAATATTTTAATAAATGTCTACAGGTTTAGAGCAATATTTGCATGTCTGAAAAATGAGAAACAAATCTTCCACTTGAGAGCTTTGGCAAACTCTGCTGCCTGATATATGTCTACTGTACATTTGTAGATACATAAAAGCTTTAAAAATGTTACAGAAAAGATATGGTCAGCATTTGTGATGGACGTAGGGGAGCCCGTTTTGCTGTGGTGTGTGAAATGAGCCTGAGATATGTTATCTAGTAACAGAGATCTTTTGGGTTTAGTAATGTGGTGTAGGATATATATCACAGGTAGCTGAACTTTCAGGCCCTCCAAGCTACATACAGCAATCTTTAAAAGTTCAAGAACCACAAGATGTACACATTCTTCAGGTATAAAGTATCCACCCCTGCAAGAGAAAAAGGCTTCTGTATGGCACAGATTAAGTCTTCCTCTTGTAGAGGGTGAGTGGAGGGGAAAAGGGAAATAACAATAACAATAACAGTAATGATAAACTTGCTCTTCCATGTCACTCAGGGCGGGTAACAACACCCCGAGACATCATATAACATCATAAAACATTATTCATTCAAGTAATGCCCCCAACTAAAATTTCATACAGGGTTTTTGGGTGCCAGGAGCTGAGTTCAGAGATTTAACGGGGAAAGTTGTTGTTGCTATTGTCTCTTCTCCTCCCTCTCTCTTTCTGGTAACGGTTTGTGGCTCAGGCTATGACACTTCTTTCTTCCATATATTGTTCATACCTCCTGTTTTCTGCAGCACATGCCTTCACACTTTATCCAGTTGCTTACTCTTTGCCTCCAGTGGCACCTTTATTCTGAGTCCTCCATCATATAAGGATTGCCTGATCTATTGGGAACTGGGGGGGATGGCAGAAGCTGGAGTGTATTTTTTCTGGACTGCCTCCAGGAAGGAACAAAAATGTGATATATGTTGAAGGATGAACATTGTTAGTGAAAATTCTGAACACTGTGCTTTATCGTGTAACTGACTTTGAGTATGGAACAGTAATGCATATCATCATTGGAATTCTGAATATATTGGGATGCGTAAAATCCGGGGGGTTTTCACCCCACTTATCAGACACATTGTTCATTTCTTTGGGATCCCGGCTGATCCTGTGCTTTGTTTTATTGAAATCTCTTTCTCAGTGAGGCAGATGAAAGAAGAGTTAATCTATATACAACATGTTGAAATGAGACACATTAGAGATGCAGAAATTAACATGGAAATGGAGTTAAGTGTACTACATAGTTCAGTGGCTAATGTGGTCATTATAGCTGTCTGGTCCATTTTGTATAATCTGAAGCTAAAGATAATGTTGTGAAAAGCTAAGGCAGGCTGACAGACATCCTCCCATGCACAAATGAGTGGGCAAGTGAGGAAAATGTAAATCAGTATATCCCATGCTTCACTAGCATCCTCTTTCTTTCTGGTGATGTGTCTCAGGAACCTAGCATCTCCTAGTAGTGTCATTCACAGTGCCTCCTTGAGCAGAATTATATCCTTCTGTTAAAATTAATTGATTGGAAGTGTACAACTCTGCTTAGGATAGCATTGACAATTGCAAGAGTAGTCCCCTCCATCTACTGACCTTGTTAGTCTCAAAGTTTATCACCACCTTCCAGCACAGTTATCAACAGCGTTCGGTTTCTTTCCATAGCACTTTGCTGTTCCTTCTTCTTGGTGCTGCATGTTCTGCTATTCATGTTTCTCTTTATTTCTGGGGGATGTTACAAGTGGTGCATCCTGGTGCAAAGATAGGCAAAGGCCAATCAATTTAATATGATTGGGGGACTGAACACAATGCAGCAAACCATTTCCTACCTCCTTGCAGCTGACTTTCTTTGTATTACTGCTGCTATATGTTGAGGAAATATATGGAAAAATGAGTTGCTGTTGGCTTATGCTGTTTATGTAATAGCATTATGTTCAGGAATAATTTAGATGTTCATGGAAGTGTCTGCAGAAGGGGAAAGATAATGTAGGGGGAATTTATAGTGTACTATAATGAAAGGATAATGAAAGGAACCTCTTGTGGCACAGAGTGGTAAGGCAGCAGACATGCAGTCCGAAAGCTCTGCCCATGAGGCTGGGAGTTCAATTCCAGCAGCCGGCTCAAGGCTGACTCAGCCTTCCATCCTTCCGAGGTCGGTAAAATAAGTACCCAGCTTGCTGCGGGGTTAACGGTAATGACTGGGGAAGGCACTGGTAAACCACCCCGTATTGAGTCTGCCATGAAAACTCTAGAGGGCGTCACCCCAAGGGTCAGACATGACCCGGTGCTTGCACAGGGGATACCTTTTTTATAATGAAAGTATGGACCGATTCCGCACCGAGGTGTAAAATTGTGCCGCCTCCTGTTTGTAAACATGTGGTTGGAAGCTGTGCGTTTGCAATATTTCTGATGGGAGACCCCTTCGGTGTTTTCCCGCCACCTCATCATAGCTTTTTGCCTCCCAACGAGGCAGCAAGTGAGAACAACCAGAACTTCTCCCCTCTACTCCTTGGCTTATCAATCACTGCAAGCCACCAATCCTTGCACAGCATTGTTTTGGGGGTTCAAACCTCCGTCCCCCCTGAACCCTGAAATTATTTTTTTAAGTACACTTCTGCATTGCTGTGGGGAAATGCCACAACAACAGAACACTTAAAAAAAAAAACCTTACACTTCCACATTGCCGTGGGATCATGCCACAACAATAAAACATTCCCACCTTAGATCTCTTTTTGGGATTCTAGGGGGAGTGGTCTCTCTTTATGTTTGGTGTAATGGTCTCTCTTTAGATTTGTGATAGGCTGGCCATAGGCTGTGATAGGCTGGCCCGATGAGTGATTGTTCACAGTAAAGTTTTAAAACAAAGAGCACGGATGCCAGGCTGATAGGGAGAGGGCTGCTTCATCACACACACTCCTCTTTCCCAATTCATTCACCACCTCCAGAAAACACAGGAATGTGTTTTGGCTGCCCAATCCCAAAATTACAGTGCACAATGAGAAAATACCTAGGGCAGGTAGCTTTGAGGTTCCACAGCAACGTGAACCATGCCATTAAAAACAAAAAAAACTCTCGATCTGGAAAAGGAGAAGGCAGGTGAGGGTGAGCAGAATGCTACCGAGACTGTCACGCATTTCTCCTCCACACAGGTTTGCCACTGAACTTATCTTCCCTTATTCTGACACCTTAGAACTTGTAATAATTTGAATATATCCTCATGACATTTTAGACCACAGCTTAGCTCAGGGATACCCAACCAGGGGTCCATGGACCCCCAGGGGTCCGCATGAGCTCCAGCGGGGATCTGTGACCTTTCCCTCCTGCCTTAATGGGCTCAGCCACAAGCTAGGGAACTGGCCACTTCCATTGTTTCCCTCTCCCAAGCATGAGTGAGTTCTCTCATGGTTTCTGCTCCTGGGAGAGGGTAGAGCCTGCATGCTTACCCCCACCTTAAACTGTCTGCTGTCCCCCCACCAGTCCTCCTTGAGCCTGCCAGTTGACACGAGTGGTGATGTCACTTCTGGGGGGCCTGGCAGGAAGGTGTGACCAGCTGACATCACTTCTGGGGTTCCTCAAAGCCTGAAAAATTATTTCAGGGGTTCCTGCTTGTTCCAAAGATTGAAAAGGGCTGGCTTAGCTTCTTAAATGGCCATTGTGATGTGATTGTCATGTGGAGACTATTGGAAATGATTCTGTAAAGTGCAGGCATGCGCGGGTGGGCAGTTGCCCTGCCAGTCCCCAGTCTCAAAAAGGTTGGGGACCACTGGTCTAGAGCTTTAGCACACCCTTTCTCCCCTCTCGCAGTGCTATAGCTCCAAGAGGCTGTAGAATATCTTTGTAGCCCATTGGAGTCAATTGGACTAGGAGGTGATAGGCATCATGTTTCCACCTACCCTGTGGCATTTTCCTGACAATTGGACACTCCTAGCAATTACTTGGATTGTTTTGGAGGTGATCCTGCCCTGTTCCTTATCAAACAGTAATGTGTTGGGGAGGTATTTGCAATGTTGCCCCCTGTGTACTAATAATGGAGATGGTTCCTACCTGTATCAGGCGTTTTGACACTTTTAATATTTAACAGAATTCTTTCAAGGTCTAATGACAAAAGGCATAGTGATCCTGTTTCATATTTCTAAGACAGCTGCATTTAGCAGAAATTCACATTTCTGTCTCTATGTAGTCATGTTTTCATAGGAACTGTTTGGTTTTCTTCTGCACAGATTCCATGGCTGTGACTCCAGTTTGCCAGCTCCGGAGCAGCTATGTTGCAGGAATGTATAGCTATGCTGGTAATGTAAAAGAGGATAATTCTCCGTCCTATGGACTGGTGGTTAAATGAGCAATTTTCATTCTTTTTCTTCTTAGCATTTCCTGTGCCTACTAATTGTGTTTTTTATGCTCATTTAAGAATGCCAAGTTGCTGTTATTAGACTTTACGTATCATGCACGAGAGCAATATAGTGTCTAGCAACGTGGCTGATGAATCAGGAAGTCCCAGTTCAAATATTGCCTTGACCATGAGCGAGTGTCCTTTGAGCTTCTGCATCTGGCAATATGAGGATAATTATATATTGAACTACTGTATTAGTCAGTTGTAAGGATTACAAGAGGATAATGCCTGTGACACGTTTTGAACCCCCTAAATGTGCTAAGCATTATTATACATCTGCTAGTAGCATGGCGGTTTGGAGGATACCCCTGTAAGAAGTGAAGTGAAGCAGGACTTATAGTGTGGTGGCCATTGCAAAGAACTTGAGCTTAATACTAAGCAAACAACATCTTCTATATTCTTATCTTAGCTGCAAGGAATCCCAGCAAGTAAAGGCAAGGTTGCTTAAGAGGAAATCCAGATGAATCTGCAATCGAGTTTATTTATTGCTTGGCTGATCCCAGTGGACGAAGTCCCCAAGCAGATCAGTGTGTGCATGTAGATGTGAGGAGGGAAATAGAAGGCCTCCAGAACGCTTGATTGTAGCGTTCAAACCCTTGCTGTCTAAAAAGCTTGGGGAGTTAATTGGGGTGGGTGTGTGGAAATAAAGGCTAAACCTAATAGGTAGACTCTGCTGGATTGTCATTTATTGTGCCAATATTCTGGCGGTGTGCTAGTCATGCATCAATTTTTTAATATTTCCAAACGTGCTTTATGTTGCTTGAAAGGAATTAAACAGAGAGGCAGAATAAATCTGAATTAGTGCAGCTTTTCATGCATTAAGCTAAATGGGAGAGATGGAAAAGTGATTTTAAGATAAGAGGCATGCTGTTGAGGAGCCACAGATCAAGGCTGATTGCCAAAATATATCACACATTCTTTGATTGACTGGTGTGCCTAGTGCATGTGCACTGTGAAGTTTCTTGTAATAAAAATGTGCTGCTTCTGACATTGTACCTTCATTGTGCTATTTTTTCTTCTTGTCAGCCATTTTGAATATGTGAAACATGGTTTTACTAGTAACAGAGAACCTAACAATTTGGGCATTACAACTGGAAACAGTTACATACCCAGACCAAAATGAGAAATTGGGTATCATATTTTGCAAATAATGAACTGCTGCATTGGTTTTTGTCTACTACCCATCTAGTTCAGCATTCATGTAGATCCCCAGCCACACTACCCTTACCCTCTTGACTACAAATATTTGACATCCCCAGTCAGACAAGTGTTATGCTCTTGCTTCCCAATCTAGACTTTTTCAGAAAATGGTCTCTGTTACCTCAAAGGCAAATAGAGTCCATTTTTCTGAAACTCTGAAACTCTAAAATTAACAAACTCTAAAATTCTGAAACTCTAAAATTAACAAAAGCAGGTCTAACATGCAGAACATGCAGAACAGAATCCTTGTGTTTGCTATATATAATCCTTGTGTGTTGCTGTCAGTCGTTTTAAGGAAAGAGTGTGCCTCTGTGTGTGTGTTGGTGCAGATTTTGAGATGTAAGGCTTTCAGTGGCCCCTATCTATTAATCTGGCCCAATATTTTATCTGTTAACATGAGCACGTTTCCAAAGAAAAGTGGGGGGGAAATTCATCAGTCAGTTGTGGAATAGTCGTTCTGTCCATCACTCAAATTAAAGCTGCATTAGATTTCACAATTATACTGTGGTCTGTTTAAATCAGTGGTACTCATTCCACAACTTGCTAAGAACCACATTTGCAAACTGAAGGAGCCATGTTTACTTCCACCTCTCTGGTCCCAGGTGTACCTCAGGGAGGCTTACATACTTGCTTCTCTGGCAGTGACTGCTTCAGGGTGAGAACCACTTACCAACCACAAGCACCTCTGGGCAAGAGCCTTGCCAGTTTCCTGAAACATGTGGCAGGTCTTAAATTGGAGAATGATACTCAGAAGAGCCTCATGTAGTTTTCAAGCTGCTATGTATCACTAGTTTAAGCCACTGTTTGTGTAACAAACTCTATTTGTTATTTATTGTCTGTGCATAAATCTGTGTTTGTCTGCTTCTTGCCTTCTCTCACTCTCCTAATAAGGGAGACCATCTTCTCCGGAATGTAATCTCTGTGGCCTGGTGGTAGAACCCAAAGGGCAGTGTTATACAGCAAAGTGGTCTGTGAATTCAAATGTCACTACACTTTGACTGATTCTGCACGGGGCGGGGGGGGGGGGAGGCTGGGCTGGCGCCTGCATGACAACAGGGCAAATCCTTGCTTATGCATGACATTGCTGCTGGTCCAGCCTTCTCTTGGCCCTGGCCCGCTTTATGGTGTCTAATGCCCTGTGTTATGGGAACACTATTTTTTCTGTGTTCCCTTTTTAAATGCAGGTGCTATCGGTAGCTATGCCAGGCCTGTACATACAGGGAAGAGCTGGGCCTTCTTAGTCCCAGCTCCGCCCCCCACCTATGATATCTCAGTAGTGACACAAAATGCCCCATTTGATTCTACGGTGCTGTGGAGCCAAATGGGACATTTTTTTACCACTACAATGGTGGGATAACATTGTGATGCTATCCCACCTTCATGCTGCGGAGCATCCTTGCCCCTCTCCCGCTACTGCGGGGAGGCACAGCGGACTTTCTCTGCCCCAGAGTTGTGCGTGCACACTCACAAGTCCGGGGTGGATCATGTGCGCTGTGGGATTTCTTTTCCTGTTAGTATATGGGAAGCGGCAGGGCAGCAAGAAACTAGAGGCGGCCCAGTGTGGCCACTGCCGTGCATAATCAATCTTAGTCTTATCAGGCTTCCCATCCTCACTCAGTGGAGCAGTGGAAATTCCTAGAGCGTCTGCAACACCATTCCCTCCTCTTTGCCTTCCAAATGCTTCCCTCATAACTGCTGTCAGCCGGCAACTCTATACAAATGGTTCTTACCAGACCAGCTACTAACCCTAGTTTAAATTCTAGTATGATGCTTACCACAGATTATTGTTTAAAAGAGTTTATCAATATTCAAGATTCTGAAAGTCACTAAGCCTTTCCTTTGATTCACAGGTGTAAAATAATCTTGTGTTGATCTAGTGTGAGACTAATTCTGTGTACATGGATTCACAACATACTCAGCAAAGACATGACAAGATGGTAGACAAATGCATATTTTCCAGTTGTTGGTGCCCAACATATGTATATATAGCCTCCTATGAAATTGGCCTGGGAATACCTCTGGTTTGGTGGTGTGAAAATGCCCGAATGAGGAGTATATTCCCCTCCCCCTACAGTAAGATTTTTCTGGGAGTCAGAATCAGACAGTCTGTGGATTCATTAGAGGGCCAGTGTCTTTGCCTCTTCCCTTTCTCCCTTTTTCCAGGCAGTGTTTAAATGAGAGTCCTCTTGGAAATTATAGACTCTGTTGGGGAATTCTTCCAATTTGATGATAGTGGTGATGATTACGCATTGGGAAAGTGCTCTTCATATGCACAGAGCCTTTTAAATCACATTTTTTCTTTCTATTGAAGAAGATATAGAATTATACTTTGGTAAAACCACAATATATATTATATAAACCCTGTCAAGGTAATACCTTGCCCATTGGTCACCATTTGGGACTGTCACCCAGACAATATCAGTTGACATGGTTGAATTGTTGTTAAGACCTGAGAAGAACCCAAGCCCTGACTTGATCAGAGGGTGAGGGAAGTCACAATTTGCTCCTTCTTTCTAGGTGCCTTTTTCCGATGGATGTCGTGCAGATCGACAGGACAGTTTCCTGTTTTAAGCTGGGAAAAGTGCTAAGATGCACCAACACAGCTTGAGGAAGAATTAGAGAAGCATGTTTGGCTCTCTGCCCGGGCACTGTTCCCAGATAGAAATTTGAAATTGCCCAAGAGTTCCTTATAATATTGCAGGAGCTTCTGGGTGTTCTCCCATTTCTAGCTCAGAGGAGTACCTAAGCAGGAGCTGGGTATAGATGGAACTTAAAAATATATGAAGAATTGCACATTGATCTCAATGTATGCATGGATTGCATGCATGGATTGTGTATAGGGTGGTGGCTGTGTGGGAGGCCTTTTTCTTTACCCTTTCCTCAAATTCAGAGCCAGCCCTGGGAAGACCGACTCCCAGATTCCACAATACCTGAGTCCACAGATACTTTAACAGCCACTCCTGATAGTTCTTCCTGTTTCTAGTAGATCATAGAATCTTCTTAAGAAATAAAAAGGTGATTGCCTAGCCTTGCTTCAAAGACTAGCTGAGTCTCATTTCAGCTTCAGAGTTCTGTAGGCCAGAATGCTTTGCAAGTGGGCTGTGGCTGAGGAAGCTAACTGACCAGGGCAAGGAAAAAGGTGGAGTCTAAGGGAGTGAAACAGCAGCCTGGTCCTACAAACAGCAGTGCATATGGGAGGAGGAGAATCCAATGTGGTACAGTTTGTACAACTAAGCTACAGCAGACCAAGCTTTAAATCACAAGCCAGCCATAATGCTCTTCAGGTTATCTAAATCAGACAGTCAATGTTAAGATAAAATGATAGTGTTATCCAAATTTGAGATATCCTGATTTATTTGGGTGAAATTAGCAACTTAATTGGAGACTTAGCAATAGGTGGATGGATATGGAAACTAAATAAAGTGGTACAAGGGCACAAGAAAAATACACAAGGATTCTAAGCAAAGCAAGGGGTGAAAAGGGATAATGTTTTGGGAAAGAGGCATTATTTACTGTCAGAACGTGAATTCCCATGGATTCAGCAAAGTGACCAGCAATTTATGGGAAGGAAGAAGACAGCCTACATGCAAGTCGGCATTGTATGTATAGGATCCAAGAACACACACACAACTCATGCGCACAGATTTGTGCTGGGCATTATATTTTGTAGGGTAAAATGATACCTTGGGCTATGCTGATGTACTAGCCCCCTAAAACAATAGGGTGATGAGATTTTCCTGTGTGTAACAGTGACCATAGGTGACATGTGATGGGTTTGTTTGGACATGAACAATGGTCTGGGAGCAACCTCAATGGGTTCCCAGGAGGTGACCAGTAACAGTGATTGCTTTACCTGAGTAGAACTAAAGGTGTTAATGTTTCTTGATGACCACCTGAGTACCAGATAGAAAACTGTTAGGAATTGCTAATTGAGGTTTTTGGGTGTGGAGGAATGTAAGATTAAGGAATTAGCAAGATTAGTTAACATTCAAGAGTTTATTGTCCCAAATGTAATGCATTTCTTTTGGGTGGGGAGAGAAATCCATTAGCGAAACAGCCCCTTTGTTTCCACAAAATCTAATTTAAGTGTCCAGGTATGTTCCTGTAAGAGCTTCTTGTGGCGCAGAGTGGCAAGGCAACTGTCTGAAAGCTCTGACTCGGTGTTTGCACAGGGGATACCTTTACCTTTACCTTTACCTTATGTTCCTGAAGATTGACATCTGGCTGGTGTCCATATTTCCATTATTGCTAGGGAGCAGACCATGTATAGATAATATATTTTGGGAGTTTGACGCAACTAGCATCTTGGTGTAGTGGTTAGGATCACTGCCTTCTAATCCGGTGAGCAAGGTTTGATTCCCTGCTCCCCCACATGCTGCCAGCTGGTTGACCTTGGGCTCACCGCAGCACTGATAAAACTGTTCTGACCAAACAGTAATATGAGGGCTCTCTCAGCCTCACCCACCTCACAGGGTGTCTGTCTCAAAGCCACTTTGAGACTCCTTGTGGTAGAGAAAAGCAGCATATAAGAACCAACTCCTCTTCCTCCTTCTCCAGTGTCCATTTTAACCAGGCAGTGCACTACAAATTAATATTTGATGCAGGGTTAAAGAGACAATATGAGGAGGGGTCTGGTTGCTATCAATAGGTGCTGATCACCACTTTGGGGTCAGGAAGCAAATTTCCTCCCGGCCAGACTGGCCAGGGATTCTGGTTTTCATGGGGGCTCCCATCATCTGGGAATGAACTAGGGGTCACTGAGGATGGGTAGGTAGTGGTGAGTTTCCTCCATTATGCAATGGGTTGGACTAGATGACCATGGAGATCACTTTCAACTCCATAATTCTATGATTCTATGTATGTTGGAGGAGAGACACATATAAAATATGTATAAATCTGCTTTCTGCCCTCTTCAGCATGCCAGTTCTGAAGCCTATTTTTTTAAATGCCAGTGGATAGTGATCACCTAGATTTTTCTTTACACTTGACCTGAAAGATACTGTGATCATAAGATTGTATTCTTATATTTGCCATTACTGTCTGTCATCCATTATTTTTGCACCATTAAAAATTATATATTTAATTCTGAATAGGACCTAGAATGTGTATCAATAAATGTGCAAAATGGAGCTAGAGACAGATTTATTTTTTTGGTGGGAGGGGGATTTCCTACAAACCTGGCCCTTCCATCCCTTGGATTCTGTAAAGCAAAGCAAAGCTATGGAGAGGGGAGCAGGGATGGACTTAGAGGCCAAAGGATCCTGTTCTCCTCCCCTGTCATGCCACCTGATGGAGGAGGACAATTACCCACACCACTGAGTCTGGATCACCCTGGGCCATCATGCAGTCACTGCAATTTGGCCAGACATTTCCTTAAGAGAAGCTATTAGGGGGAAGGAAGGAGAGAAAGCTGAAGATAGGGGAGTAGATAAAGATAGTTTGCCTGCTGGATGGGAAGGAAAGTAAGAAGCAGGAATTGGGGGGGGGAGGCTATGGGGGCTGCCAGTGAAGAGAAAGAGAAGATGGTAGGGAAGCGAGATAGAGAGGGAAATGAGATGTCCCCTGGAAGTTCTTGTGGGTCCGCTACTTGTTTTGTTTTCTTGTTGTTCTGTGTCTGTGATATATACTGTGTGACTGACAGTGCCATCTTAAGCAGGGTTACACCAGACTAAGCAGAGTGGATATAAGGTAAAGGTAAAGGTATCCCCTGTGCAAGCACCGGGTCATGCCTGACCCTTGGGGTGACGCCCTCTAGCGTTTTCATGGCAGACTCAATATGGGGTGGTTTGCCAGTGCCTTCCCCAGTCATTACCGTTTACCCCCCAGCAAGCTGGGTACTCATTTTACCGACCTCGGAAGGATGGAAGGCTGAGTCAACCTTGAGCCGGCTGCTGGGATTGAACTCCCAGCCTCATGGGCAGACAGCTTCAGACAGCATTTCTGCTGCCTTACCACCCTGCGCCACAAGAGGCTCAGAGTGGGTATAGAAAGGTGTTTATCTTTTCAGGATGATACGATCAAGCTCTTATGTTTGCACATTTGCTTGCAAGTAAACCCTGTCAAAGTGGGAATTAATTTATGAATAAATCTGGATAGGATTGGACTAGAGTAATTCTTGCTAGTTTAACCCAGGAACCATAGCAATTTTCTCCACACAATCCATCCATAATGTATAATATGACAGAACCAAGTTTGAGTCCATTGGTATCTATAAGACCGACAAAGGTAATTCTGCATATAAGCTTTTGTGTGCAGGCACACTTCTTCAGATACATGAAAGCTTATACCCAGAAGAAAACTTTGTTGGCTTTAAAGGTGCCGCTAAACACAGACTTTGTCCTGCTGCTTCAATCCAACATTGCTACCCATCTGAATTTATAATATAACAGTTCCTACCTGGAATTTAAGAAACAATAACAAAACAAAACAACCCTGTACCTCTTCTCTGTGTTTTTTTCTCATTCTGTGGTCCACAATTTGATCTTAAATGATCAGGATATTATGGGCACATAATCGGCACATTATAATAGCTATTTTATTTCCTAAGAGTTCTTAACATGCAATGTTTAGCGATCACTGCTTGCTAAGCCAGTGTTTTCAGTTGTGTGTATATGCAATGACTTCAGAATTTCCCCACTGAATTTCTTTATTCAAGAGCCAACCACAAACTAGCTCAGATTATTTTCACTCCTGTGTGACAGTTTCTCACTTATCAACATTAAATTTCATAGGCTCACCATGTTCTTCAGTAATGCAATTATATGAGATATTTCCAAAATTATTACATAGGCTGCTTTGAAATCCACTGCAACAAACAGCTTTGTATTACTGGCATATTTTCGATTTCTTTGTTCATCTTGTGCTTTAGATGGCTAATTAAGATGTATACCAGAACAGGTCTTCATTTCTATATGCTACTGCTATGGCAGTGAAGAAAGACGTACAGGTAGAGCTGTCACCTGTCTGGTTTTATTTAGCTATTAAATTTCTATTCTGCGCTATCCATTAGACTCAAAGAAAGAACAATAACCATTGTAAAAATACCCACAGAAACATACCTTTATCTTTCTGAGTGACAAAACCCTTTTCAATTAAAAAAAACCCTTACTTGAGAAAGAAGCTCAATAAATGTATATGAAGCTTCTGAATCTGATGCGGATCATTGGTCTGTTTAACCCAGTGCCATATATTCTGACTGGCATGTTCACAGCAAAGGTCTTCCATTCTTGCTATCTGAGATTCTTTTTGCTAGAAATGAACCTGGGAGCATTGAGCTATGGCTTCAAAAATATCAGTTGTACAGTATACTAGTATTTTAACACTCTTGTTTGTTCATCTGTATTGTTAGGAATAAATTGCAATTAAAGATAAACTTGGGGAACTCTTATCTCAATCCTACATGTGGTCTAAAGCAAAGGTCCATGAGGTTACTAGTATTTAATTTCTAAAAACACAGATGATGGGCCTGAATTTAGATTTATTGAACAATTATATGTTAAAGGCAATATTAACTAAGGCTTCTGGAAACTTCTTGGAAGCCTTATCTCTTTCAAGTTGTATGGGATTGACATAGTTACTATGTTTTGGTCTACATGTTGCTGTTACCTCATGGATACTGCTAGATATGGGGCCTTTTCGCACAGGGATCTTTGTTGCAAATTGTTTGCAGAATGAAAAATCGCCATTTAAAATAGTGGAATTCGTCGTTATGCATACCTGCCTTTGTAGTGGAATCAGTTGCGTTTTTTAGCGTTTCCCACAGGCTTCCGGTCTCGGCAGAAATCGCTAGAAAGGAAGCGCTATTGCCAAGCTCGTCCCGCCCCTGGCCGTCAAGCAGCCAATGGGCAGCCGTTAGCATGCTCCCAAACAGCCCCTTTCCCTTTAAGAAAGGTTTTTAAAAAAAAAAAACGACCCATAGCAACGAATCTAGGTAGATTCGTTGCTACGGAGAGACCCATCCCGCTGCCTAATGTGAGCTGTCGTTTGATTGTATGATCGTTTGCACGCTGCCTCGAGTGATTAAAAAAAAATCCCCCCCCCTCTCACGGGCCCGATTTTCGGCTGAATTTATTTGTAAAAAATAAAGGGACTTTATTTCAGCAAACGGGCTTTTCAGTGGTTTGTGCTTAGTGACTAAAGGTGAAGGACTGAAGCCAGGGAAGCCTCTAAACAGAAAGAGGCTCGCCGGTGCGTTTATCCCCGCTCGCTCGGAGAAAAAAAAATGGCGATCGCTTCGCCGGAAGTTTGGAGGAGAGAGCCAGGGGGAGGGACTTTGAAGAACCAGCAACAATGGTAACGCACAGGTCTTTAGCGCTACTGTTGCAGATTGGTTGCAGGAGTGTATCGCTATCCGGAGGGTGAATCCACTTTTCTGGATTCCCCTGAAAGCGCCACAACGAAGCGCTTTTTGCTGATTGGTTTCAGGATTGTTGCAGATTGTCTACGACGTCGTGGGTTATGGCAAATTAGTAGCGTTTCCAAATAGCAACCATTGTGCTACTTTGAAGCCGTGTGAAATGGCCCATGGTATCTACATTCTCCCATACCATCAACAGCATGATAATAAATTATACAGATAATAAATTATACAGATTATGTAGTGGCTAGAGAGTCCAACTGGGAAATCGGAGATCCAGGTTTGAATCCCCGTCCTGCTGCAGAAGCTTGCTGGGTGATTTTGGGCCTGATACATACTCTCAGCCTAACATAACTCACAGAGTAGTTGAACAAACTTTGAGTCCAGTGACACGTTTAAGAGTTTAATTCTAGATAGAAGCTTTTGTATGCATGCACACTTCATTAGTCATCTGGTATCTGATGAAATGTCCATACAAGCTCACTGAACTTAAACTTTGTTCTACTGCTTCAGGCCAACATTGCTACCCACCTGAATCTATCACATAGTTGTTTTAGGATAAAGTGGAGCAGAGGAGAACAACAGAATGGGTCCCCATTTAAGAGGAAAGCATGGTAAATGAACAAAATACCTCTTTCATGATATGGTGATGTCTGTCGTCATGTACGACACCTGGGTTATGTCCACTGAGCTATTATACTCTGGGGAGCAACCAACAATTGAAGCCTGGTGCAGCCAGAACCTTCAACTTAACAGGGTAATGGGCTTGTAAATAGTACTGAAGAACCTCCCTGAGCCTCTCCTCTCTCTCTCTCTCTCTCTCTCTCTCTCTCTCTCTCTCTCTCTCTCTCTCTCTCTCTCTCTCTCTCTCTCTCTCTCTCTCTCTCTAGTCATACCCTTTGGATGAAGAGCCATGGCAGGTGGGGGGGGGGAGGCTCATGAGCAGTGGTGCCCTCATGAAGTTGCACCCAGGGTACTTCCCCTGGTTGCTTCACCCTAGATATGCCACTGACCAGTATGCAGATAAAACTGGATTGTCCTAGCAGGGGTTCCCTGATATGCTATCCATGGGAACCCTGGTGCCTGCTGACACCTTTTTAAAAGCTGGTGGAGCCAGGTGGGGCTTTAGTTTAGCGAGGCTTCTGATTGGCTATTGGAGTTTTGATTGTCTATACAGGTTTTTAAAAACAGTGTTTCAGGAACAGCTGCTATCACAAGCACAAGAATCTTCTCCGTGTGACAAAGGGCAAGATGCTGCAGCCATTCCATGGCCGGCTATGTCTCCCACGGCAACCAATTTGTGGCTGCAGCCTCAACGTGGTGTCAAAATTCCAAAGGTGCCCATAAACTCGAAAAGGTTGGGGACTGCTACCCAAGCGATTGCATGAAACATGAGGCAAGATAATGACGCTGACCTGCTCCTATTCCTCCCTGAAGCGTCCTGATTACTGAGCAAAGGTTGTTCCTTCCAAGTTAATTAGTGGTGATGTAGAGATGTTCCCCACTTGCAGAACAATATAGGGGCCAAGGAAATCCTGATATCAGGCTATAATATCTGGTACTTGAATCCCAGAGAGAACCATGCTCTTATCCTGGGCAGTCTGTACTGGAGCGGTTTACTTTAGCCTAGCACTCTCCTAGGAATAAATAAGGGTTATTTGAGATACAGACTACTCTTTCAAGACTGAACAATTACTATTTTTAGTATGCTGAACAATTGCTATTTTTAGGGTTGAGGGAGGGCTAAATGGCAGTATATGGGGGGACTAAAACATAATAGTTGAATTTTGAATGGAAAATAACCATTTTATTAAAATAATGTAATTTTTTTAAAGAGTGAAGGGACTTCATAAACTATAGTACTAGAAACAGAGAAATAAGAAAGCTTTTCCCAATTAAAATGAGCTGATTAAAAAATAAAATAATAAAAACTGTACATACAGGAGATTATTCTACCTTTTCAACTGTTCTATTAATAATAACTTTGCCCGAGAAAGACTTTTGTGTAATCAAAAGCTTGCATATGCATCTTTATCCATATAATAAACAGTTTAGTTACTCGCTTCTAAGCCCATTGACTTCACCGGATTTAGAAGGGTGTAATTATGTTTAGGATTGCTCTGTAAGTTACTTGCAGGTCTGACAGAGGAAATCATCACATTATTTCTATGTTTCTAAGAGTTTCTGATACAGTGAAATGGGTAGGGCTTTGATCCAGAGCCTTAATTTTTTGACCCCACTAGGCTGAAACATGACAAGGTTGCTTTGCCTGGGAAAACAGCTGTCTGATTAACATGCAGAAAGAAAAACAAGAGAAAGATATAAATCCTTTTGGACTGTTTCCTGATCAAGCTCAAATTTCCTCTGCCTGGCTGTGTCTGACCTTCTGTCCCCACATGTTTATTTGAACAGAGCATTTTGTGGTGTGGTTCTGGAATACTACCAAACCATGGCTTGGTGCCAAATGAATGAGCTTGAAAGGAACATTGCACTTCTATGCTCATGTGCAGCAAGCTTATAACCCAGTTTCAGGCAACCCAGAGAGTACCATATAATGAAGGAAAGCGCCTTTTTTCTTTTAAGAACTCCATTTTGTGGAAACCAAAGAGACCATATTTACTGGGGCTCATCAAGCAGAATGATGTCTACTCTGCAAAACACTCTTGGTGAGTATATCATGGACAGCTGGATTTAGCCAAACTGAACCTTTCTGAACCATGCAGGGTCCAAACCTACCTACCCCTAGGAAATGCATTTTAATTGTTCTTAGCTTTGTGGTGGAACATTTTGCACAACATGCCCCATTTTCTGCCTGGTTAAGCCTCATCTGCTTACCTGAGTCCTACAGGGACACCCAAGACATACCAATCTGTAATTGACTACAAGTAGCACATATATTACTAGGGATAATGCCATCTAGTCAGAAACTTTCTTCCTTTGGCTTAAAAACAAAGTTAAAAGATTATTTCACAGATTTTGAGAGACATTATCAACTATCCGTTCTCCCCTCACCTCCCACTCCCAGTTTTGGTTGCTTGAATATATGATACTTGAAGACCAAGTTGGAGTGATGGGGATCTTGCAGGAGGCAAATAGCATGCAATATTCCTTCGTTGTTTTTGTTTGGTGGAGTGAGCTTCCGTATCTGCCGGATGATAGCAAACTATGCTGGGAAGCTGCAGGAAAGGGTTAATTGCCACTTGTGTTTACTGCAGAGTAGAGGCTCTAGAGAGAATTGCATAGCATGTAAGACATTGTATTCCTTCACAACTTTACATCTAAGTCAGTAAATCCATATCAGGATTATAAATCACAATTTGCAAGAGCGAGCACAAACCATAGTTTTCCAGTTGAGATACAGTGGCAAACTGTGGCATACCAGAGACCATGACGGATCTTGTTAGGGAGAAGAGCATGTGTGTGTGTGAACCTGAAACATTTTCTAGTTTGTTCATGTGCATTATTAATTCATCTTACATTAGAACCATGCTGCAGTGTGCAGCCCTGCTGAAAGGTATTTGATTGATGACAGTGGAAAAGTGTTTTCTGGGGACTGAGAGGGGAAATCAGCATTTCAGAGGCTATGCCATAAACAGGAGAGATGGTAGATCTAGAAAAAAAAGACGGAGAGCAGATTTTGACATTCTGCAACTATTTAAAAGGTTCATATGAGCCTCTGGGGAAGGGCAAGGAATGAACAAACAGAGGGGCAAAATTGAAGAAGAAAAAGAAGCAGAAGCAGCAGCAGAGTTGGTTCTTATATGCTGCTTTTCTCTACCCAAAGGAGGCTCAAAGTGGCTTACATTCACCTTCCCTTTCCTCTCCCCACAGCAGACACCCTATGAGGTAGGTGAGGCTGAGAGAGCCCTGATATCCCTCCTCGTTCAGAGCAACTTTATCAGCGCTGTGGCGAGCCCAAGGCCACCCAGCTGGCTGCATGTGGGAGAGCGGGGAATCAAACCCGGCTTGTCAGATTAGATGTTGCCACTCCTAACCAGTACAACAAGTTGGCTCTGTTGACCTTGTCTGTTGAGATTACCAGGAGCATTTGCCCTGATACAGCAAGGGAGATTCCTGGCAGAAACCACCTTCCATGAATGTAGATGATATGCACTACCATCCTGACTGCACAAACCCACTGACTTCAAAAGGGTACTGACAGATACATAATACCTATCTGCATTTCCCACCCCATCCATGTTGTGGTGCTCATCTAGACACTGCTGCACTTTGATGCCCACTGTGTATCCAGAAGAGAAAAAAAATCAGTTGTTATGCATGACAGGCTATCTGTACTAGAATTGGATCAGGGTCAGTTATTTTTTAAAAGAATTACAAATCTATGATAAGCATTAGGAAAAACTTTAAAATTATTTGAGCAGTTAATCAATGAAATAAACTGCCTTTGGAGTTCACTGAGCTTTTAGCTTTGAAGTGAAAGCTGGACAAACATTTCTCCAGTTTCCTTTAGGTACAGGGAGTCCTGCTTTCTGGACAAGGGCTTGAAAGAGTTTTTGCTGGGTCACCAGTGATTCACCATTCATTCTAGTTCTAAAATTACCTTCATTGCCACTTCTATTGCACAAAAGCTATTTTGCTTGAATTAATATTGACACTTTGGTGGCAGAGACAATTCATTGCATCACAAGAGTAAATTTTACATTTTTTGCTAGAATTATTTTTGTGTGTTCCTTTATGTTGGCAGTTGGTCCAGATCGTCTGTAGCATGCACTGGCCTAATAGAAAAAGGATTGCTTGGGGAAAATGCTTTCACTGCTTTGTATCTATTTTTGAGTCTTCTTTGAAGGCTTTATCTTCCATAATTTTGCAATGTGGAATCTTTGCTAAAGGCACATTAAACATTTCACAGCTTCTCATTCCTTTGCACTGTTTTGTGTGCAGCTACTTCAGGATTCTGGGAAGTAACTGGGTTCCTTTAATTCTCTTCCCAGTAACAATTACAGTATTTATGGCTAATTGCAGATATCGGTGCAGTATACTGCTGTATTCTCTTATTTCTGTCTTCCATTTAGATAGCTATTTATACCCTGTTTTTCTCTCCAGGAGCAGTTTTCAGTGGGATGGATCCTACCATTCTCCAGTGAACCATCATCCAACTTAAGTGACTTATGTTGGAAGAAAAGCCACTTAGATTGGAGGAAGGCTCCCAACTTTGCTCAGTGATCCACACCAACATCCTTCTCCTCCCCTTACGACAACTCTGTGAAGTAGGTTAGGCTGAGAGAGAGTGATTGGTCCAAGGTTACCTTGCAACCTTCTGTGGCACTGGGGATTTGAACCTGTCTCTCCCAAAGGACATTAGATGGGCATTCTTTTATTATTATTTATTGAACTATTAGTTCGCCTTCCTTCAGGGACTCAAGATGGAATACAATAACAATCTAACCCTCATAAAACCCCCAATCCTTAAAACAAAGTTAGAAGTCTCTCAATTATCATAAATATCAGATGGCTATGAGAACTTGCCTACCACCACACAGTCATCCACTAGGGGCAGCCTTGGGTGGGGGGCATTGATATTAAGAACCGTCCTCAACCAAAATCCTGGCAGAAGAGCTCTGTTTTACAAGCCCTGCGGAACTATGACTGCTCTGTCGGTGCCCTCAGCTCTTCCGGGAGCTCATTCCACCAGGTTGGGACCAGGTTCAAAAAAGCCCTGGCCCAGGTTGAGGCCAGGTGTATCTCTCTGGGGCCAGGAACCACCAACAGATTAGTGCCCGCAGAGTGAAGAGCCCTGCAGGGAGCATGAAACCATGCTGCATCCTTATTTTGATGCTTATTATAAAGAAGGCTGAACGTCAAAGAATTGAGGTTTTTGAACTCTGGTGCTGGAGAAGACTCTTGCGAGTCCCTTGGACTGCAAGGCAAACAAACCGGTCAGTCCTAGAGGACATCAGCCCTGACTGCTCCTTAGAAGGCCAGATCCTGAAGATGAAACTCAAATACTTTGGCCACCTCATGAGAAGGAAGGACTCCCTGGAGAAGAGCCTAATGCTGGGAGCGATTGAGGGCAAAAGAAGGGGACGACAGAGAATGAGGTGGCTGGATGGAGTCACTGAAGCAGTCGGTGCGAACTTAAATGGACTCCGGGGAATGGTAGAGGACAGGAAGGCCTGGAGGATCATTGTCCATGGGGTCACGATGGGTCGGACACGACTTCGCATCTAACAACAACATAAAAAAGACAGTACCAAAGTTGTGAAATGTTCTTACATTGGGCTGATCAAATAGGAATATGAGCAGGGTGGCTGCGATTGTCTAAGGTAACAGGGCTGAGTTGTGCTGGGTGGAGGGGGAAATAGTGAGGTGCACCCCTGCTGTCAGCTGCAGCCAGTTCACTCAACATAAGAGCCTAACCCCCAATCTTGCTTGATCACCTTAAGGATTTTTCATCGTCATGGATCTCAGCCCTAGTTCTCATTTGTGTCCACGTGGGCTGGGGTACAGCAAGCAGCAATGGATGGTGACATTATTTAAAGCCTGAACTCCTGGGTACAATAATTCACAACAGTCAGATCCACTGGCATTTCCCTCTTAGTATACTCTTCCCTTCCTGCTTATCTGCCTTTAATGGCACAACATGTCACAGTGCCACTAGTCATGTGTATTGTAGGTACGAATGGTCTGTGGTATGCTACCACCACCTTTTTATGGACAAAGCCGTAACACAGCCTTAGTTAATTTAGAAAACTCAGCTGGCTGAGCACAGATGGCTCAGTGTAAACTGTTACGGGTTTGTTCTGTATTCACATTAGCATTGTCTGACTAAAGTCATTTTAGACTCTCTTCTGAGACTTTCTGGGCACCTATCCCAGAGTTCCCTGCAGAGATTCCCAAAACACTGCACTGTGGGTGGGACATTTCAAACAGGCTGCATCCACATTAGGATTAAAACAGCAGAGAGAGAAACAGTTCCGAGTTAAATAGGTGTTTGGCCCTGCTGAAACATGATTTACTCAGAACAGCTTGATGCAAGTATGTAAATAATGCGGAACAGTCATATGGACAGGCAGCATTACTTTCCTAGGGAGAAAAAGCAACATGTTGCACAGTTAATTTCTTTAGTGAGACAACATGACTAAAGAGACTCACAATGACTGCCCAGAACCAGGAGGGAAGAAACAAATAGTGTTTCCTCAAACAGGATTTTCTTGTTGAGCTCTGCTTCTATAAACTTGTGAAGCATTTGCCTAAATCCTAAATGCTTAGTCTAAAGCAGTGCAACTTTTTAAAATTCCACTTATTGATTTTGTGTTGCTAGTGGTTTACACTTCTGCAACAAAACATATTACTGCTATTACAAGAATAACCTATGTCAGTAGTTCTAAAACTTTAGCAACTTAAAAAACACCCATTGGGACTAAGAAAAATCCACAGAGCCACATTCACAGTACCAACCTTTTGTTGGTACACATTATATGGCTGACAGTTCCTTTTCAAGCATCAGACCCTATATGCCCCATGAGGTTTTCTGTCCTCAGACCAACACATTGAGAGCCGTATTTGCTATGCTTTAAAAGCAAGTCTACTTTCTGTATATGGACGAGGGCTTGGAAGGGTGACTGATAGCACCACAGTTCAATAAGCCCTGACCTAAGTTCTTATTGGACTCACTTCTTGATTGGAAAAGGTACACTGGAGACTGTTCCCAACTTGAGGCAGCTGTTAGCCTCCCTGTGGTGCAGAGTCCATGCCCGGGAGTAGATTTTAAAGAGGGCAATCTGCAAACATCTGAAGGACAATTTGTTGATTCAGGGAAGTCAGCACAGAAGACAGAGATAGTGTTCAACAAAATCTGAACATGCTGGAAAAGTGGGCAAATGAGAACAAGGTGCAATGCAATAAGAATAACTTGCTATGCAGGCATAGCACTCCCCCCCTTCCACGGCAATTTAAATATTGAGAGGTGGGAGGGCTGGGGAGAAATGGCTTGATTATACTGAACCTTACCTCCTAGTGGGCCAATGAGGTCAGACAGCTAGTGTTGTTCCTTAGGAGTAAATCACGTTGTGCATGGACGGAGTTGCTTAAAACCTCATGCTGGGGTGGGGAGCATGTTTCCTGCATTTAAAACTGTGAAGAAATGCATGTTCCCTGTGGTTTGTAATGAGCATTTTAATAATAATTTTTCCATCTGGAAGGGGGAGTCAGTCCAATTGTTCAGCAGGCGTACCTGCAGTTAAATGCTAATTGGTCTAGCTAGAGGCAATTAATGAGTCAAGCTCTCCTCCCCTTCCTCCAAGCAGGAGACTGAGATTTGTAGGACTTTAGACCGCTTCCAGGTATAATCTCTAGGAAGGAATTCCTGGAGATTCTCCAGGAAGTGGCTCTTTGACCCAGCTTAACCTGGGCAGTAGGTGGAGAAACAGAGATGATAAGACCTCCTGGCAACAAGGAGCTCTCTTTTTGTCTGCCAGGGAGACAGAGCTCTCACCTGAAATCTGGAGCAGGTAGTCATTGGCCATGTGGTTGCCTGGAGAGATGAAATAAGCTCTAAGAGAACTAAGTTAAAGAACTAAGCTAAAGAAGACTGTACTATAACATCTGGTGGAGCAGGTTTATTGAGAGGGACAGAAGGATTTCTGCTTTTACCAGTTCTTTTGTTTCCTTGCTCAGTCTGGTGGTGTGCTAAAATATGCTAGTAAACATTTTCTTTTTAATAAGTATAATTTTGGTTGCTGGTAGTGGTTCTCTGTACCACATAGACCTCCAACATCATGCTAGTTTTCCTTTATTGTCCATGTGGTTCCAGCTTTGGATCAGTACATGTGAATACACTTATAAGGGGATGCATTGTACTGGTAGTACCTATGATGATAGTATTTCCTATTGTTTTATCTGAAATGCTCTTTGTTCTAGCTCTGATAGTAAAGACTTAAAACATTTAAAGGATTCTTCATAAGCAAAAGGTTTACCTGGTAGCTTGAGGCCAATTCCAGTTTTCTAAAGAGCAATGAGGTACTGGGTACCAGGAGAACTATGGGAACTAGTAGTCTGGGATTTGGCCCTACAGGGGAGGGAACTGGCTGTCTGACAGGGTGCCAGTATCACCTGGAGTTTAAGCCTTCAGGGGTAGGAACTTTTACAATAGCCTCAGGATCTGGGGACTTGAGGGTCTGGAAGAGGCTATGAGTCCAGAGGGGATCCAATATGTCAGGTGTTTCCTGAGGCCTCACAGCTCTTCCTTGTCATCTGACCCTGTTCCTGAGTTTAGCATGACAGTGTGACTGCCGGCTTCTAGGGCTAGAATCACGGTTGGCTTCCTCTTGGGAGACCCCCTTCTTCAGCCCCAACCCTTTCCATTCCTTCTCTCAATGCACATTTGTTCTAGAAAATTCTGTATTTGAGGGCTTACATTTTAGAGAAGATTTTTTTAGACAGGGGAACTGGAGCATATTGCACTGAAAGTGGTCTTTAATCATCCTCAGACTGTGCTTCTGCTTCTAGAGCTGAACACTCTAGAAAATAGCTTTTAGTGCATTTGAGATGCTTTTTTAGGCTACTGTTTTCCCTTGCACAATGCTGAGCTGATGCAAGGAGAAGTGGGTATATCCTGGAATTATGAATGGTAGAGGACAGGACGGCCTGGAGGATCAATGTCCATGGGGTCGCGATGGGTCAGACACGACTTCGCACCTAACAACAACAATGTTAGTAAGCCTGTCAACTTGTCCATCCCCTTTTAACCGTGTACCAGTCTCTAGTACAATTTGCTTCTGCTATGATCAACAGCTGAATCTCATTCTATAACGTAAGTGTTTAAGGAATGCAACAGGAATTCCAAAACTTTTGCATTGATGGCCGATGAAAGAATGTGGGCTAATGTTTAGTCTCACCATTCACAAAAATTCCTGAATAGATGCAAATAGGCAAGTTGGAGATAACTCTGGTCATGTGCATTTGATCACTTATCAGCATATGGAACATATAATGTATTTCCTCCGCTCATGGTGAACTCATTGTAATTTTTAAGACTATAACATTAATTTGTATGGAGGGAGACAGCAATCTGCTAATAGAAATCTGAGCAGAAAGACAAAACTAGTGGACCATTTAGCTCTTCTCTGAATCATATCCTGCCCTGTGATCTTTACTGCTGACTCCACTCTTTTTTAAATGAGCAGAGAGATGGGGGGAGGGGGCGTGGGATGTTCCACTGCTTTCCTTGGGAGCCCATGCACAAGTCTAATAGACTTTACTGTCAGGAAACATTTCCTAGAGATTTGCTTTAATCATGGGTGTCAGACATTTGTCCTCAGGGATGGTGTTCCTCCCCTTTGCCTGTATCAGTTCAGGATCCTCTCTTATAGTAGCAGCTGCTCAACTGCCTCTTTCTGGTGCCGGCTGATTGCCTCTGTCTGCTGAAGGCCCTTGTGGTCTGCTCTGGATGCATGTTCCTGTGTGTGGGAACCATAACACCAGGGAGACACTGGTTTGTGGAAGGGGTTTGCTCTGAGAGGGCTCAGATTGCATGCACAGTCTGCAGTCAAAGTAACATTGCATTGTACACAACCTGTTTCAACACAACTGCTCACCACATTGTTAAAATTAATATTGTTAGCCAGACTCAACATGTCTCTGGAATTGGGCTATGACTAAGTTTTAATTCCCTTTAATTCACTGCTACCTTGTGCAGTATTAGCCAAAGATGAAGCCAAAATTCTGAGTGCTTTCAGATGTCATCTCTAGCCCTTGAACAAGGCAACTAGTTACATACCCCGTGGTTTTCGTCTGATGGCATTCATATTCTGGAACTGCCTGGATGTTGACCCGATTTGGCAGTAGTACTGCGTTAGTTTTCCATCAAACACATTTCTTCCTTATGCGTGAATCCCTGGATGACATTTGAAAATGCCCTGTCTCAGGATTTGGCATGGTGCCTTACAGTTAATAGGGTGTTCTGAGAAGAGATTGGAAGCTGTTACTCATCTCTCTGATTGCTTGGAAGACCCAAAAATGAAAAGTGTGATTGGAAACCTGTTCATATGTAAATATAGACTCCTGAAGGCTATAGCAAAGTTGAAAGGGGAAAAATTACAAGGGGGGAAAAGGTAAAATTTCTGGAAATTTTGAAGTCAGAAAAAAAAATTTAGGTTTCACTTGAGAGGCAAATGGAAACATCTGCAGCAGCTAATTACTTTTTCTGTGCAGCTTTTTCTAGTTAAGATTGATAAATGTGTTATGCATACCTTGGTGAACGCATTCAGATGGATTTATGAAATGTGTATGTATATAATGCATATAAGAACGAAATTATCTCATACTGGTTATGGAACAGAATGTGTTTTGGTATAATCTCAAACCCCAGGTATATTCAAACATTTGGGTCTAGGTCATCTCCTTGTTCACCGCTCCAGGGACTTGCCATAGCAAACTGAAATCCATATTGTACACTCCGTGGCAAGGTTAATAAACTCAGGTTTTTGAATGGCAGTGAGATTATTTCTTTAGGCTGCTGGGGTTGATACAGTGAGCTGCATTTCAGGTTCCTTCTGATTGTTTTCTGCAGTTGTTTTGTGTTTGTAAGATCAGGTCTGAGATCTGCAAGCCAGAATGCATTATGTTAATTTGGATTTGATTTCTGAATATATGAAGCTGCCTGTCATGGAGCGGGATCATTCATTCTAGTAGTCCAGCACTGGCTGGCAGCAGCTGTCCATGGTGCCAGACAAGGGTCTGTCTCAATTCTATTACTTGAAATCCTTTTTTAAAAGTAAGGAATTATATGTTCTCCATATAAAAAATGCTTTAGTACTGAGCTATTGCCAGCTCCATCAAGTGGTAGAGATCTGGCTGTTGTGAAGAAAGAAGTCGTACAAGGTTGACCGTTTCTGCATGGAGGCGCAAACCTCACACTTGCCTCCTGCTTGCAAACAGGCGGCTGTAAGCTGCGCATTTGCACACCTCTTCACAGGAGACTCGTCCTGCATTTTCCCTTTGCCTCGTAGTGGCTTTTTACCTCCTGACGAGGCTACAAGGGAAAACAAGCCAAAATTCTCCCCCTGCTCTTTGGCTTGTGAATCACAGCAAGCCACCAATCAACACAGTGGTTCTCTCGGGGACTCAAATTTTCTTCCGCCCCTGAGCCCCCCCCCCCATTTTTTTAAAGGTACTTCCACATTGCTATGTGGTAATGCCACAACACAGAAGCATTTAAAATAAAAAAATTAACACTTCTGCATTGCTATGGAGAAACGGCAGAACGATAGAGCATCCCCCCACCCTTTGGGACTAGTGGTGTTTTGGACTCTATTTATGTCTGGGTAAATTTGTGAGATGCTGGAAATGGTAACTGGACTCTGAAGAGTGATTTTTTTAAAGCATTGGGCTGATCAGGAGAGGGCTGCTTCTGCCCCTCAAAGATCCCTACGCTCCACCAACCGGCCAATGATCCCTGGCCCTAAAGAAGCCCTCCTTGCCTCAACCAGGGCCAGAGTATTCTCTGTCCTGGCCCCCACCTGGTGGAATGAGCTCCTAGAGAAGATCAAGGCCCTGACAGAGCTAAAACAGTTCTGCAGGGCCTGCAAAAAGGAGCTTTTCTGCCAGGCATTTGGTTGAGGCCAAGCACAACCGACAACATCTGCAGGGCCCCTGCCCTTCTCCCCCTCCCCAGAAATCCATCAAGGCATTCTGCTCCTGGATCTGTTTGTATTATTACTGTTTAATATTGTTCTGTTACCCTGTTATCATCAGTTAGTAATATTAATGTTATAGTTATTTATATGTTTGGCTCTTTGTATAGTTATCAGTTCCATGTAAACTGCTCTGAGCCTTCGGGGAGGGTGGTATATAAATGTGAAAAATAAAATAAATAAATAAATAAATAAATTAAAAACATCCCCCCTTTCCCTGTTCATTCCCCACTGCCTGAAAACACAACTGGGACTGTGTTTTGCCTGCCTGATCCCAAGAAGACCGTGGACACTTTACAGAGGATTTATTTTTCCTCTGACAACGTAGCTTTGCAGTCCTGCAGCAACGCAGACCATGCCATTTTTTTAAAAAAAATTCTTGGAGTATGAAATGGAGAGGGAAGGGCGGGTGCGAGGGTGGGACAGCTACCAAAACTATCGTGCCTTTCCCCCTCCACACAGGCTTGCCCCTGGTTGCTCACTGATGGGATGTGAGATAAAAAATGGCAAATCCAGTTTTGATGATTTCCCTCATCCCGAGGCAAATCTGGCCAAATCTTGAGGACAGCCTCAGGATTCACGCACCTTGCGCCCATGCTGACCTGCTGTTTCAAACCACTCATACAGGACATGGCAATCCCCAAATCCTTATTCTGAAATTACTTCTAGCAATTGGGTCCCTGCATTCAACCCTCATCCTGTGAAGATCTTCCTCCTTCTTCCAGTTCCCCATGATAGTGAGCCTGTAAACCAGCTCTTCTTTATTTAAATTCTTGCTTTCATTGCAGTCTCTTTTTCTCTAAGTGTGCATGCTTCAGGTTAGTTGGGTACCTGTTTTTCTGACACTGCTGATGGCTCAGGTGTGGGAGGTTTGTTATCAGGTGATGAACCTTTTGTGGAACCTCTCTCCAGAGACTGTGCTTCAGGCTGCTTGCTGGTTACATTTGGATCCAGACTGATAGAGCCAGATTCCTCATCTCTTTAGGAGTCCTCGTGTGCTGAGGGCTGACCCATGGCATCAACAGGTGACCCCCACAAGTCTCTGCCAGTGCTCAGGAGTGATGGAGAGGTGCTTGGGGCCTGTTCCATCAGAAGTGGCAGTTTTGTTAGCCTATCTTAGACATATGCCGATACAAAGGTCAGTTGGTTCCCTGAGCACTCTCATCCCCCCCCCTTAAGTTTGTGTGGTTAGCTCTTCACAATTCTTGGTGACCTGATATTTAAATTGGTTCCAATATCTGTTCAGTGTCTAACAGAACTGCCTTTCTCCCTAAATGAAATATCAGTGTAAGAAAACCTATTTGAAACCTATTTTTGGAAGAGTAATAATTTG
The DNA here is from genome assembly GCF_049243985.1 of Paroedura picta. NCBI lineage: Eukaryota > Metazoa > Chordata > Lepidosauria > Squamata > Gekkonidae > Paroedura > Paroedura picta. The sequence goes on from NC_135373.1 coordinate 97,825,614, forward strand.
GTGAATTGTTATTAAAGAATTATTTTCTGTGCCTCTGTTATCCTCTGCTGCTGTTATTGGGTGCAAAGAAATTGGTTTTTCCTTTATGCTGTATTTCCTGAAAACCACTCAAGGACCCTTTGAAGGGGGATGTCATTTAAGAACTGTATAAAAGCTAGCAATCTTGGGGTGGGGGGGTTGTAATTTTTTGGTCAGCTGGAAATACTCTGAAAAGATACTTGTTTTGCCTCCCAGGATTGCAGATGTCTCCTTTGCTTCCTAAATCCACATGATTGCTCTCCTTTTGTGCTTACCCCAGCTACACTAAATTGCTGTCAACTACTCTCGAGCCCATCTTGCCTCTGTTTCCTTAAGCCAAGCACTGTACTTGCCCATTCAGAAGACATCAGACAGGCTTGTGATTAATTTGTTTGAGTTGTTAAAGCAATGGAGGGTTGCCAGTACTGCCTCAGGAAAGGCCTGGGATTTACAGGGCAGTGTTTGGAGAGGATGCGACGCGCTAGGATTTTCCGCTAATATTGGTGGTAAAGCCCTAGAGAAATGAGCAGATCGCTAGAGCATTGCTATCCACCTATTTTTGATTCTTCTTGTTACTTTCTCAAGGATGGGGGTAGACTGGGGCAGAGGCAGGCAGATGACAAGCTTAAGGTGGAAAAGCACTGAGTTGTAGTCTGCCAAGTTCCACTTCAGCTCCAAAACAATGTGGATGTAGAGATGAAGAATTTCTGGAAATGTTGAGGTCATAGGGGAGAAAAGAGTTTTTTTCCCTGGGTACCCACCCCCGGAAACATGGAAAATTTTGAGAAAACATGAAAATATGTGCAATATGCATCATTGATCAATAATAATTGATCATATACCATTTTACTATTTGGCATATTTATGGAATTTAAAAGTACCAATGTCTTCATTTTCTAGAAGAAAAATTGCAGTATACCCAATCCTTGAAAAAGAGTTGCAGATTGCTGTATTCAATGCTATTGTTCCTCTGAGAAAAAGAGGGGTGTGCATGCCTGGGCTTGGCCTTGGTACTGTTCCTTCAGCAGCCAAATCTCTTGCTCAAGGGCTGTGACTTTAGAATGCCAATTGTCTGCGGGCAGCCACATCCTTTGTGCAGTGTTCCTTGTTTTTTTAAGAACATCTAGCTGGCTATGGTAGAAAATGGAATGCTGGGCCAGATGGGTGCCAAGATGTTCACTTCAGGAGGCAAAAAAACTTGGGCTGGCCTTCAATGGATCACCATGCCAAATAACTTTGGACTTGGGGCGGGAGGTCACCATAAAGGTAAAGGTAAAGGTATCCCCTGTGCAAGCACCGAGTCATGTCTGACCCTTGGGGTGACGCCCTCTAGCGTTTTCTTGGCAGACTCAATACGGGGTGGTTTGCCAGTGCCTTCCCCAGTCATTACCGTTTACCCCCCAGCAAGCTGGGTACTCATTTTACCGACCTCAGAAGGATGGAAGGCTGAGTCAACCTTGAGCCGGCTGCTGGGATTGAACTCCCAGCCTTATGGGCAAAGCTGTCAGACGGCTGCCTTACCACTCTGCGCCACAAGAGGCTCATTTGAGGTCACCATACTTACATGGTTAAAAACCATTATTCTGTCACCATAGCATGCGTATCTTAATTTTTACAGGGAAAAATTGAGTCCAGTGGCATCTTTAAGAGCAATGATGTTTTATTCTGGATATAAACTTTCGTGTGCATTCAGAAAATCCAGAATAAAACTTTATTCACCTTAGAGGTGCCACTGGACTCAAATTTTGTTCTGCTGTGTCAGACCAACATGGCTACTCAACTGAATCTATCATAATTTTTATAGTCTAAGTGGCAGAAAAAATGAAAGTTGAAAGTAGAAAACACATTCTGTAGTAAATAGAAGAAAGTGCATAGAAACAGTTTCATACAGTCCTAATAGTCAGGACTACTAGAGTAGTTGGATATTGTTAATTTGTAAAATGTTGAAAAAACTGAATTATTTAATAATTATTACAAACACACAAGGTATCAATTGTTGACAAAACTATCATATTTAAACAAAAAAAATTGAAAATGCTGTATTTGTCTAGACATAGGAATTATCACTGTCAAATGCTGTAGATTTTCTTGCACAAACGTTTTCATACTACATAGTTTGAATACAAACTTATCTTTCATTTTGCTCATTGCAAAATAATCATAAAATCATAGAGTTGGAAGGGGCCATACAGATAGGCTTGTGCGCTTTGTCCACCTAAGTGACCATTCATATCCGAAGCGGCCAGCACCGCAGAGCGGGGGGAGAGGCGGCACCAGACCTGGTGCCCACACACAGGCGCAGAGCTCTGCACCTGCATGCGTGTGCCAACTGGCACACTGGCGCTGGCACCGCTCCTCCCCCCGTGGCGTGGCGTTGGCCGTTTCGGGCATGAACGGCCGCTTCGGTGGACAAAATGCACAAGCCTAATACAGACCATCTAGTCCAACCCCCTTCTCAATGCAGGATCAGCCTAAAACATTCAAGATAAGTATCTGTCCACCCGCTGCTTGAAGACTGCCAGTAAGGGGGAAAACTAAGAGAAAAACTAGGAATCTTTTCAATTTCCCCCCAAATTGGGAAAAAACCCTTGGGAAAAGAAAAAAAAAACATCCCCCCCCCCCTTTGACATTTTCAAGTTTTCCTCCTGGATCTTCACATGTCTGCCTTACTCCTTGAGTTGTCACAAGGAATGAATGGCTCCCTTCTAGGAAATTATAGGTTAAAATGTACCTAGATAGAGTCATCCAGTAAGAGAGAGGTTATCAAGAATCCATCAAAGCTAGTATGACTAAATTAAAGCTTGTAGATATTGATGATTACTGTGCAGAGCCGTGCTAGAAAGGAGGATTAAAGGAAAAATGGAAAGCCCAGGACCACACAGGTCAGTGCATCCCTTTAAAAGCATGTCCTTAAGAGTATTATCAACATCTTAGCATCATCATGCCAACACGAAAATGATTCCTAAAGGAAGAACCCCACCAAGGAGGCATTTTAAGGCTGTGGTTCTCCTGTGAGCATTTCAGAGGTGTGACAGACTTATTTTTCCATGCCCCCTGCCTTTCTTTGTGCACTTTAAGCTGCATGCTTCTCTGGGCTTAATTCTTGTTTAATATTTTTCTGAGTTTAATGACAGCAGGTTGCTCTCTGTGTGGAGTGTGGTATGAGGCAATGCTTGAGGTATGAGGTCCAGAGACTTCAGTAAAGTCTCTCCCCACCCCCCGTGGCAGAGAAAATCTTTTAACAGGCATGCAGGCTGTATGTACATATCCAGTTTAATGGTTTGTATATTTATGTCCCTATCAGAACCCTGTCTTTCTCTGTACATTTAGCTTTATCAGCCAAACATCTGAATGATTGGTGTGTGATTTCGCAAAACTGAGGGTGGGGTTGGAAGGAGATTGAGTCATATTACACCTGTTGGAAGCCAGTGGGGTAATATTACAGAAATCCCTATTCGGGCTCCAAAATCTCTTTTCTGGAATGTTCCATAGGCTGTGGTAATGGGAAACATCAGATGCAGACTGTGATGTTTCTGCTAGTAGAGGAGAGATCCTTTTCTAGACTAATTGCAGTGTATCCTAGGAAAAATGAGTGCCTTGTATTATAATTGCAAGCCAGAAAGAAGACAGAGTTAACACGTTTAATATGAGCTAGGGAGTGAGTTGCAGTTATTTGGGTAAAACACTGCATTAGAATGTATAGCAGGTTCTTGCCTCCTGAGCTCAAAATGCTGTTCAGGTGGCAAATGGAATTAGCTTTCTGGCTTGAATTGTTCCCAGGTGGGCACTTTTTGAAACAGGTTTTGTTATACAGACCTCTGATTAGCCCACAGAAAGGAAGCTGACCGAACACAGGATACATTCAGGACCAGGGCAGTGGAATCTTGCTTGTCGGCTATGAGAATGTATTCAGAGAATTGCACATGTAATCCAGAGAGAGATCTGTGCCAGGCTAAGATACACTAACAGCGTTACAGAGTTGTGTGGGTGATATTTGCAAGTCAGAGCTGAATGGCACTGACAGAGTAACGCAGGGACATTTGCATAGTGAAGACCATATTGGCTTCTGTAGAATTTAATGCTGCATAGCCCACATCAGAGAATGCAGACAGAGAGGAAATGCAAACAGCAGCAAGTTCCATCTGTCTGTGTCTCTCTCTCTCTTACACACACGGTCTGATTAAACAGAGCTGCCAAAAGAGGTCAGCCCTTGTTGACTTTCTGACAGGTTGGCTGGAAGGCGATATGATTTGGAAGGGAAGTGATATTGATCATATTTTCAAAACAAAACAAAACCTCTTCCCAAGCCCTCTAAGCCACGTCATAAGTTAGAGATGGGAGCTGGTTTTTAAGGGGTTCTTGAAAATCTCAAAATACAGATCCTCTGTCCTTGGGGAAGGCTGGTAGGATGTGAGTGCTAGGAGCAGGCGAGGAGGAATATACTAACATCCCTTTCCCAATAGCTGTAGAGTATTATTTTCCATAATTTTTTCCTGCCAGGTTTAGTTGGTAAACTGATTCTTCTTATTAGCTATGATCATAATATGCAATTCCCATACTCAAGGGCAGTATAGTTTACAACAACAGCAGATTTGTGCCATCAGTAGGAAATAGCAGTCTCCATCTTAAACTTCCTGGATGATTTAACTGCTGTTGTTAGTGTGTTGGACGGGAGTGTAGCAGCCTGTGTCTCTATGTAACACTGAACCTTGTTGTATTTTGTAAAAGCAGTAGTTTATCTGGTCTGATTTCATGATGGATTCTTATTCTCTATTTCTAAGTCACGTGGTCTTCATGGTTTTTAATCACATTTATCCCCAACTTAGCCTTATGAGGCAGGCAAAGCAGAATGATAGTGACTTATCCTGAGTCATTTAGTCAGCTGGGATTTGAACCTGGATCTGTCTGTTTAGCCATCTGCCTTACAGGTTCCTTTAGGGCAGGGGTCGTCAAACTGCGGCCCTCCAGATGTCCATGGACTACAATTCCCAGGAGCCCCCTGCCAGCAAATGCTGGCAGGGGGCTCCTGGGAATTGTAGTCCATGGACATCTGGAGGGCCGCAGTTTGACTACCCCTGCTTTAGGGAGTTCTATGCAACAGGTCAGCATTTTGCCCCCTTTTAATCTTCATAACAGCCCTGTGAGGGAGGTTATGTACAAAGATGGAGACTGGGCCGAGGTCACCAAGTAAGCTTCATAATTGAAATGTTAGATATAAATATAAGAAATGAATTTGTGTTTTTGCTTGTACTTGTGCTTAGTTTTATATATATATATATATGAACCAATTAATTATCTCCATCTCTCACTGTCTTTTTCTCTCTAGTGTTTTTTCTGCTTCTATTTTGACAATGATCCCCAAAACGCTTTCCACTTCCTCACAGAAGAAAAAGGTATGAAATAATCTTTCTTGTGGTGTGGGGGTGGGAATGCTGTCATATGAAGTGAGATGCCTTTTCTGAACCTTTCTAGGCTAACATTAGGAAGAATTATTGTTTACGTGTGGGATTTAATGGCCACTTCATATGTTTTACATTTTAGTATATAAAAATGTGAACATCAGAAGCCATTTCTCTAACTCATGCATATTACAGGCACGTGTGAAAGTGTGCTGAGATTGGCTGCAGTTCCCTGCTGCATTTATACATGGTGATCAATGTATGCTTGCCACTGTATAGTGTGTGAAGTGACTGTTAGTCTTAATTGAGAGCTGAGGATTCAGAAATCTTAAGACTATTTTAAATATTTATTAGTCATGCATATTAAATAGCAGAGCAAATATGAAGGCAGGAGATTTAAAACCAGTGGAAATTAAAATTCTTCTCTTTGTTTATCATTCAGTCTTTTCTGAAGTCACCATTTTACTTGCTGTTCAGTTATATGCTTTTCACTAAGATGAAACCTGAATTTGCAATGGAAGGAAGCAGGAAACAAAATATTTTGAAGCAGACGTGCTGCCTCTAAGAGCTACTTTTTACAGTATGTGCTAAGGCACAAGTACAGCAACCGTTCCCATTCCCAATCTTGTAGCTCAAAATCTCATACTCTGCAGCTTCTGTAGCAACTCCTTTGGGGGCTGGGGAAAACCTCAAATATATCAAACTCTGCCACTCATATAATATCTCCTAAGCATAGCACTTTGTGTTCTGGCTTCCATCCTTTGGGCTGCCTGTCAAATCTGAGCTGCTGATTCTGGCTGAATTTAATGAAAAAGCCCTGGAATGATTCCTGAGAAACAATATAAAGATTCATGTGGAATCTTTTAGCAAAAAGCTTAAGAGAGCCATTGCTAGAGTCTGCTGACCTTGTTGAGGTAACTCCTGTGGAATGACAGGGAATCATAGGTAAATGGGAAGGGTCACCTACCATGCATCTCTTGATGACCTGGAGATGCTTAATTGAGGTGGCAATCAGGTTTGTTAATCTAACAGTCCTCCATCCAGGCTTTTCTCTGTATTCCCTTCTCCTTTCTTGTATGATTTTCCTTCACTCTGTTTTGCTGTCCTTTAAGAAGCATTGAGGGATGCAGGCAACTACAGTCAGTAAGTTGCATCCAACAATTCACAGTGGCTGCTGCTAAATCAGCTACTTGAGGCACCTGCTGTCTCAAAGTTAATGGAATCTAAGAGGTGGCTTTTCAATCCGAAAACAACAGAGCCAAATAAAAAGAAACATGTAGAATGTTATATAGTATGTCCTTGCATAGCTTAAGATCAGAACTATGGTCTTTTTATTGTAATAGAAGAAGAAGTTGCGAACCTCTAAGCAATTTGTACTTTCAGGATTATAAGCATAGTCAGTGTCTCTTGCTTAAAAAAAATTTATCAAGGCTTTTCCTTAAAACTGCCTTGTTTTTTTACTGTGCATTTAGAGCCTCTTCTGAAATAAGAGGGTATTTGATCAGTTATTTGATCTGCGTGGACTGTCAGTAACCTTTTGCTGTTTTAGTGAAAATGCTATGGATGCCATGACAACGTGCTATTCTCTGTGTTGTATGGTGTATCACTGTCTGCTCTGAGCCACATGGTTTCATTTCCTGAAGTGCAGAATTGTCATGTCATATTTCCTAATGCCAATCCATTTAGGGAATGTGGTTCTGGATTGCCAATGTATATCCACGTGATCTTATTTACAGAAATGACTGCCAGCCATAGAAGGTGGAAGCATCTTCACAGAGTGACACTAAACAGTTTTAGAATCATTATAATGGGGGGGGGAGGGTAGTAAAATAGATAATATTACGGGGGGGAAATCGACATGTTCGAAATTCCGATTCTTAAAACAAAAATCAACGATCACAAAGATCACAGTAATAGAAAACATTAATATAGAAATAAAAAACCAGTATGATCATGATCTTGAATATTAAGGAGTGGGTAGTGTTTAGAGTCCGCTTTGGAAACACATAGGCTGTTTCCACATGGACTATTTGGCTTGTGATGGTTGCTGTTTGAAGGTATTATTTCTACCCTGAGGCCCCCTGCAAGTATATAAATATATCATGCCAGCTTCCATGATTCTGTTTGCCACCAGGAAACAACTGTGGAGGGCGGCATACACTTTCCATTTGGTGGGAACTTCAGGATGGAACTCCTCAATGTGGCCCCTAGTGGCCATGAGTTCAGCTTGTACTGAGTTCCCTTCAAGCATGCAGGTCACGTCAGTGGCATTGGACAGTCTTTCCTTGGAAGGCAGGGAACAGCAGTGATTTCAATTGCTAGCCAGGGTTGCCTAACTAGCATAGCAATCCCATCTTCATTGCCAGTGCTAAATCCATGGGTTCAGTAAGACACATAGTTTCAACAACCAACAAGATTACTGGAACCAGAAAACACTGAATGCAGATAACTAGAACTGGGAAACTTATACACACTTTCAGTCAGTGGCATTGGACAGTCTTTCCTTGGAAGGCAGGGAACAGCAGTGATTTCAATTGCTAGCCAGGGTTGCCTAACTAGCATAGCAATCCCATCTTCATTGCCAGTGCTAAATCCATGGGTTCAGTAAGACACATAGTTTCAACAACCAACAAGATTACTGGAACCAGAAAACACTGAATGCAGATAACTAGAACTGGGAAACTTATACACACTTTCACTACCACCAAGACACGCAATTAGCCATTAATGGAGGCCTATGATTGGACCTTAAACCAGTTCACTGATTGGCTGCTAACTAGGAACCAGCTGGTCCCAGACATGGATTCAGGATCTCCGTCCCTGAGTTCCCAGTCTCTAAATGTCCATAGACACAACACCAGGATAATAGTATTGGTATCAGATTCTCTAGATTGTCAGTTTTCATTAATAAACAGTAAGCCATTTGCCTTTTTTGTCGCAGAGATAGCCTTTCCCCTTATATCCCTGCAACGAAAGAGTTGAGACACATAAAAAGCATGCAAGCAGGCAGGCAACCAAAGCAAGGGTTTCATGGAACCTGATGTAGGCTGTTGCTATAAAAGAAAGATGTTATGGAGGTCGGAAGCTGGGGCAGAGAAAACCTGCCATGTGGAATCCACTACATCTGTCAGCTGCAGAAGCAACAAGGAAACTGCACAAGCCTGTGCCCTTGTGGACAACCCCATAGTAGTGTGAGAGAGGATAGTGCAAAGAGCCATGACAAGATCCAACCATAATTCCTTGCCGATGTCAAGAAGAGTCCAGTTGAGGTGCCAAATAGGGTTTCCTGAATGTTTGGGGAGAATGAACAGGATTGAGGCAGCAGATCTTGCCATGCTCTAGAGCCCAGCATTATTAAGTATAATATTTGAAGAGTACTAATAGTCTCTTCCACATGGTTGGAAACTTTGCAGAAAAGCTCTGTGCTTGGGAAGATTAGAAGCATAGTGAGTCACCGCAATCACCCCTCAACACCACATTTTTAGTGCCATCCAAAGCAGAGTTACACCTTTCTAAGCCCATTAAAGTCAATGAACTTAGAAGGGTACAGTTGAGCTTAGGATAGCACTTTTGATATAACTTGTTTCATGGCTGAATGTGGCCAAGAGCTTTTGGTTCAGGAAAACAACATTGAACAACACTGGAAATAGCTCCAAAGTGTCCCTGACCACTGAATGTAATTTTATGGAGAGTGTGGCTAAGGTCAGGCAGTGAAGAACAGGTCTACAGTGCTTGGGTGCTGAAATTGGTCCTGTTCAAGATTTGACATAGCTACTTTTTTATCTTGGGCATAACACATTGTGGGGGAAGGGGAACAGTGGTAGTACAAAATTGTAGGAGAACGTAGCTTATAAGAGCGTTTGAAGTGCCGCAGAAATCCAGAAACCTTTATGAAAATACTTGAGAAATTATTGTTAAAGCTGATGTTTGAGAGTCTACTTCTTGAGGGGTGGCTGTACCTTTCAAATGAATTTTACACGTAGAAATTTGTTTTTGCTAAAAACTGTCTTCCCTGTTGCTATGGTTATATGTTTTTATTCCATACTGTGCTTCTTGTAAGTTTCCTAGTCATTCTCCAGCTTTTGATCTTCATGCATTTCAGTCTGTTTTCCTTTCTTTGGTCCTGATTATAGCCAGTTTCTCACAATCATTATTGATATGGTAAAGTGTTTACCGCAGGACTCTTATCTCTGTACTTGCTCATCCTAGCACAAGTTGCGACAAACAGGAGTCAAACTGACATGAGAGTTATGCATGCTTTTCTTATATTTTAATAAAAAGCATAACAACTTCACTGTTCACCCTCCTAAAGAATAAGAGCCAAATAAAGAGAGAACATAAAAATCAGACATATTGGAAAATAATGATGAAATAGCAATGTAACTTAACCAAAAGCTTGATTTTGCTAGAGGTATAAAATGCAATGTTATGGCAGGAGGCTTATGGTATAGTATTCAGTGAACATATTCAGGGTGGCTTTTGTGCTGCCTCACTTGCTGTACTGAAGATATATTTCCATGTTCTCCCAGAAATACATGTTTTTTACCTCCAACTAGATTTATACTAGTCTTATATCTACTGTTCCCAGTCAGCCCAGTTGAGCAAGACAAGCTGCATTTGAAAAGTCATGCTTATGATCAGAGGCCTACATAGCTAGATCCTGGCAGAAGGGATGCTGGAATGAATTTACTATAACTGAGAAGGATATTTCTGGGATGGAGGTTATGATTTTGGGAAGAGAGCTAGTGTGCTGTAATGGTTGGGGTGTTGGTATTAAATAAATACATAAATACATACATAAATAAATACATAAATACTTTGATCATGGGCAAGAATTTGTGTTTGCATTTGGATTTGCTGCAAAACCCTGTCTTATTCTGTTGATGCTAGTACCTTGAAAAAAGCTTGTTTGGTTTATCGTAGTGATTCTCACACTATTGGATGGATTCCATTGTGAAGAGAATGTAGAACATTTTGGGAAAGGGGAAATTAATACGTTTCTGAGCCAGATGTAGTCTTTCTCCGCTCATCTGCCAAGACCTGGAACTCATTAAGGATTCTCATTGATGCAGATGGGATTGAGGAGGTGGGGATGGCTGGCAATGAGTGCTTGCTTGTTCTTCCAATTTGATTTTGGAAGAAAAGGTGCTGTTTTACATAATGTTTCCTAGTGCATGGTTTTAGAAAGGGATGAGACATACCCTGCTCTTTCCCTTTTAATGCGACTTTTGTACCAGTATCTCAGTCTACAAGTATCAATTGCATTATGCTGGTCACATTTGCAGAAATCACCTGTGGAAAACATGGTTGGTGCTCAAGAGTGAGTGGGGAAGGAGAAGGAGATAAAAATAAAGGGGGAGTTCTGCTATTTCTCATTCTTTAAAAAGTCTTGTCTCGCATGCCTCTGATGTGAACTAGGCAACTTTGTGGATTCTATTTCTTTGGAGGCAATTCTTTTAAAAAATACTGTGCACCACAAGGGGCTTTAGGATCAGGGGAAAAGCTGCTGTGTCGGCTGGCAGAGACTAGAGGTAAAAAGGGTTTGCAGCTTAGAACAATTGTGGTCAGGTCAGTGATACCCAGGAGAATGTACATGGAGGTTTGCTTGCCTTGGTTTTGAGGCGCCGGGCCGCGGCTCCCTCTCCTCGCCCCCCCCGCAGTAAAAAACTTCCCAGGCCGCAAGCCTGCGGCCCGGGAAGCTTCTTACTACAGGAGGGCGGGGAGAGGGAATCAGGGCCGGGCCGCGCCCGCGCGGCCTGATCCGCGGGCGCAGCTTGTGGGTGCGGCCCGGGCGCGGCCCGCGGGTGCGGCTCGGGTGCGGCTCGGGCACGGCCCGCAGGCGCGGCCCGATGCGTGGGTGTGGCCCGCGCGGGTGCGGTCCCCGCGGGCGCGGCCCGATGCCCTGCCCTCATAAAGGTTGGGGACCACTGTGCTAGACTCTCCCTGGCCACCAGCAGGGGATGGATTTTCTCCAGGGGAACAGATCCCTGTAGTTTGGAGATGAGATGTAATTCCATGCGATCTCCAGGCTGGCTTCCCTACCCTTGAAAAGTAGCAAAATGCATTTAAAAAGCAAATATAATGACATACAATTCTAAAAATCTGGTCATAATAGTCTGAAACTGTGCACATTTGCACCCATGTACAATAAAAACATTAAAAAGGAACAAAAGTTTAGGATAAAATCCACACCATCTTTTAGGCAGAGACCATGCATAGATAATTCTATTTACAGTATTTGCTGGCGTATAAGACTACTTTCTCCCCCTGAAAAACATGCCTCCAAGTGCGGGGGGTGGGGAAGGCAGGCGCGGCCGCTGGCGGCCCGGTACCATGGCCTTAGTGTCCCGGTACCAGGCCGCGGACCGGGGGTTGAAGACCCCTGCTCTAGGACAACCCCCCGCACAGTGCAGGAACTCACAACTAACAGCCCATCCACGGTGATCCCAATTTGTGATGCCTTCACCAAAATTCTCCAGAATCTAGCCTGGCCTGGAGGGAATTCATCTACCATCCCACATTGGCAAGTAGCCATTTCCTGGGTATGCAAGGAAGGGCCACAAGAGACAAACACTGTTACATCCCTTTCTGCCCATCCACTCACAATCTGTCTGTTCATAAAACTTAGGAGAACTCATGACCTCCCAAGGAAGCCTGTTCCACTAAGGAACCACTGTCAGAACCTTCTTCTAGCCAAAAATTCTTTTGAATTAATTTCAACCCATTGGTTCTGGTCCAACCCTCTGGGGCAACAGTAAACAACTCTGCTCCATCTTCTATAATATGATAGCCCAAGTATTTGAAGATAGTTATATCACCTCTTAGTCATCTTCTCTCCAAACTAAGCAGACCACCTCCCTCAACCTTTCCTCATACAACTTAGTCTCCCAGCCTGTTACCATCTTTGTAGCCCTCCTTTGGACATGATCCAGTTTCTCAATATCTTTTTTCAGTTATGATGCCCCAAACTGAACACAGTACTCCATGTGAGGTCTTACCAGAGTGGAGTAAAGCAGTAACATCACCTCGCATGATCTGGACACTACTTCTTTTAATAAAGCCCCAAATCTCATTTGCCTTTTTAGCTACCGAGTCACACTGTTCAGTGTATGTTCTACTAGGACTCCCAGATCCTTTTCACATGTACTATTGCCAAGATAAGTCTCATCCATCCTATAGTGATGCATTTTATTTTTCCTGCTTAAATGCAGAACTTTACATTTTCACTATTAAAATTCATTTTAGCCCAGTTTTCTAGTCTGTCAACATCATCCTGTATCCTGATTCTATCATCTGTTGTGTTTGCTATCCCTCCCAATTTAGTGTCATCTGCAAATTTAATAAGCACGTCCTCTGTTCCTTCATCCAAATAATTTATGAATATGTCGAACAACTCAGGGCCTAGGACAGATCCCTGAGGCACCCCACACGTCACTCCTCTCCAAGAAGATGAATCATTTACAAGCACCTTTGGGTGTGATCTGTCAACCAGTTCTCGACCCACCTAACAGTAATAGGATCCATACCACATTTTACCAATTTGCCAATAAGAATATCATGTGGAACCTTATCAAAAGTCTTACTGAAATCAAGGTAAACAATGTCTACAGCATTCTCATGATCTAGCAAGGTAGTAACTTTCTCAAAAAAAGAAATAAGGTTAGTCTGACTTATTCTTGAGAACATGTTGACTCTTAGTACATCTGCAAGTTCTTTTAGTACCCTTGGTTGCAGTTCATCTGCCCCGGAGGGATGGGGGCACCTTCTTTGGGAGCACCTAGAAGTTGACCCCTTGGACCAATCATTTTGAAATAAGGGGGGGGGGAGCCAGGGAAGAGACTCGCAGAGCTATCCTGAAAGTTTGAAGGCTGTACCTCAATCCCTCCCCAGGCCCCAGGAAAGGCAAGAACGCCGAAATTCCCATTATAGTCTATGGCACTATTGACTTTCATGGGCGCCGAAGCCAAGGTGGCTGAATCAGGCTAACCCTAACGCTACTCGTGATCCCATAAGGGATGGTGTTCAAAAGCACTGTGCAACTATGATTATATGCACAGGCATCACAATGGAGAAGTGTGATTTTTTTAAGGGCATCGTGGGACCTTTAAATTGTGTCAGAATATGGAGGAAGGGGGACTGGTTGCCTGAATTGATTGACAGGTGGAAATACGGACATTCCACATATCACGTGATAGCAAATCTATGTTTTCCACCAAATTTGCACTTTAGAGGTAGCGGCTACCTAACTGGTTCTCTTGCATATCTTTGTGATGCAGATGTTTTAAGATATGATTGTCTCATTTACATATAACAGTTTAAGTATGAACTTAAAAATCTGAGGTGTACCTAAACATGTAATGTATGAAGCAGTCTTAAGTCCCAATAATTTACTTCCCGTTCTCCCAAACTCACAGATGCATTGTAAAGTGCAGGAAAACCGAATAGTGCTTGTAAATCAACCTTTTTGTGAAACTTGATACAAATGCATTTCGAAATGATTTTTTATGCATGCATACCAATGGCTGATGTGAGACTGAAACATTTTTAAGTGGCATGTGGGGATTACATTTTAGGACTGTAACGCTAAGTTTTCTATAGCAGTGGTCCCCAACTTTTTTTATCACCAGGGATTGGTCAACGCTTGACAATTTTACTGAGGCCCAGGGGGGAGGTAGTCTTTTGCCGAGGGATGTCGCCGCCGCTGCCTGAGCCCCTGCTCCACTTGCTTTCCTGCCAGCACTCCTTGACTTCCCACCACTCGCTGGGAGGCGCTGCCAGCAGGAGCTGCAAAGTGCCACGTCGAGGGGAAGCCCCAGCCATGGCGGCTGCTGGAGAGCACCAAAGGTGAGCTGGCGGCAGAGTGGCAGGGCAGCCTCCAAGGCAGCAGCTGAGGTGGAGGACAAGGAGGAGCTGCGGCCCGATACCGACTGATCCACGGAACAGTCCCAGTCCCCGGACTAGGGGTTGAGGACCACTGTTCTATAGGATATACATGCCATGTAATTTTGTATTATGGCAACCTGGCAAAAGTTAAACTTGCCTTCAATCATGACTTGATATCAGAAAGTTTGGAATGTTGTTTTAATAAAGTTAACTTACTATGTAGGATTCAAGAATGTGTTTGGTAATTAAATGAATACATTTGCAGATACATATTTCTGTCTGTTATGCCTTAGAACAGTATAGTACAGTGTTCATCCTGTATGTAGCTTTTAACTGGATTTAATTTCTTAATAAAATTTAAAAAGCTAGTTAATTCAAACATTGCTTGTATGTTTTTCATCAGAATACTTTGCAGCTTCCCTTCTCCGCATTACTACCAACCTATCAAGATGAAAACTTGCTCCCTTTTACTCCAGAGTAATCAATCTGGAACAACTACATCCCCATGGTTCTTTACTAGCAATTGCCAGTCATCAGTAATCCTATGGAAACTGGCAAAAACCCATCTTCTGCCACCCTGATTTTATGTACAAAAGGATGGTTAAAATGTAGCAAGGAGCAACAAATCAGAATGAACAATGATCTGGGGTTTGCATTTGCAGAGTAAGATGTATTGGTATAGTCCTTTGTCCTGGCTAGGCTCCTGTTGGGATCACTCCTTTTTCTTCCTGTCTAAAATTCTCCTTGATGTTTACTGCCTAGATAATCTCAGATCTTCTCCCACCCCCCATCTGTCATGTGGGTGGCACAGAACTGCTGTCTCACTGTAACCCAGGGATCCCTGAATGCTCTGCTTTCTGACTCCAAAGCTATTTGGCATAAAGGAAGTGCTATCGAAATGCAAAGGTGCTATTCAACACCTCCCTGGCTTTCAAATGTTACCTTCAGCTGTTGTTTTTCTATATCTGTAGTTTCAGTGTATATTTGGAGTCTGTGTGTGTGAGAGAGAGAGAGCGAGGAGAGAGAGAGCCTCTTCCTCAGAATAAGAAGAATGTGTTGAGCCCTCTGGCTGCAAGCCAGGGCTCTCTCTGGAAGTATAAATCGACCCATCAGGGAGAGAGGAGGGGGGGAGAGAGATTAACGTGGCCGTCTTCATTAGTGGGTCCCCAGGGGAAGCCAGGGCTGCCATGAGCTGTGAATGAGACCAAGCAGGGGAGGGGAAGGGAGGGGGAGCAGTTTTTATCACTCCCTTTAGAGTCTCCTGAGGAGAGGAGAGAATGATAGCGATGGAAGGACATAAAATGAAGGAAGCCAGAGCCTTGTAGCAGAACACTTGCTGCCTTCTGATTGGATAAAGGGGTATTTGGCTGCTAGTCCTCTGCTCCAATCAGTACCCAGTGAGCTGTTTGGACTACTTGGCATGCTAATTGGGAGAAGAAGAGAGGAAATTGGCCCCGTGGCAGCATGATGCCCTGCCATGCCAAACAAGCCGGAGTAATTACACTCACAGCACCTTCATTATATAGGTTTTCAAGGGAACCATAAAGGAATAATTCCCCTCAGACCTTTTTCTTTTCTTTTTTCCCTGGGTATTTTAGTCCAGGCGATCTGTCTCCAGTCTTCCCATGCGTTTTGCATACTTCACCCCCTTCCATACTACATTTCCCCCCCACACCACCTCAGGCCCATGTTTTTGTGCATGCAGGAGCCTGTTTGCACATGTCTGCAAGTTTGTGTTTTAGCCTAAGCTGTTCAGTATGGAAATGATTACATTTCTGGGTGTGTAGATTTCTTCCCCCTTTCTCTCCCCCCTCCCTTTTGTCTAAATCTTGAAGAAACATATTTCTTGGTACAGTCCTTGACAGATTGAATTGTGATGGAGCTGCTACCGGTAAAATCCAGTTAAAGCTAGTTGCTCCTCCCCTCCCCTTTCCTCCTCCCCTGTTTCTACATGCAGTGGAAGGATGCAGATATGACAGCTCTGGATCTTGGAATTCTTTATTCAGAAATACAGGTACGACACTCACTGCCTGCCTGAACTCTTCTCTCAGGGGATCACGGAGAGGGAAGCTTGTTTTCCCTTGCTCTTTTCCCCTTCCTTGGCCCGTGCAGGCTTGCAGTCAAGGGGATTAGTGACTGTGTTAAATGTGATGCTGCTTTTTTGGCAATGGGACACAGAACTGTTAAAGATGTAAACAAAGGCTTGATACACTGGAACCTTGGTTTGTCTGCCTGTCCAGGGACTAAGAGGTTCTCAGATAGGTGAAATCTAGAAATGGATTAGAGTCTGTGTTGCTAACACAAGGCAGGGATCTGGGCAGAATCCAGCGTATTCCCTATTTCACAATTGCTTGGTACTGTCTGAAACCAGGCACTCAAAACAGGTGCTGTTGCTTCCTTGGCTCAAATGAGCATCTAGCTAGCCAGGAAAATTGTAGTTCTAGCTTTGAATGCCTGCTTCCTCCCCCCCCCCCTTGAGGCCTGAACAATTGCCTTCCAGACAGCTGATCTGACAGCCCTCCTGTTCCTGTTCTTTTTTCATTCCTGTGTCTCTGTGGATAATTGGAGTCAAAATGAGCATGCAAGGGTTAAACAAGACCCAGTGTTTTTCTTTTGCTCTTCCTCGATCAGAGGTTTATGCTTATGAATACTAGATATATTCCCTGTCTTGAAATGGTATCAGATATGTGTATGCAGACATGTGTGAAACTATGTATGAGTCATTTTGTTCTGCAGTTAGTGATGGGGTGGTTCATTTTACAGGAGCCTTTATTTCACTTATTTACGGCTAGTAATAAAAACCTAAATTTCTAAAGTACCTTTAAACCTCAGTCTCTCCTGCCCTGTATATTGATAAATTGTTTCTACTTCAGCAATTCTACCTCAGAAGGGTAAAAAAAAAAGCATTTTGAATAATAATTTTGGTTGAAGATTGCCAGCTTATATGGATGGTTTTTCACATTTTATGTCTGTAATTGCCATGGCCTTTGATTAGTGCAATTAAATGTTTTGTGCAGTATTGCCATAATAATGCTGCTTATTGTTCATATGTCAAATATATCTTAGATGTTCAAAGTGCTTCATGTGTACCATTAATCATTACAACAACCCTGTAAGCTGGACCATTATTATTATCCCTAGAGGGCTGGGGTTAAGAAAGAGAGGAATTTATGGCTAAGTGGAGATTTGAATTGCTACGTAATTTTACTAACTATTCCAGGGGCTCTCTTAAAGCATTTTTCTGAAACTGCTCATAGAACAAGTGAGACAATACATTTTCTTGGATTAAGTAATCATTTGTAAGCTGCTTTGTCCCTGAGAAGCAGGCATCTGTTGCCTGCTTGGGGCTAGGCAACTTCCACTGTTCATACCAAATGGCAGCATGCCAGACTGTTTTGCTTGGCATCTCAGCTCCCTTGCTCCACTCCAAAAGCAGGAGTGTAAACAAGCAAGGATGAGCTCAGATCACAGCGGGGAAGCAGAAGGGCAATGTGGGAGTCAGTAAGCTCCTGAGGAGGGATCCCCTCTGTAGAAACACACTTATTTTAATAGAATTTATACTGTGGTAGTTCTGAGGATGAAAGTTTGTGTAAACTCTCCCTTGTTGCCTTGTTCACTAAGGATCTTTAGGACCAGGCATTATGAAAATATTATTTTTGTCTGTCTCCATCACAATGTCAGGTGTGTACATCTCTAAACATTTTAGTCCTTTACTCTTGTGTCCCTGAAATGGATTTGTACCCAGAATATGCACTATGTCTGGCCAAGTACATCCCTAATCTTCTACCTTGTTTGCCATGAACAGCCACATATTTGTGGTAGAGACTATATTTTTAAGCACTTGGGCAATAAAGGTATCCTTCCTTCCCTTGGCCTCCTTCTGCTGTCATGACACTGGAAACAAGGATCAGCCTGCAGAGAAGAGAAAACTAAGTGGCGTGCGAGGTAAGACCACAACATGTACATGTGGTCAAGTTGCAGCTGACTTAAGACGATCCCAGCAAGGGCTTTCAAGGCAACTGAGGAGCAGAGGTAGTTTGCCATTGCCTTCCTCTGTAGAGTCGTCCTTGGTGGTCCAACTAAAAATGTGCTGCATAAAAAATCAGTATTTAAAATAAAAATCTGGCTGTCAGGAACCCAAAAGTATTGTTTTTTAAAAGCCTGCAGAGGCTGGTTTTGTTTTTGTTTTTTTAAAGCAAATGGCACCTAAATTGCAGCTTGCCTGGGGGCTTTTCTTGCTGGCTGGCTGCCTCTTGCTGTGGTTGCTTGTAGCTCCTCGCCCTGCCACTTGAGAGAGGGAGGGAGGACAGAGTGCCCTGCTCTCCCATGTGATCTGACGGGGAGGCTTCTTCAAAGGACAGAAATTCTTACTGCCATCGCATGCACGCTTGTTCACTGGAAGAGGGGGGCGGGAGCAGGGGCGGGAGCAGGGGCATGTGTATATGGGGGTGAGGCCAGGGGCCTCAGGTCTTTTTCTAGTTCTCTTTTATTCTGTTTTTGTGGCTTGCAGCTATTTTGAGGGAGTGTTGTTGTTTGGGTCTGGTGGTAGGTTGAATGTGTTGATGAGGTAGGTTGATGAGGCCAAGGTTTTTTCATTCTGCTTTGGTTCTTGGTTAAGGTGACCAGATTGTCCCACTTTTGGAGGGGCATCTGGGGGCACCTGGCAAATAGTACTTATGTTGAAATTAAAAATATATATATTATAATATTATTTTTGCGTTCTATGAAAATTTTTCTTGCTCCATATAGACCAAGGTTGACTCAGCCTTCCATCCTTCCGAGGTCGGTAAAATGAGTACCTAGCTTCCTGGAGGGTAAATGGTAATGACTGGGGAAGGCACTGGCAAACCACCCCGTATTGAGTCTGCCATGAAAACGCTGGAGGGCGTCACCCCAAGGGTCAGACATGACCTGGTGCTTGCACAGAGGATACCTTTACCCTTACCTTTATAGACCAAATTTTTAATCAAGAACCCCCCGGTCAATGGCGTCCCACTTTAGCAATGTTAAAATCTTGTCACCTTATTCTTGGTTATTCATTTTTGGTTCTCTTCTGGATGTAAGGGAAAGGTCTGCTTGATTTTTTAAAAAATCTATTCTTTTACTAGAATGTTTTTTCTTTCTTTCCTTCATTGTGCTTTTCTTTTTCTCCTTTTTTTTGAGAGTTGAGGGTGAGGGTAAAGGCTTTGTTGCTTGTTTGCTCTGCGTCCCCCCTTTTTGTTTTTGGTCTGGCATGTTTGTGTGGAGGAGTATTTAGTTTTAGTTTAAGGTTTTTTTTTGCTTCTTTTTATATCTTCAATCTTCCCTTCCTTCCCAACAGTACTTCCCTCCATATATTTTTCCTCTTAGATTTCTAGAAGGTTGTGGGGTTTTTTTGGAGGAGGGGATATTGAGTTCACTGTCCTGTGTTCTGAGTTTGTACTTTTGGTTTTAAGAGCTATTTAAAACACTTAAGGTAAAGGTATCCCCTGTGCAAGCACTGAGTCATGTCTGACCCTTGGGGTGACGCCCTCTAGCGTTTTCATGGCAGACTCAATACAGGGTGGTTTGCCAGTGCCTTCCCCAGTCATGACCGTTTACCCCCCAGCAAGCTGGGTACTCATTTTACCGACCTCGGAAGAATGGAAGGCTGAGTCAACCTTGAGCCGACTGCTGGGATTGAACTCCCAGCCTCATGGTCAGAGCTTCAGACAGCATGTCGGCTACCTTACCACTCTGCGCCACAAGAGGCTCCTTTAAAACACTTAGGTGCTGCTAAATAGGCTTTTAGTAATAAGGGTCTGTTTTAGGAATTGTTTAACTTTTAAACACTTGTAATTACATTTCAGCATAGGGCTTTAGTTCCTCCCCAACTAGATCATTGCTGGGGGGATATTAAAAGATGCAAGGCTATGTTTGTTTTCATAACAGTGGTATAATAGTCTAGATTAATTTTAACAATGTCATAGTAGTCTGGGGTACCTGGGGAGGGACAAGGCAGTAGGAAAGTAAGATGGTCATTTGCCTGATTGTAGAGGTAGTTGCTGTAGGCAGCTACTTCTTCTCTGTGGTCAAAGATGCTGCTATCTGGATGCTTCTCCAGGATGCCTATCACTCCAGGATGCCTCCTGCCTGATCAGTGATATGTGAACTCATTGGAACTCCACCTGTTCCATGCTTGAACCCTTGGTGGAGCAGAAAGGAGCTCTGATTACCCTAATCTTTGAGGCCAGGGTCATTTAGGAAGAGAGTCAGCTCACCCAGGTTGACTATTTCTCAGAGTGTAGAAATTCTTAGGCCCTTTAAGAGCTGCTCTCATCTGATATGGCTAGTCTGGCTCATGAAGACCCGGCTCCTTTTCAAACTGGGCTGCAAAAGAGTAATCTGCTAGCTGTGGCACAGCAGATCCTGGGGCCAGCATCTCTTGCAGTGCCGTTAAGAAGGCATCCTAGCCAGATCTGCATGTGACAGGGAAAGATCTCCCCATGGCATGCAGATCCTGGCTCCAGAACCCGTGTGTCACTGGGAGGTCTCTCCCCATCAGACACAGATGCTGGCTAGGATGGTTTCTCCTGAGCATGGAGAAGCTTTTTGCGTCAGAATAAGGAAGAAGGGGAGTGGAAGCTTTTTCTTCTGAGTACTGCAGCAGAGGCTCTTTTGTTTTGTTTTCTTGAGGAAACCCAGATACATTTAGGAAGCCAAAATATACCTGGAAAATACCAGTATTTTCATCTTGGATAGATCCAAATGCATACCCCTGCTAAGTACAACTACTGACCCTGCTTAGCTTTCCCAAGTTAACAAGACCAGGCTATACTATGCTACCTTCCCTCCCAGGATCACAATAGAAACTTTAAATTATTTCAGATATGGACTTACAAAGAAGACCAATATGTGTTTACACAAGTTATTGAGAGAAAAACAAATCCATGATAAAGACTGGGAAAGTCTTTCCAACTGGAAGAAAGCCTGATCAGTGAAACAAATGATTTGAGAAACTGAGTCATTTCAGAAACTGTGTCATTTCATCAAATACCTCCCATCAATTATGATGTTGTGGATTTATTTTAGCTGTAGTAGCCATTTTGGTTGTTACCCAAAGTATATCTCATTGTTTCAGAAGGTTTGAGTGTCAAAATTGGCCTGTGTACCATTAAAGATATTTGATTATAGTCGATTAGATTGACATTGACAATCATATTACTTTATCAGCATCTGTATTGTTAGTCTAAAAGAAGGATTAAAGAGGTAAAAACTGGAAATGTGGGCTGTAAGAGTGGGTGGCATGATAATTTCCCCTCCTCCAGCATTCTTTAGCCCCACTCCATGGTATTCCTTTAATCCAGAGTGGGAGGTAATGATTCCCTCCCCTCTGCTCAGCCTTTTGGGCTGCTGTCAATAACAAGTGATTTTGCTGTGCCTTATTTGCATATTGTTTTTAAGCCTCTGCATCTTCTTGCTTTCCCTTACATTTCCTTCTCTCTTCTCCCACCATAACACGGCAGTAAATGCTAAATTATCCTAGCCTCCCATCTTCTGCTTTCCCTTTTTTTGTTGTTCTGGTATCCAATGCCCAGGAGCAAAGAAAGGGAGATAAACAGGAGACATAGTCTCATTCTTTTTCTCTTACATAGAATTGTAGGCAAGAAAGCTGTCAGTTTGGCAGCATGAGACAGACTCCATCTCTGAAATGTGCAGAACATGTCTGTCTGCCAGCCCTGAGTGATCTGCTTACAGTTCCAAACATCATAGCGACTCTCCTGACAATTGCAGATGGGGCTTCCCTGCAGAATACTGTCACCTTCTGCTGCCTTTGTAGGGTCAGAAGCCAGGGTCAGATGCAAGTCAGAGGTCTTTCTGTGTTCCATCCCCCTTCTCATTGCATTCATAGAAGAAGCATGGTGTGAAGGCTTTGCATAATGGAAGAGAGGCTGCTTTTGTGCAGGAAAACAGTTTGCTTGATAAAAAGCAAACAAACACCAAGTTCTTGGGAAAGGGGTCTGTACACTGCAGTGAGCAAGTAGGCATCCTTCAGAGAACTATTTTTTTAAGTAAAAGTTAATGAAATGGTGGGAGCAGGTAGTTTTACTTCTGTTAGAGAAGAATCCATGGCTCAGTGGTAGAGCATGTGCTTGGCATGCAGAAGGTCCCAGATGCAATCCCTGTCATCTCCCGTTAAAAGTAACAGGGGCAGACTGGGCATTTAACTTACAGAGACATTTTCTACTGTCCTAGAGGGCAGCTAGTGGCCAGGAGCAAGCAGAGCTGAGCCCCAGCCACTTGTCTGAGACCCTTTATCAGCAAAGACATTGGGAGTCAGCTGATCTTGTCTTTTCCTGTGCTGCTGCCTATTTAGGGGGAGAATGAATGGGGTGATCTAGTGCCCATTGTTGCCCGACTGAGCTCAATCTCCCTGAGGTACTGGTTTATAGCATTATAGGGACCATTTAGCTTAGTTTGCTCCAGGGCCATTTACACTCCACAGTCCACTCCTGATCAGGATTTATTCAGGGGTAGTCAAACTGCGGCCCTCCAGATGTCCATGACCTACAATTCCCATGAGCCCTTGCCAGTGAATGCTGGCAGGGGCTCATGGGAATTGTAGCCCATGGACATCTGGAGGGGCGCAGTTTGACTACCCCTGATGATGTGACAGACCTTGACCTGAGAACCCAGAGAGCTGCCGTCAGACGGAGTAGACCTTGATGGGCCAATCACCCAATTCACTATAGTGCAGCATCAAATGTTCACTAGTTCTTTCAAAAGTTATGAATTCTCTCAAACTTAAAGTGGAATATTTTGAAGCTTTCAGTTTCCAGAGAAACTTAAGAAAAAGAATCTTGAAGAGGTTTCTTAGAATTGTAAGATTTCAGGTGTGGTGGTAATGGTGGCGAGAGAGAAGAGAGTCAATGACCAGTGAAACCAACTGCAAGAAAATAAGAAGTGTGTTCGTATGTATATAACAGAGGCGATGAGATATTTTCCCAACAACAAACTACTGCAGTTTTGCATGCTGGAAAACATGAGATCCTATTGCTCAATGATAGGAAAATCAGGGTATAAATTATCTATCTATCTATCTATCTATCTATCTATCTATCTATCTATCTATCTATCTATCTATCTATCTATCTATCTATCTATCTATCTATCTATCTATCTATCTATCTATCTATCTATCTATCTATCTATCTATCTATCTATCTATCTATCTATCTATCTATCTATCTATCTATCTATCTATCTATCATACTTATATACCGCCCTCCCCGGAGGCTCAGGGAGGTTTACATCATAACAAGGAACAATACATAAAACGGTCTATAAAAACATGTGAATAACCTTATAATAATAACTAATAATTGTAACCAGATAACAGTGCAACAGCACAATATAACAGTATAACAATACAGCAGTACAACAGGTCCAGGGCTTATTGATGGAATTCTGAGGGGGGCGGAGGGGGGAAGCAGGGGCCCTTTGGTCGCTGTTGATTACGTCTGGTCTCAGCCAAATGCCTGGTGGAAGAGCTCCTTTTTGCAGGTCCTGCGGAACTGTTTAAGCTCCGTCAGGGCCCTGATCTCCTCCGGGAGCTCGTTCCACCATGTGGGGGCCAGAACAGAGAATGCTCTGGCCCTGGTCGAGACCAGACGGACTTCTTTAGGGCCAGGGATCCTTAGCTGGTTGGTGGCGGTAGAGTGTAGAGCTCTTTTGGGGGCATAGGCGGGGAGGCGATCCCTCAGGTACACTGGGCCCTGACTGCATATGGCCTTGAAGGTAATTACCAGAACCTTTAGTCTATTTATTTAATAAATAAAACAGGCCTTCAGCTGAAGTATTTCTATGAGAAAAAGCCAACCAGATAGCCTGCGGTAGTTGGCTAGTAACTGGTAAATACATGCATTGATATAGCCAGTCACTGTTTCCTTTCTTCTCCTTTCCTTCATTCAGCATCAGCAATGCAAGCCTGACCTCTCAGCATGAGCACTCCGTTCTAATACGATGTATATTTAGGGAAACATCAAGCATAGTATTTTGGAAAATCAAAATGACGACTCAAATAGCTTACCCTTTCCACTTTTTGTAAATTAATATGGCTAGACTCTACTAATGTTACTGTTTTGAAGCTTTATTTTCTTATTCTGAAGTAGAGGGCAATCATGGCCAGATGCTGTTTCTTAATACTCTGTGAAGGGTGAAGATTTTTTTCTTACGTAAAATGCTTTTGCTGATTCTGAGACTGGCTAAGATATTCCTGTATATCAAAGTATCACTAATTCTGTTGCTCCACAACAGCAGGAAGCATTTATGCTAATAAAAAAACCACTGTTTGATAAGGTAGTGAAAGTCATTACTGTGCCATAAAAGGACATCCTCTGGAGGCCATAGCATCAAATGATGCCCTTGGGGAAAGGATGCATTCCAGCCATCTGGGAGCAATGATGTTTGGGTGATATACGCCTGTGGTAGAACAGGCTTTGGCAATTTGCCTTCTGAAAGGCAGTGCTGCAGTGTAAATGCTGTCTTACTACACATTTTCCCAAACTATGAAACACATTTTAAAAATTAATAACTGCACTATAATTACTGTGCAATATTTCTGTAGTTTGAGCATAGTCCTCCAATGGATTGGGGACATAAATATAAAGCACGAACAACGGATTAAGAACTTGGATAGTTAGCACTTTCAGAAAAATGGAAACAAATGTTGTGAGGATTTACTGCATTCCCCAAGAGAGTCTTTCTCTGAAGGTTTCTGTTATGTTTTCTATTCCTCCAATTGCATTCTTAAAAATTCAGAAGTGTATGTTTTTTTGCAAGCTCTGCAAGTTCTTAGAAATACTTATTTTTAGACTTAGCCTTCTGTCCCCAAAACCTCTTACGTAGACATCTTCGTTGTAGCCAGCCAGTACACTTTCAGGAACGTACTGGGGAGCCTTGAGAAAGGCACACTTCTTAAAAAAATGAAAACAAAAATCTTATGGGTTAGTTCACAGCTGCTGTGGTAAGTGGCCATACACAGGCAGAAGTATTCCCTATAGCAGTGGTGCCCAACCACCGGGCTGCGGCCCGGTGCCAGGCCGTGGCCCGGTGCCAGGCCGGGAAGGCCCTGGCACCGGGCCACGGCTCCCCCCCGCCCCCCCCAGTGAGAAACTTCCCAGGCCGCAAACAAATTGGCTGCCAAAGCGCCGATTAGCGTGTGGCCCAGCAAGCTTCTTTTTGTGGGAGGCAGGGCCGCCGGGGCAAACGCGCATGCGCGGCAGGTCTGTGCATGCGCATTTGCACAATGTGCAGCCGCAAACGCGGAAGTGCCATGCATGTGTGTTTGCGGCAGTGCATGCGTGTTTGCGCATGTGCGGCCGCTGGATCGCCCTCCCCCCCACTGCTCCGCAGCCTTAGAAAAGTTGCGACTGCCCTATAGGATACTGCGCAGGCCATGGATCAGGCAGGAGCCCTTGAAACAGGCTTGCATGGGCTGAGAAGGTGGTGGCATCTGTAGCAACTGCACCATTGTGCCCATATGGTCACAATGGCATGGGCACGATGGACAAGAGAAATGAACTAACCACAGGAAAACAGCCATGAGGGACCAGCCTCAGAGACATGGGGGGGGCAAGGCAGATGTAATACCAAGCCAAGGAACAGGCCCCAGCCAAACAGAATGGACACAGCAGCCCCCAAAGGGAGAGGAAGACCGAACGCCCTGTATGCCATCACACAAAGCACTTATATCATGACCGTCTGACAGCAGTTGCCACTATTCTATTGGGAAGGGATGGCCCCCAACATGTGGGCATAGAGACTGGACAATGATCCAAGTGCTCTGCTTTTCAATAACTGATTTAGAAGGAACATGAACTTTATAGCCTCCATGACCTTTTAAGGCCCACAAACAAGTTGAGGAGCATATGGACTAGGTCCTACCAAAATTGTTGTAGGAATTCGGCCCTAGCTGTTAAAAACCAGAGCCTAATTTGACTAAAATACCCCCCTTTGTTGGCAGAGTTTGAATATGCAAAGAGGAGTACAGTACCAGGCTACTTTATTTATTTATTTATCATACTTATATACCGCCCTCCCCGGAGGCTCAGGGCGGTTTAAAAAAATGAAATAGTTTTACTGTGAGGGGAGAAATAACTTTTTAAGCAAGAGAGGAGAGAGAAATTCCTAACTTTAACTGTTCTGTTGTTCTGCATGTTGTAGAGGCAATCAGGGAGGAAGTATGCTCAAAGGAGCAGGAAGTTTCCAACTGAGCCAATCAGGATGCTGGAGAAGATTATTTGAAAACTATCAGGAAACTCCTATTTTAACTATGCTAAATACACATTTCCTCCAATGCCACCTGTAGGATATTTTTCATATTCTGTTCAGTCATGCATGCTACAGATCTTGCATATTACAACACCCTTGGCCTCAGAGAGGGGTAGGGTCTGGGGACCACCCTAATCCAGTTCCTCTGTCCTAGGACTACTTCCTTCTGAGCTGGGAGCCAGCCCAGGTCTAACTTCCTTGGCCACCTCTCTCAAGCCTTTTGAAGGCCCTACTCTAGCCTGGTCTCCCTCTTCCCAGAAGCCTTATGAGGATGTGACTTAGGCTGGGAGGGATCCATAGTGCCTCCTGAGCAATTTCTGTTTCCATCCTTCCCTTCCCCACCCCCAAGGTGGAGGTTCCTAATAGCTGATTGTCAAATAGTTGGCTGTCAAAGGGCCACTTGTCAGTGGGGGTCAGCTGTCATTGATCCTCTGGCTGCTGTGTGGATCTTTAAAAGGTACATCAGTCACTGAGCCTGGAGGATACTGGGCCAGCCTGTGGGGTGCTGTGAGTAGGGTTGTGATGTAGTCTCCATTGCCCCCCTTCCCCCAGCAGTTTGTTCTTCTATGGCTTGATTGTCTTCCCTGGAAGATGAAGAGAGGTTTTTGTAGTAAAACATTTGACTAACAGTCTGCTTAGGCACTTTGTACAAAGTTTTGCCAGTTTATTGTTACACTTTTTAAAAAAAATTAATTATTTTTATAATACCTTTTCATTTGGTCAAGGTTCACAAGCCCGCAAGCATTAAAAAAATCAAAACATTTCCGCAATCTTTAACAGTGCTTCACTAAGGGGTGGGTGGGTAGAGACTGGGCAGGCCCTGCCTTGGACAGGCCACGCCCACTCAGGACTTTGGGCCAATCATTAAATTGACAAGGAAGGTAAATTGACTTCCCTGTCAATTTAAAATGGCGCAGCAGCCTGGAGCTGGCTCTGGCCACGGTGCCATTTTCAGTCCTCGGGCGGCCAGGGGAGGGGGGACAAGGAAGGCTTTCTTTCTTTCTTTCTTTCTTTCTTTCTTTCTTTCTTTCTTTCTTTCTTTCTTTCTTTCTTTCTTTCTTTCTTTCTTTCTTTCTTTCTTTCTTTCTTTCTTTCTTTCTTGTGTAAACATAGTTAAAATTATAAAACCATTTAATTAAAATATATAAACAAAACAAACAAAACACTAGATAGAAAGGAAGCCAGTAACCATTATTGGGGTTACACTGAATGAAACAATTTTTTTTCATCTGCTGGTGAAAGTTAGCAGTGGAAGATAGATGAATTTCCCTGGGAGGGGAATTCCAAAGTATGAATGCTGTGACCAAGAAGATTGTAGTGTCAGATTTATACGGGAGGATGTGGTCCTTAAAATATGTTGGTCTCAGTCCATACAGGACTTTCAAGGCAGAAAGAGCGTAAATGGCCCAAGATCACCCGGTGAGCTTCATGACTGAGTGGAGATTTGAATCCAGTTAGAATTTGAGGCCAATCCCGAATTTATCTGCTGCTTTCATGGTACTGCAAATCATCAAGCAATGCATTTAGGAACCAGATGTAGGCCCCTTTCAAACAGCCTTTGCAATCTGTTTTAATATCCACTGTCAGAAAGCAACCATTTTAGCAACTGGCTGGCTACAGATTTTAAGTATCTTTTCATATTCATAGAAAGCTACTTATATCCAGATAGAAAAGCAGGGTTGAACTGTTTTTGTGGTGGACTGCTTTCTTCTGTTTTCTCCTGTTCTTTGCACCTCTGAATCACTGTAGTGTCCTATTTAAAATAGTACTTCCAATGGTGCTGCTTCCCCAACACAACCTTTTTTGCCAGTCCTTCTTGACTGTTTTAAAAATCGTTCCTAATTGAGCACTGGACTGCTAGACCCAGATAACACTTTCCGTGCTGCATCAGGACCATAGAGATGCCTTGGAGCTATTTTGGACTAGTGCATTAGCGCTCAACTTAGAACACACACAAAAAACAAAACCAAGAAAAACCCCTGCCGAAAAGACCACATGGCAAAAAAGGGCAAGGGAAAAAAGCAGCGCTGTTTGAAATAGCAAGAGTGCTTCAGAGACTGCTCATTAACAGACTGAAATTTGCTGTATGAAACCTCCATCCCTGTATCACTTTACTCGGAATTGGGCCAGCAACAGATAACATCCAGTGAAAGGGGCCTTAAACTAACCCTTAATTATTTTGTTCAAAGTGTCTGATGTTCAGTGATGCTGAGGTGAAATTATTTCCTATCTGTTTCAGGACTTTTGTCATGGCTTGAAGCCATGATAAGTAACCAAATTGTTATCTTCTGAAATGTGATATAGCATCCCCCCCCCCTTCTGTCTGTTCCAGAAAATAAATCTGCATACATTCTGGAGAG
This sequence comes from Paroedura picta, assembly GCF_049243985.1. NCBI lineage: Eukaryota > Metazoa > Chordata > Lepidosauria > Squamata > Gekkonidae > Paroedura > Paroedura picta. The sequence goes on from NC_135373.1 coordinate 97,854,565, forward strand.
AAAATGATAATGTGACACTCTGCACATTAGTAATAACACATTCACTAAAGTATTACGTCTTGCGTGTAAAGAAGAGTGCAGGAGGATACGATGTATCCCTTCTTTCTAGGGGAATTACTGCATTAATAAACAAAAATGCTGCAATCTTTAAGAAAATAAGTATTGAAAAATATTTTACATTTTAGTCAACATGCCTCTTAATCCTTTTGAATTATTCAGTCACAAAGTAAAACAATCAAATCCTCACATTTTAAAAGGTGATGATGCCTGCATTCAGATGTCATGATTTCTCAGGTTTCTCAGGACATCCAAATTATTAAGGTCTAACAAACTGTAGTTTGTGAGTTTACAAACTAGGATGGGTAGTTGTTTTGCTAACACAGTTTGTATAAACTGTGATTTGTTGTGATGTTCAAGCAATTAAAATATTGTTTCCTTTCTTGAATGGAAATACTCAATGTACGCATAAAACATAAAACTTCCTCATTATCGTATCTAGAATGATTATTGCCACAAATTGGAAGAATGCAGAAAATATCTCATAAAACGAATGGTGAAATAAAATAAGTCAATTTATGATTTTGAAAAAATTAGCCAATAATATTAAGGTATTTGGGGGGGGGAATGAGGCTTTCAATAAAGTTTGAATCAGCTTGGTAAATTATTTAAAGAATTTTTCAGAATGTAATATAAGTAAGATGATAATGTAGTGGGAGACATGAGACAATGAACGATGGATCTGAATGGTAACAAATTATGCCTTTATAGATTTGGAATGAATAACGTTTCAGACTACTTGTATTCTTTCCAGTATTTCTTATGTTCTTGTGCTGTATTGACATTAGTTTTATGTTATTTATTTTCCTGAAATAAAATAAAAATATTTTTTTTCCTAAGCAGCATTTTCCCATGGCTGGGCGGTACTGACATGTTCTCAAAATTGCTCTCTATTCCTGCCTTCTGTCTGCCTTCTACCCTCATAAGTCTCTTTCTCAGCTACACGATGACTCATAAAACATTACTGTTGTGAAGCCTTTTTTTTGGGGGGGGGAGGATAGGAGGACACAAGAGTTGACTTCATAATCTGTATTTATTAAGTTTGCTAAAAATTGTTGCAGCCCCTGCTCTGTTCTTATAAACAGCTTGGAAGCTGTATGACCTCTCTTTTCTGTCCTCAAAAGCTACAGGTGGTGTTGCTGGCATCATCAAAAATATGATTGAGGGCAGAGGGTGGAGGTGGAAGGGAAGTAAAATAGATTTCTCAAAATTTCCATTGTGACCTGATAGCCTTCCCATATATGGTGTGAACTATGCAGCAGTTAGTCATTATGTATTTACCTTATGCATGTACTTGCACTTCCCTGTACTTGCTCTGCTCAAGCTTTTGTAGGTGTGAACTGTGCAAATAGTGTATTATCTTGGGATAGAACATTCTGAGGTACATTTTCTTGTGTCTTGCTGAATATCTAGAAATGGAACATCACCTACTGATTTCTGAGGGCTTGCGGGTACCTGCAGCCACTTCTTCCTTTAACTTTGGGGAACCTTGTAAATGCTTGATTGCACAGAGACATGATCGTACAACAGAATCGCAGCGCTTTGTTCACAGACTCCGCTATAGTGACTGCATGACACTCAAGACTGGAAGCCAATGTCAACATAGCAGTATCTGGAGGTATTCATTGATCTGTGGTGAGGAACTTCATGAAGGAGGAGGGTGCATCACCTGTCTAGGCATGAGGCTTTGGACACCTGACCCTCTAAACAGATGGAGACAAGGACATCCTCACAGAGCATCAGCTGAATGCTGAGAGAGAGTGAGTCACTGGAAAAATAAATTCAACGTAATCATCATTTATAATGGAGTGGAAAGAAAACCCGTGTATTTCTGTGAGCAGTTGGCTGTGGTGTTTCTTGAGCAGAGGGCTGAGGCCCCAACACACACTACTGGAAGCAGAATTGCACAGCCCAAAAAACATTTGTTGGTCATTAGGAGGACTGCTCTACCAACTGTATCTTTTAATGCATCCACACTGTCACTCTGGCCTTCTAGGGTCTGCTAGTGCAGTGGTCCCCAACCCCCGGTCCGGCGACCGGTCCCGGTTCGTAGATCAGTCAGCACTGGGCCGTGGCTCCTCCACGTCCTCCTCCCTAGCTGCTGCCTCGGGGGCTGCCCTGTCACTCTGCCGCCAGCTCACCTTTGGTGCTCTCCAGTGGCCGCCATGGCTGGGGCTCCCCCTCGGCATCACACTGTGCAGCTGCTGCTGGCACCGCCCCCCACTGGGTGGCGGGAAGTCAGGGGCGCCAGTGAGAAAGCAAGCGAAGCAAGGGCTCAGGCAGGGGCAGCGGCAGCGACATCCCTTGGCAAAAGACTACCCCCCCTGGGCCTCAGTAAAATGATCAAGCGTTGACCAGTCCCTGGTGATAAAAAGGTTGGAGACCATTGTGCTAGTGCATTCCTTCTTGGCAGCACCAACTTATCAGTCTTAGGAACTGCCCATAGCTTTCTTGCACCATACCCTTAATAATCTCTTCTTGCAATATTTTTGTTCCTGATAGGATCTGTGTACTTCTCACAGGTGTTGCTGATTTTGGGGGAAGTAAATTTTCTTAAATTCAGAACAAAGTTTGAGTCCTGTGGCACCTTTAAGTTTGATTCAAGATATAAAGTTTTTTGTGCAAGCATACTTAAACATGAAAGTTTATATCTTGTCTTGAATATAACTTTGTGGATCCTAAAGGTGCCACTGGACTCAAACTTTGTTTTGCTGCTTCAGACCAACACAGCTACCCACCTGAAATCTTTCTTTAATCCAGACTGTGACTGTCATCCATCCATTGTTGCTCTTAATATTTATGAAACAGCCTTGGGGTTGGAGAGTGTCCTGGCTGTCTGAGATGGAATAGGGCCAACACAGAGAGCCCTGCCAAATTGCAAACAACCCCTGCTTACCTCCTATGGTTCCTGCTGAGAGAGAGAGAGAGAGAGAGAGAGAGAGAGAGAGAGAGAGAGATCTGCGCCTGCTGGTGTCCACTGGGTCCTAGCACCCATTGCATTCCTGGTTGTAATGGGCTTTCTTGCTAGTTATTGAATAAACAAGTAGGTAGGAGGTTGGGTGTGTTGGCAGTCCATTCCAGCTGGATTTTCCTGTGCAAAACAGTTTCAGTGTGCAGAGAGAGTGAGGCACCAGGCTGCTTAACAAATAAGATAGCTTTTTATGTAGAAGAGAAACAATTATATATAGAAAGAAAAAGAGAGACCTAACTAACTGTCTGCAGTCATTCTCCTGTTCAACTGCTCTTCTGGAGGCATGCTGGGAAGCAGTATGCTCAAAAAACAGAATGTCTCCTGTTGAGCCAGTCAGGATGCTGGAGGAGATAATCTGAAAATTATCAGGAAGTTCCTCATATGTGTATCTATGCTAAATGTACTTCTCCTCTGATGCCCCCTGCAGGACATGCATTATATTTTGCTCAGTTATGCATATTGCAGACTTTGCATATTCCAACAGGGTGGCGCTTGAGATTGCAATTTAAGGAATGTTCTAGATCAGTGGTCCCCAACCCCTGGTCCAGGGATTGGTACCGGTCCGTAGATCAGTTGGTACCGGGTTGTGGCTCCTCCTCATCCTCCTCCCCGGCTGCTGCCTTGGGGGCTGCCACCGGCTCACCTTTGTTGCTCTTCAGCAGCCACCATGGCTGAGGCTCCCCCTCGGCATAGCACTGCACAGCTGCTGCTGGCAGCACCCCCCAGCGGGCGGCGGGAAGTCAGAGGCGCTGGCGGGAAAGAAAATGGAGCAGGGGCTCAGGCGGCGGCAGCGACGTCCCTTGGCAAAAGACTACCCCCCCCCAGGCCTCAGTAAAATTGTCAAGCGTTGACCAGTCCCCGGTGATAAAAAGGTTGGGGACCACTTTTCTAGAGGCTGCATACAGCAGATTGATAAGGCATGTTTCAGGCTGTCATACATGTAAGAAGAAAATATATAAGAGAAAAAGTACTTCAGTTCCACATTTTCTTGCTGGATTTTGAAAGTATAGAATTGAATGAGCGGTAGCATGAACACAACACATATACTTCTTTATGAATTCCTATGGCATGGTTCGGGATACTTGGCAGGGACATTTATAACCCACACAGTGAAGGAAAATACTTTTGTATTGTGGATTCCTTGGGTGGGGGAAGGTAGGTTTGGTCAGAAAAAATCCATGGTTAATTTTAGTATATTGTTCTAGTTCCTTATGTAGTTTAGATAGGGTACTGCTGGGTAATGTCAACTGCTACTTTGGAGTCAGGAAGGAATTTTCGTCCAGGCCAGATCGGCCCAGGTATCCTGGAAGGTTTTTTGCCTTCCTCTGGGCATAGAGCTGGGGTCATGGGGGGAGTAGGTGAAGAGGTAGCAGAAGGTTTTCTACATTGTCCATTGGATTAAACAAGATTACCCTTGGGGTGCGTTCCAGCTCTGTATTTCTATAACAGTAAGGGAAAGGGTGGGTTTGGGAGTGAAAACAACAGTTTCTGTTGCTATAATTTTTATCTGGAAATTGCTCATGGCATTAGATGTATGGCTGGCCAAATCTTGAATGTATATACCTGGTAATTGTTTATCCAGAAAAGGGAATTGGGGCAACAAGGCAATACACTGTACATGTTTATTCTTGATTCACACATCTAAGGACAGGTAAGGAACTGAGACTCACAAGTTCTTCAGAGGGAAATAGTGGGTGTGGTAGCAGATGGTTGAGAACTGCAGTTAATAGGATAGAAAACATAAACCTGCCTATGGCTGCAATCTGGAGCCCAGCCTCACAGTATAGCAGAAATTACCTATAGGATGTGGTGGACTGGTTGGCTGTAAGTGGTGGACTGGTTGGCTGTAATAGCAAAAACTGGATATATAGTTTCTTCAGAAGTCCAGTTTTGCTAATATGGGATGTCCACTATGTCTCAAATTCTCTCTGCCTCAAGCAGATAGCCTAATGGGAACCTCTCTGCCTCCTTATTATGTTACGAGTGAGTGATCTGGTGAGAAATATATGCTTCTTTGAAGGTTTTTATTTTATTTCCCTTCAGGACAAAACTTTGCTCAGGTATTTATTCATACAATTGTTGCTTTCACAAATTGTGGTATATTGTGATATTTGAAAGCTGCCTATAATGTTTAAAAGTAATTCTGTAATTATTTTAAATTTTTATGTAAATTGACTGTACTGTTTGCTTATGAAATCATTGTGTGTAAACTGCCCCTCCCAGTAAACTGTCTCAGAGCAGTATATAAATCTGCAAATAATAAAAAAACAGTCATTTTCTCTGTGTTATGTTTAGACTGAACATTGAATGATAGAACAAACAAGACAGCACCAATAAAAGTTTGTTTAGGGCTTCAAAGGTTATGTGTCTTTTTCATATGCAGATTAGGTATACTAAATTAACATTCCTCATATGTGTAACATTTAGCAGGTACTTTATCATACTAATGGTTATACTATGTATATAACTCCAATTTCATAATCACTCAGATAGGAAAAGTAAAATTGGGTGGAGACTGTATGATGGACTAGATGCATGAGATAAAGGGGAAAAAAAAGAAAATTTAGTGCAGTGTTATCAAGTTAATGTGAAATAACTTAAAGTGGTTGAAAATTGCTCCTGTTGCAAGAAACATGGAATGCCTTTACTCCCTTCCCCCCTATCCCTTTGCCTGAGATGTAGCTTCCAATAACTGGTTTTAGGGTAAGGTGACCAGAATTTAGGGACCGTAAGGCAGGATGTGCTGAGGGGTGGCAGTCTCCTTCCCTCCGACTGGGCTCATCTCGCCTCCCACACGCCTCTCCCGCAAGCCCGTCTTGTGTGTCTGCATGGCGTCAGCACAGGTCAGGTGGGGGCCGAGGATGGGCCTCTGCCTGGCGCGCCTGCGCAGGCCAGCAACAGGGCCAGCCAGGGCAGAGCGCCGCTGCCAGCCATCCTGCTGGCCGGGGGGCAGGGAAGGAGGGAGGTAGGGTGGAGGTTTCAACTGGCGGGACTTTTAAGGACCCAGACAGAACCCAGGACGAAGACCAAGGAATGGTTAGTGTCCCGCGGGAGTCGGGACGGATGGGCAGCTTATTTTAGGGGGGAAAGCTATCATTTAAAGTCTCCCCGGTCCAAGATATCTGGGAGAAGACTGGTTATGTGAAGGGAGCAGAACACTTGGACATGTGCCCTCAAGTATTCTGGTTCCTTTCTACATGTTCTAAAGCAGTGGTCCCCAACCCCCGGTCCGGGGACCGGTACCGGCCCGTGGATCAGACAGTACCAGGCCGCAGCTCCTTCTCGTCCTCCTCCCTGGCTGATGCCTCAGGGGCTGCCCTGCCACTCTGCCACCGGCTCACTTTTGGTGCTCTCCAGTGGCCGCCATGGCTGGGTCTCCCCTTTGGCATGGCACTGCACAGGTGCTGCTGGCAGCACCCCCCAGTGGGCGGCGGGAAGTCAGGGGCACCGGCGGGAAAGCAAGTGGAGCAGGGGCTCAGGTGGCGGTGATGGTAAAAAGACTACCCCCCCCCCCCCGGGCCTCAGTAAAATTGTCAAGCGATGACCGGTCCCCGGTGATAAAAAGGTTGGGGACCACTGTTCTAAAGGATATTCCTCAATATTTAAAATTAATGAGTTGGTGAAACTCTCCCCCAAATCTGTAATTGTACTGAAATTGCCACTTACAAGCACCATTGCTGAAATACACCCCCCCAATCTAGTTTTACTCACAGTGCAAAATAAGATTCATTCTGTATATATGTGCAAGATATCTTGATAAGTTGCAAGATGTACTAAAGTGATGCACATTGGGACAACCCCCCCCCCCAATTCAAGTATAGGCTAATGGGATCTGAACTTGCTGGGACTGAGGGGAAAAGATCTTGTTGTTGCAGTGGATAGTTCAATGAAAATGTCAATTCAGTGTGGTACAGCAGCAAACTCTATATTAGGAATTATTAGGAAAGGGATATAGTATAAAATGTCCAATATTGTAATGCCCTTCTATTGATCTATGATGCAGTGTCATCCTTCTGTGCAGTTCTGGTTACTGAATGTCAAAAAGGACATTGCAGAGCTGGAAAAAGTACAGAAGAGCGTGACCAAGATGATTAGGGGGTTGGAGCACCCTAGAAGGAAAGGCTGAAGAGTCTTGGACATTTTAGTATAGAAACAGGATGACTAAAGAGGGACAATAGAGTTTTATAAAATTATGTATTTATTATGGGATGGAGAGGGTTGACAAAGAGGAATTTTTCTCCCTCTCCAAAAATACAAGAGCGTCCAATGAAACTGATAGGCAGTAGTGAAGGATGAACAGTAAGAATTACTACTTTACACAGAAAGTGATTAAAATGTGGAATCTGCTGCCAGAGGATGTAACAATGGCCACAAGAATTTAAAGGGGTTAGGTAGATTTATGGAGGCTATAAATCTATGAATGACTACTAGCCACGGTTTCTGAGGGAAACTTCCACATTCAGAGGCATTAATCCCCTGAATCTCAGAGGAGGCAACATCAGAAGGCATCTTGTCTCTGTGCCCTGTTGGCTGTCTTGAGGAACTGGTTGGCCACTGTGTGGCCACAGGATGTTAGATTAGATGGTCTATTGGTCTGATTGTTTGATAGTCGTTTTATTTTAATTTTTTGTTGTAGTTATTGTTAATAATTCCAGCTCATACAGAGTGAAATAAATATCCTGAAGTGTAATATTTAGCCTTGAAACATTGAAGCTGAGGGAGGGGAAGAAGCTCTGCAGTTTTTAAAAATTTCTCTGACCCTCCCCAGTAACCTCTCAACTCGGTAGGTTATGCAAAGAGTTTTAAAAAATAAAATGAATTTGCTATTAATTATTCTTCCTAGACCTTTTTCAGTTCAAGGTAAACTCACCCCCCCCCATTGTTCTTCAAAGCTCAGTGTGAAATGCATTTATACTGGGAAATAAAAAGTTATTTCAAAAGGGAGAAAACAGAGAAGTATCTGCCAATAAATTCATTTTAATTTCCTTATTATGACTTTCAGTTGTATGTTAAAGGCTTTGAGATGGTTCACACAGTTATCTTTCAGGTAATTCCACATTGGGAAAATCATTAAACATTAATAGAAATTTCAAATATCTGATTAGCTGTCTTATTGGTGCATGCTTATCCATGGTGAATTCAGTGGGGCTCCGTTCCAAGCAAATGTATGGAGGATTGTGGCCTTAGGGTACAATCCTGTGCATACACATCTGGGAGTAAGTTTAATTAAATTTGGGCATAAATATGCATAGGATCAGGATGATTTATAGCATAGGCTAAAGCCAGAAAATAAGAATTTTAAAGTCAAGACAGAAGTTGGGGATTTCTAGGCAGAAATCTGCATTAGCCACTTGTGAATTTTCAGAGGCTGGGGGGCACGGGACTGGCATCTCTTGGGTTTTGCATACAACCTAGTTCTCTCTCCTCCAGCCTTTGCCAACTCCTATACTGAACTCATGTTTTAGCAAGAAGCTTTGAAATATACCAGAAAGTGTTAAAATAGCATCAAGGAGTAAATCAAGACTGCCTCCTTTTTCCCCCTTGAATGTTTGCTTTGTTTGAAATTATTTGGTAAAAATTCAGACACATAGCTGAAGCTCATCTTATGGGGTTATGATAGGTTCCTTCTCAACTGTTATATATGTGTGCATATTTGGTTGCAGCCTATAGCAATAATTGAATTTTAACAGTAAGCTCAAGCTGCTGTTATCTGAACACAGATAAGACATCTGAAAAAAAAGTTAATTAAAATGCCTGTCACCACCATTTCTATGTATTATACAGATATTTGCCACACTTCACTTGGTTTGTGTGCAGGCTTCCAGCTAAACAATAATAAGGATGGGGTTGTGTTCTCTCACCCCTCATCTAAGAAAGGATTTAAGGAACTGGAATGTGAAGAAGTGATTTCAGCCACAATCAATTACCATTTGCAGCCTTCCTGTGCTTGAAAATTAGTTTGAGAATATTTTCATGTTTAGCTGCTTTTTCAATATCACAATAGCAATCCTGCACTTAAAATGTGTTTTGCTCACATGTGAATAAATTAGCATTAATCTGTGTGTACCGTATATGGTATTGCAGTCTATATATTCATAGTGTACCTTTCTCTTTATATTTATAAAGGCTATATACCAGTGAGATTTTCATGTTTCATAACATGCTTCCCAGAGATGAAGTTGAAGAAAACATAGCAGTACTGCAGTTCTTTGAAAAATTGGAGTTGTTAGCAACAAGATATAATAAGTATAGAATTGGTTCATCAAGTCTTTATGCAGCACACAGGGATTTTATTCAGTCCTTCATGACAAAAGGTCTTGTTGAAATACCTAGTGGTTACCTTTGGTTTTGCTGCACGTTCTGATAAATAAGACATTCATAAATATATTATCTAAGGCTAATAATATCTTGTGCCTTACAACTTCAGTTGTCAGGTCAAGTCAGAGACACTGCTGTCCTCTTGATGGCTTGTGTAAAACTGCTGAATTTGACACTGCAGCACTGTGGGGGAAAACACTACATCCTAACAAATTCTCCCCTCTTTGTAATTCCTAAAGTTAAAGGGACTCTGTCCACATTGGAACCTCTCATCTCCCCAAAAACTGAAGAGCACAGTATTTGACAAGTACAGGTTTTCTCAGCTGGGAATGCAATAGTAGGAAAAGCTTCATTTGTCAAGTGTGTCCAGGTAGGAAAACTACAGGCGGCCCAATCAAGTTCCAGCTGCAAAATAACTTTCTCCAAATGCACAAACCTCTCTTCACCATTGGCGTTGTAAATTGTGCTTTATGGTAGGTGCCCGGACATCCTTAACACTGTAAGCCATGTGAAGCACTTGCTTCGGGCAGTGGATTACAGAGCAGCTCCATTTTTCTCGCTCCCAGCTTGACATTTGTCGTTTTTAAAAATTACTTCTTCTAGTTTGTGTATGAGAGAGGTTTGTTATTTTGACTTCTTGATTCAGATGTGAAAATCTCTATGGCCAGTTAGAGAATGTCAACAACTTAGTTTCTTCTAAGGGTTTGACCCTAGTGGGTGATGGGATTCTGGATTACATGACCCATACTGATTTCCTCCTTAGTTTTTGCCTGTCAGTTCTCTTAAAGTGGTGACTGATAGCAATGAATTTTAGCATTTCCTTCTTGTCTTTGAGCTTCTCTTCCCTCCTAAAATTCCTTTAAAGAACTAGGTTGGTTGTTAAATTGTTTCTGTTGTCACACAACTGTAAAGTAAAATTTATCGGGATCGTATGTGTGTGTGTGTGTTGTTGCAGTATATGAGCCCAAATCGCTTGGGTGGAAAAAATTGAGTAAATTATATATTGAACTGCTAACTGGTGCGAAGGCCTTGTGGTTTCCATGGTAACTGGGCTGGAAATAGCTCCATGTGACATCAGTACAGGTAGAGTTGGATCCAGCCTCCCCCCCCCCCAACAAACAAGTAAGCACAGTAGGTACACATATCATGCATATGATTAGCATACGCTAATACATTAACATCACAATTAATGTATGTAAATATTCAAACAACATGGGGTGTCTTGCTTTTTCTAATTAGTCAATAATAATATTCATATGCCTGAAAAATATGTGGAGTCTCTTGCCAGTAAGAAAAGGAATGTACAAGGATCTGCATATCCTTTCTGTGACTTTGAACTGTATAGAGAAAGAGAAAATTAAGTACTGGATTAAAAACTGCAGTGATGGTACTGTGTACTTTAATTTTATCCAACAGCTGTAGTACCAAGTTAAAGGAAATAGGGAACCAAGTATTTGTTTTTAAGAGTGCTGTTAATAGTCTTTTACTTTGTAAATAAAGATGATAGTCTTGCAAAGTTTTAGCTGTAAGCATGAAAATATGTAAAGTTAGATCTCTTTGTCATGGTATTTCAGACTTGTTTTTTGAGTGTAAGTCCTATGATACTGCAGAGTAAGTGCCAGCACAAAGCTTTAAGGCTTAACTTGATTGCTAAAAGATCAGTAGGAGGTACAAATGAATTTATTAATGCAAGCATTTTAGACTTTAATTGAAAGAGAGAGGGTGTTGATTTTTTAACAGAGGCATCTTCTAATCAAAATGTTAATTAGTCATTGACTTTAAATAGTTTTACAGAAATAGGTAGATCTATTTAAATAGGTTCACTTGTTGTTGTTGTTAGTTGCGAAGTCATGTCCAACCCATTGCGACCCCATGGATAATGATCCTCCAGGCCTTCCTGTCCTCTACCATTCCTCGGAGTCCATTTAAGCTCGCACCAACTGCTTCAGTGACTCCATCCAGCCACCTCATTCTCTATTGTCCCCTTATTCTTTTGCCCTTAATCGCTCCCAGCTCTTCTCCAGGGAGTCCTTCCTTCTCATGCGGTGGCCAAAGTATTTGAATTTCATCTTCAGGATCTGGCCTTCTAAAGAGCAGTCAGGGCTGATCTCCTCTACGACTGACCGGTTTGTTCGCCTTGCAGTCCAAGGGACTTACAAGAGTCTTCTCCAGCACCAGAGTTCAAAAGCCTCAATACTTTGACACTCGGCCTTCCTTATGGTCCAAGTTTCACAGCCATACATTGCAACTGGGAAGACCATAGCCTTGACTAGATGCAGTTTTGTTGGCAGGATGATGTATCTGCTTTTTAGGATACTGTCTAGATTTGCCATAGCTTTCCTCCCCAGGAGCAAGTGTCTTAATTTCTTTGCTGCAGTCCCCATCTGCAGTGATCTTGGAGCCCAGGAAAATAAAATCTGTCACTACCTCCATTTCTTCCCCATCTATTTGCCAGGAATTGAGAGGGCCAGATGCCATGATCTTAGTTTTCTTGATGTTGAGTTTTAAGCCAGCTTTTGCACTCTCCTCCTTCACCCGCATCAAGAGGCTCTTTAGTTTCTCTTCGCTTTCTGCCATTAAAATAGGCTCAGTAAAGTATAATAAATAAGAGTATTGTGTATTACAAAGATAATGCATCTTGTCCTGGACCATATCACCTCTAGGTTTGATTTCTGTAACTTGCTCTAAATGGGCCTTCCCTTGTCCTTGACCTAGAAATTACAGCTGGTACAGAATGCAGCTGCTAGGATCCTCACAGGAACGTCTTGGGCGGCCTACATCCAACCTGTGCTGAGGCAGCTGCACTGGTTGCCGGTTGTGTCCAGTATCAGGTTTTGGTTTTGACCTTTAAGACCATCCGTGGTCTGGGCCCCACATATTGGAGGGACTGCCTATCGCCTTTTGCCCCCTGAAGGGCCCTTTGTTCTGTAGTCACAAATCTGTTGGTGGTTTCCAGCCCAAGGAAGGTGCATCTGTACTGTGTCCTGGGCCCAACTGGGTAGAATGAGCTCTTGAAAGAGCTGAGGGCCCGGCCGAAATCTTCCCAGTTCCACGGGGCCTGCAAGGCAGAGCTCTTCCGTACTTGGTTGAGGCCATAGCAATTAAGATCTATGAACCTCTCCTTGCTACAGCTGGTAAGGCAGGCTGACTCCCATATATCCCCTTGAAGCACAAGATGGGGTGGGTTTGCAAGTTATGAGTAGGAGGAGGAGGCGGGGAGATTGATTTGCTGCCACTTATGAGGGGTGGTTTTAAAAATGCTTTTATTGTGGGGATTCTAACCCACCACAAGCCAGCCTGTCTGGGAGTGATGGGTAATACATTTAATAATAAGGGCCATTCCGCACAAGGACCAATGTTGCCAATTGCTTTCACAAAGCGGAAACGCTATTTTAAATAGTGGAATTTCGGCGTTCTGCATACCTTCATTTGTAGTAGAATCCAGTAGCGTTTCATTCGTTCCCCACAGGTTTCCAGTCTCGCAGGAATCGCTAGAAAGGAAACAATTTTTTCTGTGCTTGTTCCCGCTCCCGGTCGTCAATCAAACGGAACAGCCAATGGGCAGTTGTTATCATGCTCCCAAAAAGCCCCTTTCCCTTTAAGCACAGTTAAAAAAACAACAACACACGTTTCAAATAATATGCCTTGATTCTTCGCAACGTAGAGACCCATCTAGCTGACCTGTGAGCTGGCGATTCAAAGTTACCACGCTCCCCCGAGTGGAAACCCCACCGCTCACGGGCGCAATTTTTGGCCAAAATTAAAGGGAACTGGTGAACAGGGGGCTGTGTTGTGCTTGGGGACTTAGGGGAGTTTTAAAGCACTTCTGTGGAGGGACTGTAGCTGGAAAAGCCTCGCTGGGTGAATGAAGCCTCGCTGGTTCGTTGCTTTCCCCGCTCTGAGGGGGAAAAAATGACGATCGCATCACCGGAAGTTCAGAGGAGAGAGCCAGGGGGAGGGACTTTGTTGCAACCGCTACATTGAGAACACACATGTCTAATGATCTGGGGCCAAGGGACCAAGCCCTATGAAGATAGGTTGAGGGACTTGGGAATGTTCAGCCTGGAGAAAAGGAGGTGGAGAGGGGACATGATAGCCCTCTTTAAGTATTTGAAAGGTTGTCACTTTGAGGAGGGCAGGATGCTGTTTCTGTTGGCTACAGAGGAAAGGATGTGCAGGAATGGGTTTAAACTACAAGTACAACGATATAGGCTAGATATCAGGAAAACATTTTTCACAGTCAGAGTAGTTCAGCAGTGGAATAGGCTGCCTAAGGAGGTGGTGAGCTCCCCCTCACTGGCAGTCTTCAAGCAAAGGTTGGATACACACTTTTCTTGGATGCTTTAGGATGCTTTGGGCTGATCGTGCGTTGAGAAGGGGGTTAGACTAGATGGCCTGTATGGCCCCTTCCACGTCTTATGATTCTTTTCTATGAACATAAAGAAACAAACAAGAATGTAGGGCAGATGATAGGGTTATCAATAGGGTTGGGTGCTTCGGGGTCTGAAGCGGCCACTCATGCAAAGCAGCCAGTTCCATGGGGTCAGGAGGGGAGGCGCAGGACACCCGCACCTCCCCCCCCCCCGTGACGCAGTGCTGGATGCTTCGGGCACAAGCAACCACTTGAAGTGCCCAACCCTAGTTGTCAACTTCCAGGTGTTGGGGCTAGAGATCTCATGGAATTACAACCAATCTCCAGAATCTGTTTCTTTAGGGCAAATGTGTGCTTTGGAAGTGGGACTCTATGGCATTATATCCGGCCAAGATCTCTCCCTGCCCCAATCTCCACCCTCCCCAGGTTCCACCCCCAAATCTCCTGGAATTTCCTAAACTGAAGTTGGCAGCCCTAATCTTGGATCCTTGGGCTTGACTGCCTTCAAGGTTGTAGGCTGTGAGCTAAGGGCCATGAGCCCTTTGGTGCTTGCCCTTCTTGTGCCCCAGGCTATGCCCAGGCTAAATATGTAGAAATGGCCAAGATGTTCCCCACTCCTCACTCTCTCCTGCTAGCAATAAACCCTAGTAGTGTTTAAGGTTCCAAAAAAAATCCCTTTTGGTTTTTCTGCAGCACAGCTATGTCTTTATCATACTTATCTCTTTGGAATTTAGTTCCTCACTGTGCAGCTTAGACCAAGCAGCATGAACAAGTGACTCCATGTATCTTTTCAGATTAGTGTTTTTTTCATGCAATAGAGTTATAATATTGAAGAGGAGCCTTGAAGTGGCTAATCTCTTGTTTCATTTTCCTGGCACTCAAATATCCTTATTTTGCCACACACCCTCCCTCCCACCCCTGCTAGTAAGGCCATTGCAATCATGGGTTTCTGCTTTGTGAAATGTGGTTTCACAAACCATGTTTGCAGCTTTTGGCTCATGTTTGTGACACAGCCCATGATCACTGGACTATTCCTGCTTTTGCCATTGCCTTTCATGTTCCACTCCTATCAGTGACTTATTCCTGGGGGTGCTAATGAAGTTCCAGCTTCCATTACAATTGCCAACTGCCTCATTGCTGGCAAAGGTTTTGCAGCTGGGCTCCTAAAAGGAAAAAGTGAGAGGGAAAGATGAAATAAAAGATAACAATAAAAGGATCGACCCAGGCTGCAAATCAGTGCAGTCAGAGATACTTTCTTCCTATTCATGAGTCAAACACATTTCAATTGTTGTAGCCTTCTGGACATTTTCCTAGTAAGTTTTCCAGGGAATGACAGAAAAGCAGTTAGACACAGATGGATAAGTGTAGGTTGAGTATAAACAAGGATCAGGAAATGGTGTGTGTGTTTGGGGTGGGGGAATAGAATCAGCTGAGAGACTGTAAAAGAGGCTGGCATATCTCTCTGTCTCTGGGCATGAAAAAGACATATTCTAGTATCGGAGGCCTCCATTGGGAAATATGCAGTAGTGCCTGGCTAGGAACCCTAGGAGGTTTCCCTCCTCTCAACTGTTGCTTTTGTGGTTGTTTTTAAAGCCAGAGGGGAAGCAGAAGGCAAGTCGTAGAGGTAATTAATCATATATGGCAGAGAAGAGCTACTTAAGAGAGAAGAATCCCCAACCACTGCTGCCTCTTCCCCTTTCACAAATTTCCTTTACCTTGCCCTCATGCCCTCTTTTGACAGGCTGACCAAATTCCCCCTCCCTTTTTGTAATTGGGAGGAAGGGAAACTTAGGCCATAGTAAGCTGCCCATTTTTTTCTTACTCAAAAGGATGTGAGCAGGATATTTAGTATCTCAGAAGAAATGTAAGAAAAACAGCCTGAAGAAGAAATAATCTCGGATGGGCATAGGACCGATTGCAGCACAGAGGTTGAGAGGATTTGTGACATCCAGATTCAAAACTCAGTTTAGTTATGAACTCTTGTTAGAAGCAAACCATAGTCTCTTGACCTATGTGCCCTATACCTAGGGTGCAGTTCAGTGAGGAATTAACTTTTGTGGGCACAAGCTCCCTGGATCAAGGCTGTTTTTGATATATGCTAGAAGGCAGGTTGTCCTGGCACCCCAGAGAGAGTGTGCAGGGCAGTTCAGTGGTGAAGTACATGTGTAGCATCTTCACAAAGGAGTCTCAGGGAGCATGGCTAGAAAAAGCCTGTCTGAGTAGATGATGCAAAGCTGTTTTTTATATATTCATCTTGTCAGCCTGTCTGCAATCTGGGGATAATGATGGCTTCTGTTTCATGGTTGTTTTATGGATTACTGAGCTAATGTTTGTGGTGTGGATTGTTCAGAGGAAAAAAAAGCTATATAGAACACTGTCATTTTTATCAATAGAAGATGAAGACCCAAACAGAGTGGGGAGCAAAAGGTGAAAACAAATATGCAGATTTAAATGTGCAAAGCTAACACAATGGAATGGAGAGGTTCACAATTGAATGGAAGATGGAAAGGGCATGGCATAAGCATTCCTCAGATAGCAGAACACATAATTTTTTTTTACAAATTAAAATTGAAGGCATGCTTCAGTCTTGAATCCCAAAAGCTTTACTTTTGCTTCACACCTCACAATGCTGAGATATGACAGAAAGTTGCACCCTTTTAAATACGTAGATTTCAGTGCACTCAGAAAGGTGTAATTCAGTTTAGGATTGCACTGGCAGTCCTTGACAGGACAGAATAGCATTATATACCCTCAAAGGATGCCTGTTAGAAGGAAGCAAATGCAAGGTTTCCAAGGCCCCATTAATTAATTTGTTTCTGATGGTACAAAAGTAGTTTTCTAAAGTCACACTAGTGTGCTCTGCCCTGGCATATTACTCAGGAAGGACCAGCACACCTAAGAATGCAAATATTAATATTTGGATGAATTTTCTCATGCTAGCCATAGCTGGCTCCCAGATGGAGATCAAATGATAAACATAATGGGACCAACCAAGGTAC
This sequence comes from Paroedura picta, assembly GCF_049243985.1. Lineage (NCBI taxonomy): Eukaryota > Metazoa > Chordata > Lepidosauria > Squamata > Gekkonidae > Paroedura > Paroedura picta. Next base: position 97,871,282 of record NC_135373.1, read on the forward strand.
TGTAAAGGCTTTTTATAGTTGGGGGTGCGCACGCGCGGATGCGCGCACACACACACAGGTTTGCAGAAAAATCTGAAAGTTGAAAGGGGAGGGAGATGGAAAATAAGTCACTGCTAAAAAGCCACGGTTCTGTACAGAATTTCTCATGAGATCTCAGTCAACAAAGGGCCTGTTCCCAGGTATTGAGTAAAATGTAGGACAGTATGGGCTTGTGTGAAAGAAAGTGGGGCAGGAGAAAGAAGTAGAGACAGAGCAAGTGACCTAAAGAAAGGGGAAGGGGCAGTAGCTAGAGCCATCAGGAAAGGAGTGGAGGCAAGGTTGGAGGAAAGCAGACAATGGCATGGGGTGGGGGAGAAAAGCCAGTGTGGGGAGAAGAGACAGCAAGGGGAAAAAGTGGTATTTCCTCTTCCCCTGAAGTCCTTGACTTTTTCTACATATAATTCTTAAGGACATAATGGAGCAATTCTATCCATGAATAATATCTAGTGTGCAGGTTAGGAATGTTACTGGCACACAATGCTACTCTGTTCGAATCTGTTTATGCCAGCATAATGATACCAGATCTTGTGTGCTATGACACCCGGTATATAGAACACTGCCCCATGGTCTTTAAATGTGCAAATATATAAATGGGGACTTTAGTGTTGGATTACTTGGTACAAACACCTAACAGCCAGGGAGATAATTATAGGTTAGATGTCTCAGAAACTTACAGGGGTTCTGGTGCAGGACTCCAAACACCAATACCTAAAGATACTGCTACAATGTGTGGAAGGAGGAGGGAGTGGTCAGGGCGGAAGGTGATTGGCTGGCCGCTAGACAGACAGACAGGCAAGCCAGTTGGAGGAGGCAGCACTCAAGGGTGGGCCGTCCTGTGTGGGTATTTAGCAATGAGTGGCAGTTAAGCCATGAGACATGCTCCTCCTCCAAGGCCTTACCAGAAATATTAAGTGGAACAGATATTTATATTCATTCCATTTAAAATCTCTCTTCTTGTTTGTTTCACATTTTTTTTGCTTTTGACATTAGCACCCTTTACAGGGAAAGGGAGGACAAAATCTCAAAAATCTCTGTCCTCAAGGAGAAGGTTCTATCCTACCATCACTTCTATCCTACCTTCTCAGGATGGAGGATAAACTGTTGAAGCTGTCTATGGAGGATTCAAATCCAAGCTTAGCTAACGTTTTTACTGGGTATCCTTGGGCAACTACCTTGTAACCTTTTCTTGATCTGATTGCTGCTGTTTTAACATTTTTAAAATAAAGTTTTGATTGTTTTCTTGTAAGCCTTTTTGAGAACCTTGAGCCTTTCAGATTGACCTGCAAATAAGAAACAGAATATAATAAGTTGTAAAATGGTAATAATGACTAATGCCACAGAGGTATTGTAAGCACTGATGCCATGTGAAGTAGTATTTGTAACAAGTATTGTATAGATGATTAATATAAGCAATGGTTGAAAGCTCAAAGACAGATTTAGTCTGTTTCAAAGTCTTTTTATTTCTAAGGTCCCCTCTTTGGGAAGGTGCAGTGGCTCAGTTGTAAAACATCTGCTTTGTATGCAGAAGGTTGCAGGTTCACTCCTTGGCACCTGGTTGTAGGTGATGTGCAACACTTTTACTTGAGCCCTGGAGAGCCACTGACCAGTCTGAGTAGACAACACTGATTTTGGTAGGTCTGATTCACCTTCATATGTATCATGAAATTGAATCAACGCCTAATTCTGGACCTTCAACTCCTAATTCTGGACCACTTCTCATCATTTTTAGATGGCAAAGCAATCAGGAAACAATGCTTTCTCTTTCAACTTTTATGTGGTAAAGCAGTCTTGTGAAAGTACCTCTATGTGTCAAGAAGTTACCACAGCCTGAAATAAATTTGAAAATCAGTAGAAAAGAGTAGGAATCCAGTAACACCTTAAAGACTAATGGAATTTGAGGCAAGTTTGAACTTTCTTGATTCACTGCTTGCTAGAATGTGAGTCCATCTATCCTTATAGTTTTGGAGAGTGGAATGATTTCAGGTGCCATATGACAACAGCAGGTAAATTACAATAACATGCATGATTGGATTAGCTGTAGTAGGCATGGAGAAATCAGAAATGGCAATGAGACAGGAAACCTAGGTCTCGATTGGCATACTGTGGAGCCTTGTGGATGCCGGTGGTAGTGCCGTTGATTTGAAGGCATAAGCTCTTATCAAAACTGCAGTAGTTGTGGGTGAGAACAAACATCCAGAGTTTAGGAACAAGATCTGCTGTAATGTTGTCAAGGATGATGTTTCTAATGGTGTTTAGTCCATCCTTATGGAGAGGTTCCCCTTTGGATATCACACCTAATCTAATCATGCCTGCTGTTGTCATTCATCTACTGTTGTCATTTGGCATATGAAGCCACTCCACTCTCCAAGATACAATAGACAGACTTACATCCTAACTGTATCTGAAGAAGTGAGCAGTGGCGTAGACCTGCCACAAATTTTGTTCATCTTTGTACTACTGAACTCTCGCCCTTTTCTGCTGCTATGGACAGACTAATAAGGCTACCTATCTTGATCTGTTTGAAAACCAGCATTTGTGAAGACATGACAACTTATAATGTAGTATTTTTGTTCATACTCTTCATCATAAAAAGGTTTACCCAAAATGGCCACTTTACTTGGTTACTTAAGCAGTTTTCTTATTTGGAAGTTTAGCATTCTGACTGGCAAAATACTTGGTCATCCCAATTGCCTGGAATACTTGTAGCACTGATTTATCAACATGTTAGGAACTGTTCCTAATATGATGAATTTCATCATAAGAGTTTGACTCACAATGGAAACAGCAAAGGGTAATGTGCCCACAAGTAGTGTGTTCTGGTATATGATAAATTATGTTCATCATGTATACATAAAATAAAATATGCAAATTATCTGTGGCTTTTGGCTCATTATGTGTTTTCAAGGTATCCTTTGGTGCCTGGTAAGTTGATAATCTCATGGTGTTACACTTTGATTTATGGGCGTATTTACTGAAGTATATATTTGTCAGTGAGTCATAAGATTTTGATTCTTCCTTTCTCAAAACTGCTGACCTTTTCATTTTTGGTGCAGTTATGTTTTGGATGAGCTGCTCTTCTGAGGTTCAGCAGGGACTCCTGTGCATCGCCTGAAGGGGCCCTGGGTCTGTTTAGAGTGGGAGGAGATGAGCAGGACAGCACAGGTAAAGAAAGTCTCTGCACTCTAGGCCTGCCAGGCAGCCAGCGGCCATTTGAGTCTGTTCTTTTCACGGAAAATAAAAATGAGTTAAATTTCTCCCCTCCCCAGTTCAGTATGGCAGCTTAGTCTGTGATAGGTAAAAAAATAAGATGAAAACTCATTGAGCATGAAAGATTGTTTTTGTGTCTTCCTGTATTCCCCCCTTAAAGTTTCTCCCTTTATTTATTGAGCATTTTCTTTTGAAGGGTTGGAAGTGACTACATTTCCAGTTGTATTTCACAATGCTGAGAACCCTAAAGGGGGGGGGTATACATGTGAAGCAAAAGGTGATACCTCTGGTAGACCAGAGCTCAACACAAATGGATTAAGGTTGGAACCACAGGAAAATGCCCTCCTGCCATGGGATTTGCTGCCTGAAGCAACTGCCTTTATGCTGCCTCATGATAAAGGTAGCCCTGCTCAAATACACTCAGTGTGAGGGAAAGAAATATTGAGGTTGTAAGTAGATAGCTCAGTAAAAATGGCAATTTAGTGGATGGCAGTGGTCAAAAATGCCAACTTCTTAATTGGGATTGCTAGAAAAGGAGCTGAAAAGTAAATGGCTAATATTATGAAGCCCCTGCATACTGTAGAACTGTGGTGGGGTCTCATCTGGAGTACTGCATGCAGTCCTTGTTACCATATCTCAAAAAGGATATTGTAGAGCTGAAAAATACAGAAGGCAGTTGATGATTAGGGGGATTGAGAGAATCTGGGTCTTTGCAGTTTAGAAAAGAAAGCCCCAACAACTGTAGAGGGAAATGATAATCGTTTATAAAATTATGCACGGGGTAGAGAAATGCCTAGAGAGAACTTTTTCTCTTATCCTATAATGCTAGATCTTGGGGGCATCCAAGCATGTTGTTCAATAGATTCAGCTACAGACAAAAAGAAATACATCTTCACTCAATGATTAACTAAATTATCGAATTCACTGCCATGAACATGGATAGTTTTAAAGAGGTCAAACAGATTCATGGAGGATAGGTTAGTCAATGAGTATTAGCCTTGTTGAGTAAAAGGAACTCCCATATTCAGAGGCAGCACACCTCTGAGTACCATTGCTAGGAGGCCACATCAGGACAGGGCTTTGGTCTCTATGCCCTGTTGATTGGCCTCCTAGGGTAACTGGTATGAAACAGGTTGCTGGACAAGATGGACCACTGATCTGATCGAGCTGGCTCTTCTTACATGATTGTTCAGCCAGACATATAGTAAGGGTTTATTTGCTGTCTCCTATTTCTCTTTTGTTATTTGCTGTTTTATCTTGTGAGGAGAAAAATTTGCCAGAATAGTGGCATTAGGCAAAGTTTTGATTTTTAGGATGCAGAGAGATAGAAAGCTGTGAGCTGTTTAACTCCTCTTTGGACAGCAGTGTACTAAATACAGGACAGATAGCAACTCGGTGCAAGATGTGCTGTCTTTCCAAGAATGTTTTGCTTTGCTGGGGATTCTCTTGAACAACAGTGTAATGTGAGCATTTGACTTCTTGTGATAAGAGTGTGGTATGTATAGCTACCAGTTACACTCTAATCTCTTGAGCCGACAAGCAAGAGGCCTGTCTTGGTTGCTGAAGTGCTGGGAAGAAGCTATATTGCTTTAATCAAGGCTAGAGAAAGCCATTGTTAATTTCCCAGAATATGGGTGTTAGCAGTTGCCAGTGGATTCTGCCAAGTTCTTTTTTCCCCAGGCAATTTTTGCTTAATTTTTCATAGCTAACAACATTACCCCACTGCAAATATTTTTGACATGGCAGTGACTACTTTTACAGTACAATTCTTGCACCCTTCTAAGCCCATTAACTTCAATGGATTTAGAAAGATGTAACTGGGTTTACGATAACACTGCAAATGATGTCCTCTGCTTGCTTTGGAACATATTTTTGTCTCTCTCAATCTCTTTTACATCTAACAAAAATTGTTTTATAAAATTAATTAGTTGTGTCTATGTGTGAGTCTGCACATGTCTTTTCCTTCCACCAAAGTCGTTCATTCAGATGAATGGACAACAAGTTCTGTGTTTCGGCCCCCGTAATTATTTATTCCCATTTACGTTTGTTTATTTATTTATCTGTAATCTATATTTCTTACTGATATTTGGAGCAGTTAAAATTTTAGCAATGCAGTAGGAATCCTTTGAAACATGTAATAACCATAGTAATAAGATTGGATTATACATTTAGAAAACAGCGCAATAGGAATGTTATAAGATGTGACATAAGAAAGGCAGAAAATGGATTGCATAGATTAGAAAACAATGCAATAAAAACATAATAAACAGTGCCATAAACTACAACTCTTATCCCTTACGTTGTCAAAACTTCCTTCAAAATAGCATCATTTGCCTTGACTTGAATATCTAATCTCTCATGCAAGCTAGCTAATTGTATTTGCTCAGCATATTCAAAGCATTAATGTAATTTAAAGCTCCGTCTTAAGATTCTATTATATTTGGAATGGCAACCTTACTTGTACATTATATATAATGTATTAAAGTAAAACATCTGAAGAAAACTGATGGGTATTTTTACATTAGAATTTTGTAGAAGTTTATTTCCTGATGATTTAAGAAACACAATAGAAATTATAGCATTGTTTTGGTTCATTACAATCTTTTGCCTGAATTATGGCAAAACTGCATTTACCACTAGTCGTACATGTGTGTCGTGAACAAATCAGTAATCCTAGCAGTGTGGTGAGAGAGAGTGTGCTTTACTGATTGTTGACTCCTCTACCCAATGGCCAGTGATGAGCATGGAGGGGCTGGGGAGGGATGTGTATACAGCTATGCTACCCAACCATATTTTACACAATTGCACCACTTCTGGAGTTTCTTGAAGGCTGAAGAATGTTTCAAGTGTTTTTCAAGAGTAAAAAAGTTGAGAAAGTGTGGGTTAGAATGTTGGACTAAGATCTGGGAGATCTAGAGTTGAATCCCCACTTAGCCATGAAAGCTTGCTGCGTCACCTTGGCCCAGTCATATACTCTTACTCTAACCCAGTGGTCTCCAACCACCGGTCCAAGAACCGGTACCGGTTCGTAGATCAGTCAGTACCGGGCCACGGCTCCGCCTCATCTTCCTCCCTGGCTGCTGCCTCGGGGGTTGCCCTGCCCCTCTGTCACCAGCTCACCTTTGGTACTTTCCCGTGGCCGCCATGGCTGAGGCTCCCCCTCAGTGTGGCACTGCACGGCTGCTGCTGGCAGTGCCCCCCCCAGTGGGTGGCGGGAAGTTAGGGGTGCCGGTGGGAAAGCAAGCAGAGCAGGGGCTCAGGCAGCAGCAATGTCCCTCGGCAAAAGATTACCCCCCCCCCGGGCCTCAGTAAAATTGTCAAGCGTTGACCGGTCCCCAGTGATAAAAAGGTTGGGGACCACTGCTCTAACCTACCTTGTAGAATTGTTGTGAAGATAAAATGGAGGAGAGTTGCTTTGGGTTCCTGAGGAGAAAGTTGGAATATAAATAAATAAATAAATAATAATGGTTAGGTATGTGTAACATACACAATTTGACATGATGAGAATTGCTTTCATTTCTTCTGTGAATGTAGGGGCATGTGTGTAGTGACCAAACTTCCACACGTGGGAGTTTTCTGAACAGTTTTCTACATTGTTCCCCTTATGCATATCCTCATCAGCTACTCTGTACTGGCTCTTGAGCATTCGGTTGTCATGACTGCTATAATGACTCTCCCTCCCTTTTTGTACACACATGTTCTGCTGTACTATAATGGTTCTATTAACAACTGAAATAGAAAAGTGCCTATAGATCATTGTAGCAATATACCAATTACCAGTAATTTTTTTCTTTCAAAAAAGCCCTCAGAAGGGCCGCCATTGATATAACAGGAAAACATGGTAGGAAAATGGTGTCTGTGAGGGGCAGATGGCAGGAAAATGGCACTGATGGAGGTGGATCTCTTGCTGGGAAGAAAAATGTGTATCATTCTTTCCAGACAGCATGGTAATGTGTTTGGTCTACATGCTTACCAAAAACATCAGAGTAAAGCTGGTCAGAATGATAACGGCATGATGTATGGAAGCTCAACAAAATGAAAAATAAAGCATTGCAGTTTGGAAACCAAGTTGAAGACATCTCCATGTAGAAGTGGTCATCCTTATCCATTGTTGTTCCTCTTAATATTTGTGAAACAGCCTGGGGGGTGGAATGGTCCAGGGTGTCTGAGTTGGATTAGGGGCAAGCAGCTTTGCTGGCTGCACTCTGATTGGACCTGCCCCTACAGCTCCCGCCCTCCTTCCCTGGACGCTAGCGAGAGAAAGACAAATTGCAAAAGAGCCCCAAACTGCAAACCAGCCTCGATTCCCTGCTACTAACGAGCCCTCATTACCTCCTTATGACTCCTGCTGAGAGAGAGAGAGAGAGAGAGAGAGAGAGATCTGCGCCTGCTGGTGTCCCCTGGGTCCTAGCACCCATTGTATTCATGGTTGCAATGGGCTTTCTTGCTAGTAGCAACATATTTTTGCTTTATGAATACATACACTTTTTAAATAGAAGCACACAAAACATTTTGTATGTGTCTTTAAAGCTGTAATAAGTAAAACACTTTTGGCTTTGGAACATGTCTGTCTGTAGATCAGGAAAAAGGATAAAATCTGTATGTTCAATGGGGTGACAAACATACAGCCTGTGGACCAGAACTGGCCTGTTCAGAGCTCTTATCCGGCCTGTAAGCAACTGATAGACCTTTCTTGCCAGATGACAGAGGCTGTGCATTTTGTCCCTGTATACCAGGCTTTCTCAACTAGGGTTTCTTGACAGCACTGGAAGGATTTCCTAAATGGGTGGGAGTTAATTAATTTTTTATATATTTTTAAAATTTGTTTAAAAATTTGTTTGGGTGATATCACCATATAGGATCATGTAGATCTGCCCCCCCCTAAATGGCCAATGATGGGCCCCAGGTGGTTATGTACACAGCTATGCTTTCCAAGCATATTCTCCATGATTATACCACTTCTGGGGTTTCTTGAAGCTTGAAGAATGTTTCAGGGATTTCTCAATAGTAAAAAAGTTGAGAAAGGCTGATGTACAATTTCTCAGTGCTAATGAGTAATGGAAGTGGGAGGATGGGTTTTGTGAAAATGCTTTAAGGAAATATTATAAGAGTGTTAATGTTTTAAACATGTTTGTATTTTGAGTAAAACAATATTGTTATTTGGATTTGCCTGTATCCTTTATAATTTATACATTTACATTACATTTTACAACATACATGGGTTAGCCCAACAAAGTGACGTTTATGTCAGATTCATCCCTTGTAAGAAATGAGTTTGACACCTCTGTGTTAAGGCACAGGTCTTTGTTCCCTGTTCAAGGATGAAACTCACTGGGCTGTGGTGGAAAGTGCTGTAAAGTCACAGGTGACTTATGGTGATCCCATAGAGTTTTCAAGGCAAGAGAAGAAGTAGTTTGCCATTGCCTACCTCTGTATAGCATACCTGGACTTCCCTGGTAGTCTGCCATGCAAGTAATAACCAGGGCTTACCTTTCTCAGCTTCCATGGTCAAGCTAGCTTAGTCAGGGACAATTTCTTTTTGCAATCTGTACTCTCCCTCTGGCTAACATTGCCTGGGGTCATCTATTGGGGTAAAAGGTGAAGATCCGCAGGGGAGACTAGGTTGCTGATTGTTGTCGTCATCAATTGTATTGGGTTTTATGTTGATTTTATATTTTTCTGTAAACCGCCACAAGCTGGCTGGTCCGAGAGTGGTGGTCTATAATAAATAAATACATTCACTGAGTAGCTTTGGGCAAGCCAGGATCATCTGAGCACTGGAGAGGTTTTATGGGAAGCTAAAATTATGTATGTTCCCTCAAGTTTCTTGGAAGAAGGTTGGGATGCAAATATAATAGTTAATAATATGGCTTTGGCTCTATGAATGTATCCAGATATACTGGGGATATTTCAAGTAGCTAGCTGGTAGTAATTCCAAAGTCATTCTATATGTTATGAATATAAACCATGAAAACTGAAGGCATTATTTGCGCAGAAAATTATAGTTTTTCTGTATGTTTTGAATTAGGCCATTAATAATTGTAGGTGTTTTATTTAAGCTGTTTTATTTTAGATATATATGTAGTCTTTCCATTCAGTTAAGGTCCTCCACTGAAAAATGAAACTTTGCCTTCTAGAAATAAATGTATCTCAGGCATTGGGCCGCTACATGAATTTGATCTTAGTGGTTTTGTGAGATCCTCATTTTTCTATTGAACTTAAAACAGTATATATTCTAATAGTCACATGTGGAATGTTATTTATTTTATTTATTTATCTATTGTATGGCATGTGTGTAAAGTAGCCAGGAGATTCTACTATTGTAGGATTGTCTGACATGCAAGAAACATTTGGAAGGGGTTTGCCATTGCCTGACTCCATGTCATAACCCTAGTTTTCCTTGGAGATCTCCTACCCAAATGCTAATCAAAGCCGACCCTGCTTGCCTTCTGAAATCTAATGAGATCTGATGTGCATTGGCTATCTAGATCAGGGCTACATGTAAGCTCATCTACAGATACTTGTATCTACAGATTGGGTCCACGTGGAGAGAAGAGAGGTTTCTCTCCAAATTTAGGGGACCTCTCCAAGTTTGCAGAAAAACCTTATATTAAATCTTAAATCTATAATAAAAAGGTACAGAGAGTAACCCCCTCAAGTGTGGCACTGCTGATGTGGGGGGCGGAGGGGAGGGAAAGAGGACAGGGAACTGCAGCTACTGCAGACACATGGCTAGGTGAGAAGAAGCAAAAGCTTTGTGTTGCTTCTCCCTAGGACAGCAGGGAAGTTTAAATAGTGCAGCTGAACCAATGGCTGCAGAGGTGGGGATGAGAAGGAGCCGCCTCACTCACCTGCTCACATTCATAGCTGCTGGTTTAGCTGTCTTCAGCTTCTAACTGACCAGATTGTATGTATTTGTGATGGGGACAGTGGGGGGGGGGGAAGGTGAGGAAAATTCCTTGCTCTCACTTGCCTGTCTCTAGCGTGTTTCTCCTGGAGTCTAGCCACTTAGAAGCCAGCAGGAAAGTTTAAAGAGGGCAGTAGGGGTGGTGGCTATGGAGATGTGCAGGTGAGTGAGGAGGCTCCTTCTCATCTACTGCCTTCAGAGCCGCTGCTCCAGCTGCTCTCTTTAAACTTTCTTGTTGGCTTCTGACCAGTGATCCTGCTGGGAGAATCAGTGCTGGAGCTGGGGTGGGGGGCAATGGTGGCAAGGAGAATTCTTCACTCATACTGACTGCTTAGAAGCTGGCAGGAAATTTTAAGGAGGGCAGCTGAGTTGGTGGTTACAGAGGCAAAGATGAGGAGACACACACACATCCTGCCTCCAGAGTCATGATATGCAACGTGAAGACCAATGGATGCTCTTTCTGCAGAACTTTTATTCATTGCAATTTAAGGATTCTAGAGGGATCCTAATATTTTTAGGGAATTGCTGTCAGACCCTAACAGATTTCTTTCATATCTTCAGGGAGTTCCTGTCGCAAACTCCAGGATTTCCTTTCTTTGTGCCTCACCAAGAAGGACTCCATGACTGCCAGGTAAATCACTTTGCAGGTGTTCCTCCTCTCCTTTACTCCCACCACTGTCCCATTCATTGGCTGCAGAAATGGATCCTAGTCACTTTCTAGTCACATGGGCTCTGTAGTCAGCCTCTGTTGACTCCTTCCAGCTTCAGGTAGAGGCCAATTCTGGCAGATGACTGAATCTAGTTATATCTGAGCTTCATCTGTTTTGTCCAAACTATTTATTAATTGGACAGTAATACAGAAATATATATATACACACATCTTTTTAGAAAACCCTAGCAGATTAAAGCTAACAGGAAAGTTTCCCCCAATTCCCCAGTAATTTTTGAACATTTGTGAAATAAATGTCTGCCTTTCTTGGATGAGCATTATAAGTTAGAATGCTGGATTATTCCACTGCCATATGGATGGAGTGCTGAAACTTTTAGCTTGCAATAGCATCAGGCTTATTCAGAGTGAGCCAAAAATGCGATGTGAAGAGTCAGCAAAGGGGCTGTAGCAGACACACTGTGAGTACAGTTGTAAAAGGCTCTTAGTCTCACTGGGAAATCTACATTAGTCTAAACTCATCTCACTGCCAGATAGCCTCTCTCATTCCCCCCCCCCTTTCCCCATGTGTATTTTATCACTGCCTTGTAATTACGCTCCTTTGAGAGCGTAGAGGGTAGGAACTGCACTTGCTTTTGTTGTTTTGTTAGGCTAGGGGAGAAGTAAACTGATCTGACTCAGGAGAGGTTTACCTGATGGTGGAGAAGGATGGGAATGGTGGGAAGGGGGAGTGGAAATAGGGAGAGTGGCAGGTGATTTCCAGCTTCAAAGAAGTGACAGCAACAGCAGCTTCTGTTGTGTATTCCACTGCAGGTACTAAGCTAAGCTTTGGGACCTGGAGAAGGTATAAAGTCTGGTGAAAAGTCATGGGCAAAGGAAGGCTGCTGACTGAGGGGTGTTGCATGTTCTTGGATTAGGTGCTTTCTCTAACATGTAATGTTTGAACATTGCAGAATATTTTTCTGCTTTTCACAATGTCATAATATCCTACAGACACTCAGTGTTTTGCTAGTGCTGCACTAAATGGTGATCTTACGTTTACCTGGAGGAAAATTTAATTGAAACCACTGATACCTTTTGATGAATAAAATGATTTGGGATGGGTAAAACAGTTTTGCTATAGCTTAGGACTCCTGTTATATTGCTTGTATTTTAAAAGTAAAGGAGTGGGACTAGGGCCCTTACTATATATTTTTAATTTATGTATTACACAGAAAACACAGTTACATTGTAAATGAAAGCTCACAATTTTTCTTATGTTTTACTGTCAATTTTCTCTCAAAACATATGAATGTTTGTTGCTCCTTGACTGACAGGGGTGCTCTGGGTCAAAAGGAACCTTTAGGGATTAATGAGAGTCCCTGCTTGTATTTCAAGTGAATCATTGCCACAGAAAAAGTAAGAACCAATTGTCATGTTTCCCATTGCATTGGATGGGCTTGTGACTTGAGGCTGAGTGTGAATATTGTTAAAATGCTCTTTCCCTAGTTTGACTCACACAAGCCACTGACTCTTGTCAAATTATTCCAAGTTCTTGGCAAGCCTGAATTTTCTGTCTCCAATGTATACAATTCTGGCCTCAGAATGTGGGTTTTACTTAACTCTGGGTAGGGTCAGCTGTTCAGTGGCTGCAAAAGCACGAGAATAAAACACTTTGGCCTCACTCCCCAATTAGAGGAAAGTAGCCCACTTCCTCCCCTCGTAAGACTAGGCTGAAGAAACAAGAGCTCCTTTTCCTTCCCTGCAGCATCAGTGGCTGAAGAGGTGTTAGGAAAAGACTCCTTGGCCCCAGTCAGAGGAAGAAGGGCTGCTGTGGAAAGGCAGCCCTTCCCTCCTTGCAAAAATGATTGCAAAAGGGATGACCTTGTTTTAATTTATTGGAAAACCAGCACAAGCCTTAGTAGTGGATAGAAATTGAATGAATGACTATGTGGTTCTGCGACACACAATTCTGAAAAAATGAATCATCCATTTTTATTCTTTTCTACCCAGTTAATTTATGCTGTACACTTTGGGTTGGATCCAAAGACCAAGAATGAAAGGAAGATAGACACTGGCATTGTTCTGGAAAAGCTCCTGCACATAATCTTTGGATTTAATATCACTTTTTTTTTTGCCTAATCCTCTTAATACGTGCTGAGTGGAAGGCGTGTTCTGCATTTGGACAAGCATCTGTGGGCCCAACCCTTTAAGTATATTTAAAGATAGAGAGCCAGCTATGTTTAGTTTTTATGCTGTGTGAACAAGAATGCTGGGCATATGTAATTTTTGTTGTTCACATATGTCAAGATCAGCACCAAGCACTGAAGGACACAAACTGTGTAGACACTTGAAAATTTGGTTTCTACTCACTGTGTTAATCATAATTCCAGTTTACCCCTCTAATTTTCTGCTCCCCCCTTTTCAGTCTTTATGAAAAGAAACTGATCCCTGAATCTTTTTATGATTGGGATTTGGAAAGAATTTTAGCTTAAATAGTTAAATCTTTGGCAAGACTGGTTGGGTAGTGCTGGTCGGGTGGTAAACTGAATAGATTTTAAATGACAACCTTTTTCTTTTTACAGATTAATATGTTTTCTTCAGTATTTGGGAGACTTTGTTTGATCCAGTGGTCTGACTGGGAAAAATAGTAGTTAACCACTATGATTTTTAGTTTTACAGCTTTCAAGTTTTCCTCAAGGACTATATGCCTGCCCCTCCTTTCTTCTCTTCCTGTTAATAATCTCTCAATGCCCAGAAGCAAGCCTTCTGAAAATACGTGTATAAGGAAGAGAATCTAGGGAGTGTAATTAATATTCCTAGAATGTAACATCAGCAGCATGCACACACTGAGTAGAATATTAGAGCTATTAACGATGAGCTTCTGTGCAATATCTAGGTTGAGAATTCAGTGTGATTAATCTGCCTCTAAGCAGCAGCCTCTGTGCTGCAGGAATGCTGGAGCACATCCAGAATCTTAAAAAAAAATACCTTTCAACACTAACCAAAACAGCTACTACCTGTGAAAATAAATACATTTATTCGTCTTTGTGCAGCCTTGTTTTATTTGTATAAGACCTATCCTGTAATATTTTGCTGAAGAATAACAAGGGTTATCCAGTTACTTTGGCCAGATTCCAATTTTGTAGTTGTGTTTCAGGTCAATTTCTAAAGCATCCTTGCTCTAGTTTCTCTTGGAGTGATTTTCTTCCCTCCATAAACAACATAGAATGTTTGCTGAATGACTCCACTGGCAATAGCTGGCTATAGGTGTTCTCTTATTACTGTGTTGCCCAGAGAGCTAGGGGCAGAGACAGCTCTCATATATGGCATATCTGACATTCCTAAACTTGAAGAAAATTAATACATTCAAGTATGACATCATCATTTTAATTTTCCTAACCTGCCTTTCCTATGAAACTCAGGGCAGGTAACACCAGTGGAAAGACAATCAAAAATAGCATTAAAATTTCTAAAAGAGTTAAAACATTTTAGAGTTATCTGTATGTATGCCAAATGACTTGATCACATTGGAGGTTTCCATTCTTTGGATGGTATTTTTTCTTCCTATGTTTCCTCTCGATGTTTGAGCAGGAGTTCTGCCAGGGAGGCCAGCCAGTCTGAGATTATGGCTGTTATACTTCCAGCCTCATAGACCTAGCGGAAGAGATGACAGGCCCTGAAAAACTGATTAAGGTTCCATAGCGCCCTGATCATGGTTGGTAGAATATCCCACCAGACCAGTTTCTCCTCTTAGGGGCTAGGGACCCAGAGAAAGGTTTGGTCTGCCAACCGTAATACTATTTAGAGGATGTAATGAGAAAGGCGATCCCGTAGATATGCTGGTCCCAGGTATGAAATTGTAATGTGTTGCATATTGTAACTCTACTTTCAAGAGAATCTGGGAGGAAAAGGGATAAGAAAATTCACTCACTTCAATATACTTGGCAGTTAGCCCTACCCTCTCATCTTTCGGATGTTGAGTCTATTTGACCTTTGATTATCTTCTTTTTCATCTTAGATGGAACCTCTCTTCTACTCTCTCTTACCTGGACTCAAAGGTGTAGGAGGTTAACAGTTCTGAAGTTTAACTGTTCATAATAAATTAAACATACCTACATGAGTATGTTGTGAAAGATGTGCTTCTATTTTTTGTAAATAAAATTCCTTTCTCTTGTTACCATTGGAGTTAGATCATCTTTATTATTTGTTCGAACAGCATTTTTGCCTTACTTCGAAAATGGGGAGAATCAGGGACACTGAGTAAAGTTTCTGTGCTTCTAAGCCAAACACATTTAACCCAATAACCCAGTCTACCTTGTGACCTGCTCAGGGTCACCACCTTCTATGACAATGAAAGTTGTATGCATTATATGTCGTTGCATATAACTTACTACTTTCCTCTCTCTCCATCATTGATTCTTCCTCCACTTGTCCTTTTCACTACGTCTTGGAAAGCCCAATCCTGTGGTCCCGTTATGCTCATTGCCACTGGGCTAGCCTTATGGTAGTGTAATCCCAATAGCAAAGTAAAGAACACAAGAACTGCAGAAGAAATGAGCTAATGAAGCAGTGCATTCCAATAGCATCCATGGCAACAATGCCACCTCTTACTCACCCACCTACCATGACAATTATTCTACACAGGCAGTTGTCAGAACATTCTTCACAGCAGATATGAATTAGTGTCTGCGTGAACGCAACAAGCATTCCTGCTTGAGAGCAAGCCAAATGGTCAGGGAAGATTAGAAGTTACAACAGCAAGCTCACAGCAGATAGCAAGCACCTTGATTTGCTTGGTAGTCAAGTAGGAAACAGTGATGCTATGGAAAGCAGAACAGGGGGTTGGGTCTTGCCATGGGAGACGATGAAATGAGTATTATAAGCAAACTGACTTTTGAGCCAATCCCTCCCAACTCCACATGAATCCATCCTCATCGACCAGGATTCAGGGGGTTTTATATGAGGTCCTGAATTGTAGTGGAGGAGCTCACTATCCCTCCAAAAGCATGGGACAAGGAATATGTGCAGTGGAGCCACTGATTCCCAGTGAAGAATTAGAATATTTGTTGTGGCATTGCAGAATTGTGTACAAGAGAAAACCAGTTTGGTGTAGTGGTTAGGAGTGTGGACTTCTAATCTGGCAAGCCGGGTTCGATTCTGCACTCCTGCACATGCAGCCAGCTGGGTGACCTTGGGCTAGCCACAGCACTGAGAAAAATGATCTGACCGAGCAGGAATATCAGGGCTCTCTCAGCCTCACCCACCTCACGGGGTGTCTGTTGTGGGAAATGGAAAGGGAAGGTAACTCTAAGCCACTTTAAGTCTCCGGGTAGAGAAAAGCGGCATATAAGAACCAACTCTTCTTCTTCTACCTGGAATTACTCTTATGCAGGTTCTGCTACAGTGAAGGGAAGTCACAAAGGACTGCAGAAATAGATTGCAGCTTCTGACCACTGGCAAGGAAGTCACTATCATATAGGATACTCAGGCATATTTTAGAGAATCAAAACTGAACTGAGGAAACCCCCCTGAAAACACCAACATATATACAAAGTAGAACAAAAGTAACTCCTGCCAGTGTGTGCTATTGGCCAATTTCAATTCAAACTTACTGGATCTGGTAGTCAGGACCCAGCCATGTGTTATCCAAGCACGATCGCAGGATTGGGATCCTGCCTGGACCTCAAGCTCAGTGTTGTCAGATGTTGTAACTGCAAGCAAGAGGATCTGAGAGGGAAAGGGTTGTGAGAATTCTCTCGCTCTGAAACACATGGTAGTTGGTCCCACTCTCATCCTTTTGTTGAGCCAATTTGGCTGTTGCCTTCTGTTTTTCAACTTATATAGGGCCTCTCTTCTTCTCTCTCTTATCTAGGCTTGGAGATTTAGCAGGTTAACTTTTTTTGAAGTTAATCTGCTCATAGTAAATTAAATGTACCTACATCAGTCATTCTCAACCAGGATTACTAGTAACCCCAGGGTTACTTCAGTTGGGAAGGGTTTAATTTAAATATACATATGTATTTTAAAATTAACCTGGGAAGGAGTCGGGAGGACAGGGTGGCTTTCTGCCTATCTGTTTGATCTGTGGTGGCTTTATTGAATTTACACACAATGGAAAAGGAATGGGAGGGATGAGCTGAATCTGCTGCACATCCTCCCTTTGGCATCTCACATTTCCCCCCTTTCAGAATTTCTTGTCAAAGCCCAGCTGGTGGAAAATGACTGGAGGAAGGCTCTTGCAAGCAAAGAGACTCAGATATACAAGCAGGAGAAGACTGCGTGTAATGCCACAGAGTCTGCCCTCCAAAGCAGCCATTTTCTCCAGGGAAACTGATCTCTATAGTCTGGAGATGAGCTGTAATTCCAGGAGATCCTCAGCCGAGAGGTACTACACCTGGATCCAGTGCAAGGACTCTGCACGGGCTGCAAAAGGATTCCTTTCTTTCCAAATTTCATCTTGACCTGATGGCAGTTTCCAGCCCTAGGAAAATATATTCTCAGGTCTTGCTAGGATTACCAGGTAGTGCCTGGAAATATCCCAAAGTGATAGGTAATCTTCAATCACACAGATGATTTCCCCTGAGGAGATTTGTTGCGTTGCATGGTAGGCTTTATGACAGCTGAGTTGAATGCTTCCTTGTTTTGCTCAGGCAAGGTACTGCAGAAGCAAAAATGAAACTTAACTTTGTATTTATCAGGCATTTTATTTGATTAGTGATACCATTAACACTGTAAACATGTGACTTCTGGGCGCATGACAGGGCGCATTTCTGGGGTTACTTGAAGCCTGAAGAACATTTCAGGGGTTCCTCCATGGTCAAAAGGTTGAGAAAGATTGGCCTGCATAAACATGTCACATAACAGATGTTTCTGTTTTGTAAGTAAAAATTCTTTCTCTTGTTACCATTGGAGTCATATCATCTTTGTAATTTGTTTGGAGAACCTTTACCCATAACTAGGAAACATAGACGTTTGTGGATACTGTGTAATGCTTCTGTGCTTTCAACTCAAATGATTTTTAAAATATTTAACACAATAGTTTTGAAGTTAAAAATAGCATATGAAGGCAACCAATTACAGCAGTTCTTCATCTTTAAACCATTCCTGCAGAGTGGTAATAAATAAAAGGTAATGGGGAGGAGATAGGGCGGGCCCTGTCCGGGATAAAAACGCAGCTCCTGATTCGCCCCTCCGAATGGCACTCAAGGGCCAAGTGGCTGCGTGCGGCTCCCCATTGGCTACTTGGCCTGTCCTCCTATGAGCACTCTGGCAAGTTGGCCATCTGCCCAGTCAGCCGTCCTCGCCGCTGCGCTCACACTGTCGTAAGTCCTCCCCGCTCGAAAACCAGCAGGGACCCAACCTCCACACCGCCCCACACCTGCTTCTTTCCCTTCCCCAACAAAGCCCCGCGCCTCCCCGCCCTGCCGAAGCCCTGCATCTCCCTGCCCCACGCCTCCCTGCCCCGCCAAAGCCCCGACTAAGCCCCGCGCCTCCCCGCCCTGCCAAAGCATCGACTAAGCCCCGCGCCTCCCCGCCCCACCAAAGGCCTGCACCTCCCCGCCAAAGCCCCGCACCTCCCCGCCCCGACTAAGCCCCGCACCTCCCCGCCTCCACAAAGCCCTGACTAAGCCCCACGCCTCCCTGCCCCCACAAAGCCCCGACTAAGCCCTGCACCTTCCCGCCCAGACTAAGCCCCGCGCCCGAGGACTTAACCCACTGCCCGCCTTCGCTCCTGAACGCAGCACCGCCCGGCTTCTTCCCCGCCGGTGGCCTGTGCGATTCACAAACATGGCCCCGCCAGCGCTGGTCCCCTCTCTCCAATTCCAAGGGGGGGCTTCACCCAGAAGCCCTGCCATCTGCCCTGCTATTGTTTCCTGCCCACTGGGGCTGGCCTTTAGTGCCCATTTTATTCAAAAATAAAATGGGCCTTCTTTCTAGTTATGATATAAGAAGCTAACAAAAGAAGGATTAATTTCCCCCCCAAAACAACTGCAGCTCCCATGAGGTATAACAGAAAAAGAATCAGTCTTCCCAAAAAGAACTACAACTCCCATGAGGCAGTACAAGAATGCTCATGCACAAAACGATCCTGGCTTAAACTATGTGGTTGAATTTCCTTTTAGTTTTCATTATGGGTAATTAATTTAACTAACAGTGTATGGCATGCATCTCAGTATCTTAAAAGTTATAAAAGCAGTTTTACAGAGCTTTGATTTTTAAAAATGTAACTTGGCCCTTTTACAGTATGTTAGTATTTATTTATTTAATTAAATAGGAGCTGTGTTGCAAATTTTACTTTTTAGGGGTGAAACGCTATAAGAAATAGGTCATGATATAGCCAAAGTTGAATTTCTCAAATTAGAGTCCACTGGTTTGACCTGACTGACCGATTTCAAAACACAACCTGAAGAAGCTGGAGGAAAATATGTGCAGTGATCCTTCCTTTTATTAACAACCTGCTTGAAAGATAACATCTACCCTCAAACTGGAGCAGACTGTCTGTTGATCCTAGGCTTCAGCTTTGATCCACAATCTGCTTTAGATTTGGCTGTACTCCCAGAGGTTTATACAGAGATACCCCTGGGCTCAATGTTCAAAAAGACTGTTCCATACCTTGGGTATTGCAGACGCTATATGCAGCTCAAATTTCTTGTGCTGAGCTGCAGATAACCATGGTAGAACACTTTAGCGGACACTTGCACAGCAGTTTATTGTACAACAGACAACCCTTGAGAACTTTCTGTAAGTTATGGGGTGGGGGAGTGAGACAATGGGGTTATTCTTATGGCAAGTAAATGTATCATATATGTTCATCACCATCTGAAACAATTATAGAAGGAAGCTTTCCCCTGTTGATCCTACACAGCTCCCAGGTGATAGCCATACATTTATTTGGACGTAGAAAGTTCTTCCAGGATGACCATAATCAGATAACTTCAGTCTACCAGCATATCAAAAAGGGGGCTTGCAAATAGGTTGTCTTGTGTAACTATTGCCTATCTTTGCCTGTCCCTCATACAGTGTGGTTCTATGATATGGTACTCCTTCCCACTCCCCTTTCATATCACTCTATCACTGGTCATGTTGATGTTCTTGTGCCCAGGGGAGAGGGGGATGGAAGCAAGTGCTGAACCAGTAAGTGAAGGTAATAATACTCTGGGTCCTCCTACCAAGGACCAGTGTTTAGTCTAAGACAAATTTGTGGTGTTTGCTGAAATAGGCCGAGTTCTGGCATGAAAGCCAGTTTCAGTGCATTTCTGGCAGAATAAATATCCATGGCTTCACCAGGGATGTGAAGAAGCATCTGATCTCAGCCAAGTAATAACATATGTTGGGTTATAAGGACATCAAGGATGACAAGAGCCAGCCTGTCTCTGTGTGAGTCAGCTTCTAATGTATTCCAAAATGATAGAATATTTTTCTGTGAAATGTCCTGAAATGTCTGGATATGGGCCAGGTGGGTAACAAAGCTCTCATCAAGAGAATGGACAAGAGGTGGCAGCACTCAAGGGTAGTTTTTTCTGATTTCATATTCAAGAATGGCTGGATGCCTGGGCCTCAATCCTGTGGAGGTCCAGGTGTCTCCCCAAAGCTGGCAAGTCATTGTGAGCTGGAGGTTTTGTAGAAGATGTAAATTCAGTTCCTGCAATCACTGGAGACTACTGCTGAAAACAAACAGATGGTCCTGAGAAGTGAAGAACACAATGACTAAGCACACATTGTTGTCTGTAATGTATCTGGCATGAAGTCTTCTAAGCCA
The DNA here is from genome assembly GCF_049243985.1 of Paroedura picta. Lineage (NCBI taxonomy): Eukaryota > Metazoa > Chordata > Lepidosauria > Squamata > Gekkonidae > Paroedura > Paroedura picta. Next base: position 97,891,844 of record NC_135373.1, read on the forward strand.
GTGGTCCCCAACCTTTTTATCACCGAGGACCACTCAACGCTTGACAATTTTACTGAGGCCCGGTGTGGGGGGGGGGTAGTTTACTTCTCTACTCTCAACCACTGCCCTAACACTCTCTGATCGCTATGGTAATGTTTAAACATCCCTTCAAAATAAGATACAGACACGCCACAACAATGAACATAAGGAACATTTTATTTTCATGGAAATTTTAACTCATGACAATGACAAATCAATGGGAACCCTGAGCTTGTTTCTCTGCAACGAGATAGTCCCATCTGGGAGTGATGGGAGACAATGACACCCAAAGTGTGTTGTAAAGGGCCGGGGGGGGGGATGAAGTAAAGGGCCGGGGGGGGGAGAAGGCGTCGTTCACGGCCCACCTCCAATTAGTCCGTGGCCCACAGGTTGGGGATCGCTATTCTAAGCCACTGCCCTAGCTCTAATATCACTGGTAAGTATCCAGATTTGTGCTGGGAAAGAGCCAGCATAAGTCTTCTCTTTCTGGCTGTGCGATTCCTTTCAGTTTCTTATAAAATTTTATCCCTTGCCTTTTGTGACGCAATTTTCTCCCCCCGCCCCCCTTCAAGTCCTTTTGCGGGTATGTATAAAAGGAGCAAGTAAGAGAAACAGAAGGATCTTTGCTCACAAATTATGAGAGATCTTCTAAAAGCTGCCTTTTGAGTCACTGTGGAATCGATAGGAGCTTAACTCATTCTGGTTTTGAGACACGAGAAGTCCAGGAAACCAATTTTGATGCAAGCACAATACACTATATAATTCATGCAAATCATGTAAATTTTGATTAATAAGTCAATCAAATGTGATTAGCCAAAATTATATTCAGCAGAAGTTGTTGCACTCTATCACAGATAGCACTCATGCTAGGGCAGGCACTACACTAATTACAAAGGGGGGTGCTTAGTGTGACAGTGAAAGGGAAGCCATGATGGAGTTTATGAAGTATTGGCAGGTAGTGTGAGTGGAAAGCTGGTAGTGGAACCCTTGGGGAGTCAAGGCGTGTTATGAACTGGAAAAAAGTCACTCATCTAGGCAGCTGTTTGGAAATCCTTCTAAACAGCCTTCAGAGTCTTTGGAGGATATTTTCTATAAGGCCCAGAAATTTTTTCTTTAGAAGAAGTGATTCGCCCCCCCCCCCCCCAAGTTCTTTAATGGTTTATATGGATTTCAGTAATGAAATACAAGGTCCATTTTTATGGTGTGATCAGATCTTTACCAAAATACACACTAACATCTCAGCATGGGACAGTATGGTAGAAGACAATAAATCCTCTAGCTGCCAGCAGGAAAGGCAAACAGTGTCAAAGGATGTCGATAGGCTTGTCATTCTTTGAGCAAACTCAAGATAAATTTCTGAATATGTTAGAGAGGATCAAAAAGTATTGTTCACACTAAGAGTATACACTTTTCTATTTTACTGTATTCATTTGTTACTCATTTATGTTAGCACATGTTTTTAGTGGGAAACACATTTATGCTTGTAATATTTTCTGATTTAGATTAAATGTTCGAAGATTGTACTCCTCAATTAAGGAACTTTTTTGCCAAATTTTAAGAATATACAAAAAAACATCTCAATTTTTTCGCAATTAATCTTGTATAGTGGGCAGAGGCAGACATTGAACAATCCCCCAAAGCAGGCAGCATTACAAAGCAGGCTCAGAACAGGGCTTGGCATTCAAGAAATCAGATCCGCATAGTGTGCACAGATTATTGCATTGGTGGATCCAAGGAACCGGGCAGAGCTGCAAAGGGAGGTGTCTTGCACCTCAAAAAGGGGAAGAAGTAATAAGCACAGAGGCTTACATTTGACATCCCAAGAAAGACAGGTAGCACTGGTAGAGCAGGTTTACCAAGGGTCCCCAACATTATTGAGCCTGCAAGTACTAATGGAATTTTTAGAACAAGTAGAGAGGGCCACCAAAAATATTTGGCATAGGATGCTGTCAGTCCTAAAATGGCTGTTGTGGATGTGCACCTAATCACAATATATTGGGAGTTTCAAGCCATGCATCCTGTAGAAGCAAAGGTGATGGAAGATTTCTTTTGAAGCATCTTCTGCACTGAGGATGCTGAGGAAAGCTGGAACTGGATCTTGGGGGAAAGGCCCGGATTCACGTCCTGTGCGGTCACATGCAGAGGCATACAAGCCAAGGGATAAGAGAAAGTTGAGGGTGCATGGCTATGATATGCCTGCCTGGGATGAGCTCAGCTCTTTGCTAGTTAATCAGCTGGTAAGGAGCCTTTTAAAACATTTTTTGTTCCAATCAATGATTTATTCAGTTTGTGAATGGGCTTAGGTGATTCACATCAATAGGATAAAATCAATAAAAATTAAAATAGCGCAAAATACTAAAATTAATTAATTATCAGCAACTAACAAAGCTCTGGCTCTCCCACTGCCATCCTCCATCTGGCCTGCACTATTCGAAGTATGTGCCAGCAAAGGAAGGAGGCCCGTATGGTGTTAAACCGCCCTAACGTGGCAGAAGGGCGCTGTTTTACTGGCCCTATCTAGTCCCTTTGGAATTAATTGCCAAGACTTTAGAAGCCAGTAAGTACCAGGAAATACAACAGTGCAGGGGTAGTCAACCTGTGGTCCTCCAGATGTTCATGGACTACAATTCCCACGAGCCCCTGCCAGCACTGGCAGGGGCTCGTGGGAATTGTAGTCCATGGACATCTGGAGGACCACAGGTTGATTACCCCTGCATCAGTGGATGTCATGGTACTTTGGGGTTTCTGATACTTTGGGGTTTCTATTTGGCAGAAAAGAAACAAAGGAATAAAATGCTTTGCAAGGTCACTTTAAGTGCAATGTATAGAGACAGACTTTTATTGATAAAGCATGTACACTCAGGAACATGCAAGAATATAGTACTTTTAGTATTAGTCTGTCCTGCAAATTACATTAAATACACAAAAATGACAGTGGACAAAAACAAAATACAGAACTGACAAATATGTTAGTACAAATATTAAAGGGGGTGGAGAAGGGGGAAACCTCGCAAACTAGATAAACATAGCAACTCTTTCTTACACATGGGGAAAATAACAAATAAACTTCCTCATCATACAGTAGCTTAGCATTTTGCACAATGCCAGAAAGAATGGGAAAATGTTCAGTCTTAAAAAGCACAGAACTAGCTCAAAGAGATACGAGTTCAGGACCAATGATGGGGCTGCCCCCTATATAGAAGAGCTCTTCTTGCTACTGATGACTGGTAGAAACATGATAGAAAGACCCCTAAGGAAAAATCTCTTCTATCACAAAATCTGCTAATTGGAAAAGTTGATGTTAATTGTCATTATTTTCTGATTCTCTGTTGCTTGAGCTCGCTAACAAGACTGACAGGTACCAGAATAATACATATTAACAAATAATGTTCATTTTCACTGTGATTATGTTAATGGAGCCTCTTGTGGCGCAGAGTGGTAAGGCAGCAGACATGCAGTCTGAAAGCTTTGCCCATGAGGCTGGGAGTTCAATCCCAGCAGCCAGCTCAAGGTTGACTCAGCCTTCCATCCTTCCAAGGTCGGTAAAATGAGTACCCAGCTTGCTGGGGGGTAAATGGTAATGACTGGGGAAGGCACTGGCAAACCACCCCGTATTGAGTCTGCCATGAAAACGCTAGAGGGCGTCACCCCAAGGGTCAGACATGACCCGGTACTTGCACAGGGGATACCTTTACCTTTACCTTATGTTAATGGAAGGGATATTTTCATTCTGATTTATAATTAGTGAATGAAAGGATGCATATCCCAATTCAAAGCTGATCTTAATTGTAAAAGAAATATGTTTACTTGCCCATAGGTTTGCTTTGGTTCCCAGAGTACTAAATGTCAATATGTCATGGTAACTTGCTCTTACCTTTCTCGTTTCATGCAGAACCTCAAGTTAGGTCCATAGTTTTGTGGTCAAGTAACATATAAGCAAGTTGAAAGGTTTATAATTTTCCTTTTCCCCATAGCCCCAAAGTATGATAATTTACAAGGTTTTTTGTTTGATGGCACATGAGGTTTTGTTCCTAGGGAAAAAAATGTATTCTTGAAGTTACAATGAAATGCAAAAAAGATTTCACAAGATCATTTCCCTGCTTGACTGCCCAATTATTACTATAATTGGAAGTGACTAGCAACCTGTGTCTTTTTCAGGTATCATTCATATCCCAGTATTGCCACCCGTCATTGTACCTCTTGTGTATTTCATGATATACTATTACATCCTGTTGTTGCACATCTTCATGCGCAGTTGCATCTGTATGGATGCTCTATGACAGATTACTTCTGTCTTTGTTTTCTGTATGGCCCATTATGCACGGCCGCCGAAATGGAGATTTCGGGTCACATGGAAAACGCGGAGGGGGAAGACGCGACGCACACCGGTTATGCACGGGGCGGGGCACGACGGCGGCAAAACCCAGAGTAACCGATTATGCACACGGCGATCCAGGCGCCGCTTCTGGTTGCGCCCTGGTCACCCTGGAGCTGCGCTTTCTTCCGCGTTTCGCGAACGCGGCTTTTTCGGCGGCATGCACCGAAGCTGTGGCCGGTTGCAGCCGGCACCGTGTGTTATCGGTGATTTTAGTCGCCGCCATTTCACCCTGAATGTGCGCTAAAATCCCCGTGCATAATGGGTCTTCGTGACTCTTTGCAGAGTGGCCTTCCACACCAAGCCCAATTACTTGAACTTGCAAATTGTTTATATCTTCCCCATCTCAGGTGAAAATTTTTAAAAGAATTGAATAGCATGAAGATGACAAAAGGGAAAAATATCTTATTTTGCCATTTTGTGGTAATTTTCAGCTTTCTGCAGTGCAGCAATAGCTACAGGCTGTGAGTCCTCCAAACAGTTGGCAAGATCTCTGTGGCTAAAAATCTAGGCCAGCAGTGATGTGAATGTATTCTTAGCATCTTAGCAGGAATGCTCACTGGAAGGTTAGGTAGTGTCTTCTGGTAAAGCGATTAGTTGTGAAAGAAATCCTTCTGCAATATTTCTGCCTTGTGAGATAGAGAAGGCTTTTCTTCCCTTGGAAGAACCAGAACAGGAAGGGGGGGAATCAGATTCCAATTCCTGTTCTAGAAAGCAGGGGAAATTAATTCTAATCGGATAGCGGTAGGCCCACAGTTGCTTCTACAGAAATGTATAGTGGGTGTGCTAATCTTCCTCATACTGCTTCTTCAACTCAACACAGCAAATGTTGTACACAAGCTTTTCATGGACACCTCTTAGTCAGCTTAAGAAAATCAGAAGGTAAGGGGTGATGGGGAGATAATAAATGCTAGCACTGTCTTTCCAGATAAAACCCCCCCAAAGGTGTTGATAGCAGATACTAGTTGGAGTATACAACGGGAAAGAAACCTTTTATTTCCTCTTTGGGATCTGCATGTTTTGGCAGAAGTCTGTTTCTTAGGCTGCCATTTGTGTAGGAAAGAAGCAGCACAGTGCCCATCTCCCTCAAGGTAAAGTTACTGAGGATTACTGGGTTTGGATCCCGTGGCACTTAGGCCAACGAGATTTTCAGGGGATAAGGTTTCAAGAATCAAAGCTTTTTTTGCCAGATACACTTGGATTCTCAAAAGCTTATACCCTGAAAATCTTTTTGATCTCTAAAGTCCTACTGGACTTGAATCTAAATGTTCTGCTGCAGATCAACATGGCTACCCTCTGAAATTGACTTAAGCCTGATTCCTAAATTTATTTTTGACATGGTATAGCTTTCACAAGGGGGCTGTATCATCTCAGTTTACTGTTAGCACTTGGTTCTGTTTGATTCTGTGAAATAGAATACCGTAGGAAAAACATCAGTCTTGTACTTACAAAGGCCCCTGACCAGGATGGCTCATGGTTGCCTGATCGCCTCAGATCACAGAAGCTAAGCAGGTCAGTAGTGGCCCTGGTCAGTATTTGGATGGAAGTCCACCAAGGAATCATGATGTGGAAGCAGGAAATGGAAAACCACCTCTGACTATTTCTTGCCTTGAAAACCCCACCAGGGGCTGCCATAAGGCACCTGTGATTTGACTAGGAGGAAAGGAAAGGGAAAGGAAAGGAAAGGGCATGATACAGTTGCCTTGAATAACTGTAGCTTATCACCACCAGAATAAATTGGTCCTGAAGAAAATGTCTTTGCCCATTCAGCTATGCTCTTGGTCTCTCATCCCTCGATTTCTCAGTAGTTGATGTAGCTGAATGTGTGAATTTTTTACATGCAAAACTATTGAGATGTTATAACATCCGTATTCCCTGTGTGAAATCTGGGCACTTTCACACAAACAAGATATTACTTGATGTTACAGGGGTGGTTGTGAATATGCATGTGTGTGTATGAACAGGACTTTAGATGTGGCATGTTCTCATTTTTCTTATGACATTTTCGATACATGTTAAAGCATATTTTTGCAAGTTTAGAGGCTGGGAATTCTTTTTTTCCTTCACTAATACCACATGCAATGTTTTTTCTGTGCTGCCCATATTAACTCCCATCCATTTTTAGTTAAGTGGGATCATTGGCCCTTTATTTTAGTAGACATCTCGACTCCAACTCCAAGGAATATAATGAAAAGCCTATATCTGTATTTCTTCTTGACTTTGTACTTCTAACATTGTGCAGGACTTGTTGCAGGTGTTTGGCTACTTGAATTTAAGAACAACATTATGCATATTCAGATGTTAATATATTTGTTGTCTTGGAAGATTAATTCAATGGTTATCTTAGGATATTTTAAACAACTGAGAACTAAATTTGAAATTGAATTAATTTTTAATCTATTTATTTATATTTTAATTTATATATGGTCACTCATGGCGACTACTGTCTTGTGACAGTTTACAATATAAAAGTAATAAAAATCACAATAAAACCCCATAAGCCCCCAATAAAATTGCAGAACAAACAGCAATAAAAGGCAGCATTAACTACTAAAAGAGAATCCATCACTATTAGCTCTACTATTCCAGCCATGAGGATCTAGGCAATAACCTAGAGCAGTGGTCCCCAACCCCCGGTCCGGGGATCAGTCGGTACCAGGCCGCGGCTCCTCCTCGTCCTCCTCCCTGGTTGCTGCCTCGGGTGCCCTCCACTCTGCCGCCGGCTCACCATTGGTGCTCTCCAGCGGCCGCCATGGCTGCAGCTCCCCCTTGTGGCACTGCACAGCTGCTGCTGGCAGTGACCTCCAGCGGGCAGCGGGAAATCAGGGGTGCCAGTAGAAAGTAAGTGGAGAAGGGGCTCAGGTGGTGTCAGCGACTTCCCTCGGCAAAAGACTACCCCCTCCCCCCCGGGCCTCAGTAAAATTGTCAAGCATTGACTGGTCCCCAGTGATAAAAATGTTGGGGACCACTGACCTAGAGGGTATAAGCCTGGGGGTTGATCTCAACGCATAGCCAGGGGGGACCTGCAGCCTGCAACCCTGGTCATCCGACTGGCCTCAGCCAAATGCCTGTCGGAAGAGCTCCGTCTTGCAGGCCCTGTGGAACCTAGATAGTTCCATCAGGGCCCTTAGCTCTTCCGGGAGCTCATTCCACCAGGTTGGGGCCAGGGCCAAAAAGTCGCCTCGTGGCAGGTTACAACATAAAAACCCCAGAACAATAAAATCCCATTAAAACAGTACAAAGTGTTACAAAAAACAGCATGGCAGAAAAACCCAATCCTTCCCCATAGGGTACTCTTGCCACCAAGTGGCAGAGGGCTATGTCAACCAATCATCACCCATTGAATTCATAGAATCATAGAATAATAGAGTTGGAAGGGACCTCATAGGTCATCTAGTCCAACCCCCTGCACTATGCGGGACACTCACAACCCTATCGCTCATCCATTGTTACCTGCCAGCTCCTTAAATCTTCACAGAATCAGCTTCTCTGTCAGATGGCTATCTAGCCTCTGTTTAAAAATTTCCAAAGATGGAGAACCCACCACCTCCCGAGGAAGCCTGTTCCACTGAGAAACCGCTCTAAATGTCAGGAACTTCTTCCAGATGTTTAGATGGAATTTCTTCTGAATTAATTTAATTCCATTGGTTCTGGTCCACCCCTCTGGGGCAAGAGAGAACAACTCTGCTAAATCCTCTACATGGCAGCCTTTTAAATACTTGAGGATGGTTATCAGATCCTCTCTCAGTCGTCTTCTCTCCAGGCTAAATAGACCAAGCTCCCCCAACCTTTCTTCATACATCTTGATCTCACCATCTTTCTTCATACGTCTTGATCTCACCCCTCACCATCTTTGTCGCTCTCCTCTGGACATGTTCCTGTTTCTCTACATCCCTTTTCAAACTGTGGTGGCCAAAACTGAACACAGTACTCAAAGTGAGGCCGAACCAGAACAGAGTAAAGTGGTACCATCACTTTCCATGTTCTGGACACACTTTCCATGTTCTGATACAGCCCAAAATCCCATTTGCCTTTTTAGCCACCGATTCACACTGCTGACCCATGTTTAATGTATGGTCAACTAAGACTCCTAGATCCTTTTTGCACATACTACTGCCAAGACAAGTGTCCCCCATCCTATATTGGTAAAGATGGTTTTTCATTTTATTTACTTTAGCCCAGTTCTCAAGCCTATCAAGATCATCCTGTATTCTGATTCGGTCATGTTTGCTACCCCTCCCAGTTTAGTATCATCTGCAAATTTAATAGGTACCCCCTCTAATCTCTCATCCAAATAATTTATAAATATGTTGAACAACACAGGCCCCAGGATCCTGTAGTTTTCCTAGAATTGTAGCTTCAGGTACATGTGCAGAGTGTAGCCCCAATTAAAAAACTGCCAAGGTGCCTTTTAGATTGGAGGACATTTCTCCACACCTTGTATTAGCTATATTTAGATTGAGTCTCCTTCACATTTAGTTCTTAGTGTAATAGCATACTTAGTTGAGAGGAAAAGATAGAATTCACCTGAGGTTTTGGAGGTGTCTGGCTGTCCTAATATCTCTTAGTATGAGACAAAGCTATGCAATTTGTCAGGAACTTAGTAAGATGCTGGATGGTGCTGTACAGTATGCCTTATTTGACTCGGCAGAAATATTCAAAGTAAATAGTACTTTTGCTACCTATATATCTTTCCAGTTTGTTGGGGTGTGATGTTGGTGTTGCCAGATCAAAATTTCAAATCTGAGTTGTGATTTTTACGTATGTAGCCAGAGCATTCTGGAAGGAGGGGCAAGCCTTTAAAGTGTGTAACATCTGGAGACCTTAGTAGGGGCTTGGCAAGCATCTGTGGCTCAGGGAATTTCTTGGTATGTAGGTAAGAATATAAGAGGGCTGCTGTGTACCAGATGTAATACTTAAGTAGGAGGTTTTTGTTTTGCTTAACAGAGCTCTTTGCAGTGCCTTTTAAAAGTTATGTCATGGATGTTATGTTTTGGGGTGGCAATAAAAGAATATAATTGCTGCATTAGTTATTCCTTGCTTCTAGAAGCACTTTATATAGCTGTAAATTGAGATAATTGGTATGTGGGGGGAGTGTCCCTATTTTGTTCTTCACACATTTTAGCAATGGCTGTTGAATGGAAAATGTATTTTACCCTCATTGTGCTATTAAGTGATCCATACCTATGTACAACAGGTGGTGGCTGTAGGGTAGATTTGAGTTAAGGTAAGATATGACAATAGACAGATGAGACAGAACAGAAGAAAGAGCTGTGCTAGTTCCCTTGCTGGGCCTTTATTTGCTGAGGGGTTGCTGGGTGTTGTGCCAGCAGACTTACTTAAGCTAATACTGATTAATGCCTGGTCAGTGTATGGGAAGACAGATACCATCCAGGATTTACTCCTAGATGAACAAGCCAACCTGGAATGCATTGCTGAGACCTGGGGAGGGGGGCGGGTGTTCAAGAAGGTGGAGTTAATCTGTCCCAGCTGTGTCTGCTCAAGTTCTTAATTCAGTAGTGGCCTTGAATCTGTAGATGGGAAAGATTTGTGTGTGTTTCGTTGTCTCTAGTGGGGTTCTGTTCACCAGATGTCAAGCAGTCTCCTAATTTCAAATGTGCATCCCAGGTGGTGTACTCTTGAGATTAGATAAGTATTCTGTAGTGACAGATTTTATTTTCCTGGGCTCCAAGATCACTGCAGATGGGGACTGCAGCAAAAATATTAAAAGACGCTTACTCCTGGGGAGGAAAGCTATGGCAAATCTAGACAGCATCCTAAAAAGCAGAGACATCACCCTGCCAACAAAAGTGCGTCTAGTCAAGGCTATGGTCTTCCCAGTTGCAATGTATGGTTGTGAAAGTTGGACCATAAGGAAGGCCAAGTGTCAAAGAATTGAGGCTTTTGAACTCTGGTGCTGGAGAAGACTCTTGCGAGTCCCTTGGACTGCAAGGCGAAGAAACCAGTCAGTCATAGAGGAGATCAGCCCTGACAGCTCTGTAGAAGGCCAGATCCTGAAGATGAAACTCAAATACTTTGGCCACCTCATGAGAAGGAAGGACTCCCTGGAGAAGAGCCTAATGCTGGGAGCGATTGAGGCCAAGAGAAGAAGGGGACGACAGAGAATGAAAGGGCTGGATGAAGTCAATGAACCAGTCAGTGCGAGCTTAAATGGACTCCGGGGAATGGTAGAGGACAGGAAGGCCTGGAGGATCATTATCCATGGGGTAACGATGGGTCGGACATGACTTCACACCTAACAACAACAACAACAGGTATTCTGTGTACCGTCCACATGGATTTTTACAGTCTGTCTGTCTGCCTGAGCTGGTGGATGTGATGTTAGGGAACCCAGGGTTGATGGTCCTGGGGGGCTTGGAACTTGATAAAGAGGTAACTGGTGTGGATCGGCATTTTATGGAAATCATAGGTCAGTTTCAAATTATACCTAACCCTACACATTTGGGAAAGCATGTGCTGTTCTGTTTGGGTCAACAAGAAAAAGATGTAAGGAAAAAAACCTAATGATGCCTTTTCCATCATGGACATATCATTATCTGAGAGCATTTACATTTATAGGGACTCCAAAACTGAGCTGTTTGGAGCACTGTAAAAGCTATCGGAAGGTTTTGGGAGAATTTTCCTGATACCATAGTTGATAGCCACCTTCTGGAATACAAACATATCCTGGGAAATTGATAGGATTGCTCCTAGATGCCTTCTCCTGTCAACAGACTCCTTGGTTTACTGAGAAGCTGAGATATAGCAGGAGTGGTTGCTCAAGTGTTAGTGGGCTAGTGATGAATCTGACTAAACATTGAGATCAGTATCAGGCAATCTCCAGCACGAGTGCCAAACAGTAGAACCAATTCTGCACGAGGAATTTCCCTCCTGGACATCCTCTCGTTGCTTGCGGGGTTTAGTGCTGTTTCCAGATGATGCCAGCAACAACCCGGAGCTCTCAAGTGGCTGGTGTGAGTTTTCATAAGATTTGCTCTGCGATGAGGGAAATTGCCAAATCCCAATTTCCCTCATCTTGCTGTGCTGCAATCCGGGGCGAAAACAGGGGCAAGCCTGTGTGGAGGGAGAAATGCACTACTGTCTTGGTAGCATTTTGCCATCTCTCACACCTTCCCTTCTCCATTTCCGGATCAAATTTTTTTAAAAAAATGGCACACTTAGTGTTGCTGCGGGACCACAAAGCTACATGCCCTCAATAGAAATAAAATGTTCTACTAATTGTGCTCGGTAATTTTGGGATCGGGCACCTAAAACTAATTCCTGTGTGTGTTTTCTAGAAGTGGGGTAGTAATGGGGAAGGGCATTTGATGAAGCAGCCCTCTCCCTATTAGCTTGGCGTCCATGTTCTGTGATTTAAATCTTTACTTTGAACACACAATCATTGGGGTCCAGTTACCATGGCCAGCCTATCACAAGTGTACCTGAAAATAAAGAGAGAGAATTATAAGAATCCTGAAAAGAGATGTAAAGGAACGTTTAATTATTGTGGCGTGACCCCACAGCAATGCGGAAGTGTAAGTTTAAAAAAAAATGATTCGGTGTTGTTGTGTTTCCCCATAGCAATGTGGAAATGCATTAAAAATAATTTGGGGGCTTTGGGGGGGGAGGAAGTTTGAGTCCCCAAAACAACAATTGTGAAGGGATTGGTGGCTTGCCTTGAATGACAAGCTGCTGAGTGGGGAGAGAAATCTGGGTTGTTCTGGCTTCTCTGCCACCTTGTCAGGAGGCAAAAAGCCATGATGAGGCAGCGGGAAAATGTGTGGGAGAGGGTTTACCATCAGGAAACTTGCAAACATGCAGCTTCCAATAATGCGTTTGCAAGCAGGAGGTGGAGCACGTTTTACACCTCCATGCAGAATCGGTCTAGATTTACAGATCATTTTGCTTAGCATGCAAAGCTGATTCTTTGGGCCAGCAACAGAGGCAATTACTTGAAGCTCTGGCAGCACCTGTAAAAACGGTGGCAAGAAGAAGGCGGCCTGAATTATGCCTATAAGAACTACTTGGGTCCCTGCAGCCAACAGTTGTGTGCCACCCTGCTGTGCTGCACCTGCATGGCTGGGAGCTTGCTCTAAGTCCAGAGTTCAGTCTGGGAGACAGAGTTCACAGAAATGCGGGGTGGGGAGTGAAGTCAAGCCAAACCATAGTAAAAACCAGAGAGAGCGGGACAAAGGCAAAACACGAACCAGAATCAGGAATGGAGTTGAAGCCAAGGCAAAGGAGTCAAAGAGTCAGAGCAGGAACGTCATACAATCCCGAGGACGAAGAGCAGGGAGTCTCAGGAACAGAGCTTTGCCGTGGTGAATCAGAACAGGAGTCCCAGAAGACAGGCAGGGTACTGCATGCGCTGTCCCCATGGAGAACCTTACCTCAAATTCCTTCTGAAATAGCCAGAGCTGGGTGGAGCAGCGCTCAGCCAAAGGGTCTGCACCTGTAGCTGCTGTTAGGCCCCATCTACCTTGATAGCGAGCTTCCAAGCATGCTGATCTTCTGACAGCTGTCAAGGTAGATTGCCTCCTCCGATACTGCTGTTCAGGGCTTGCTGGGACCTTGGCTTGTGGCCTCTGGTGCTGCTCCTCCAGCAAGGCTTCTGAGCTGATCGCTGCTTTGTCCAAAGGCTTGGCATAGAAGGACTGAGTTTCAGCCTGGGTGTGCCCAGGCTGCTCCTCCTCTGGTGGCTCAGGCTGCACCTGGTCTATGGCAGTTGGGTCTCCCCGTGCTTTTGGGAGATCCGCTGCCTCTGGAGGGTGCGGGCATGACAGGTTGTGTCCAAGATGAGCCGTTGAGGTACTGGCAACACTGTTGGGACTTGGCTTTCTGCCACAGTGTCTGGTCAAATACAACCAGATCTTTCCATCTTACCTCCTGTATTCAGTATTTGGCCAAAATGCTTGCTTTAGAGATTATTACACAGCAGAATGACATTGAAAAGAAAGCATATTTCTCTGCCACCATTGCTTCTATACAGTGCTGTCCATAGGAGTTTTCAAATGGACAGTAACATACTACATTTTTTCTTGCCATAGGAGTTAGATAAACCTGAAAGACCCCCTGCAATCAGTTTGCTAAGTACTTTTGTAGATAAAATAATGTGCAGCCATGAACTATTGGTAGGGTATGTATGTGTCTGCCTGGATAGTTTTGATGGATACTTTTCAGTATGTGTAACCTAAAGATATGGACAGAATCCTTGGAGAAGTGTGACCTGCCTCTAGCGCTCTTCATCTTTGCCCTTCCTGCTGTCCTTCCAGAGATTTCCCTGCTGTACTGTAAAGGTGCTGAAGGCATTGGAAGCTAAGCAGGGTCAGCTATGCAGAGACAGGTAATGGGAAACCACCTCTGAACATCTCTTGCCTTGAAAATACTATGGCATTGCCATAAATTGGCTGCAATTTAATGGTTAAAAAGTTATGCCGTTCTTAAAGAAGCCCTCACTCAAACAGAAACATAGCTATAATTTGGTGGCCAGTCCCCAGTTTATGCAAGGTGTTGGAGATTATGTTGATTCTCGAGGATATGCAATCTTTTTGGCCCAAGTGCTGAAAAAGCTCTATGTACCTGTGAAAATGTTGGTGTCCTGGCAGACAAAAAGACAGGGGACATACTCGAGATTACTTGGCAAGGTATATTGGGAGTAAGCAGAGCTGCAGCAGCTCCCACCTTGAACCTAGCTGGCAGCTGCATGGATCTAGGAGGTGATAACAACAAAAGTTATTCAGAGTCTCCTGAATTGCTTGGGCAGAGAACTGGCCTAAAGCAAAATGATCAAGTATGTTGCTGTTTGCCATCTGTTATGAGAGGTTGCCTACCTCTCCTATGGATCTTTCTGTACTATTAGTTACAATATCCTTCTGGAATGTCTTGTTGAGGTGGGACAGTGGTTCAGCAGCAGAACACTTTGTGTGCAGAAGCTCCCAGATTCAACTTAAAATTCTAAGATTCAACAATTCTAAGATTCAAATCCCAGATTCAATTTAAAATTCTAAAGGATCTGATAGTAGATGATGTGAATGACCTCTGCTCAAGTCCTTGGAGAGCCACTGCCAGACAGAGTAAGCTATCCTGACTTTACTTATAATAATTATAATAATTTTTTCAACAATAGTTCAGAAAAGTTACAAAGAGTTACAGAAATAAAGAGTTTTACAAATATTTCAGATATTTGTCCCAGTATTTTTAAAGTCTTCCGGCAGTCTGTTAACAAAATTCGTTCGTTTAGCCATTACTGCTAGTCGTCTACGTTTCGTGCCTCATGAGTCCACATGGGAGCCTGCTGTTGCTTTCAGCCAGCGGTGATGATGAGTCTTGTTGCTGCAGGTATAATGCTTAACAAGCTATCCTGACTTTGATAGACTTGTGGTCTATATCAGCGCAAGGCAGCTTCATCTGAGATGGTGCTGTTTTGTAGTGGTTCCAGTCCTTCCCAGAGGGCAAATTTCAGAAAGTGATACTGGGACCATTGCCGCATTAGAATATATACCTTCTTTTATCCTCGCTTTGGATTTCCTTTGGATGCTGCAAGTCGACTCTAGTGTTTCCACATTTGGGCTTTCTTCTCCTTATTCCCCAGGCTGATATTCACAACATGCTTTCTGCACTGAGTCTGATGGAGGCAGTGTCCCAGCATGCTTTGCTCCCTTCCCCTTTTCAAAAAATGTTTTTTTTTTGTACCTGCTTGCACCTTTATTTGCATTGTGCCCCATAGGCCCATTATGCACGGCAGCGGAAACGGCGATTTCGGGTCACATGGAAAACGCGGAAGGGGAAGACGCGACGCACACCGGTTATGCACGGGGCGGGGCGCGACGGCGGCAAAACCCAGAGTAACCGATTATGCACGCGGCGATACGGGCGCCGCTTCTGGTTGCGCCCCGGTCACCCGGAAGCTGCGCTTTCTTCCGCGTTTCACGAACACGGCTTTTTTAGCGGCATGCACCAAAGGTGCGGCCGGTTGCAGCCAGCACCATGCATTATCGGTGATTTTAGTCGCCGCCATTCCACCCCGAATGTGCGCTAAAACCCCCGTGCATAATGGGTCTTAATCTCACCACTCTGTGTCCTTGATCACCTACACTCTTCTTCCCAAAGTGTCCTGAATGTAATTTTAAAAAAACCTTGGTTATAACATTATAACACTACTGTGCAAGACTGCAAGCCCACCTTTTCTAAAACAGCGTTGCAAAGTGACCACACTTTAAAAAAAAGTCAGATTTTTTCAGAATGGAGGGAGGGAGGGGGAGCGAGATGGCGATAAGGAAAGGGACATGCCCAAACAACTCAAAATGGTGGGCACGGGGAGAAACTTGATTGCACACATTTCCGCATTGGGGAGCCCCAAATTAGACCCTGTTAAACCCTGCTTGAAAAGATGAAATCTGGTTTTCTGGGGATTCCTTTGCTGCAGGGCAAGTGAGGGGGCAATTTGGGACTGTGCCTGAAGAAGCAAATTTTAGTGCAGAAACAGACAAGAAAGTCAACCCTGTAAAAATGCAAATCTGAATGATATCGCTAGTCATGGTGACTGCTGCTCTGCTCCATGTCATCTGACGCACAAGATGTTGCAAGGCTTTCTTGTATTTGCTCTACAAAATACTGGGGGACTCTACTGTCACCAATATGATGAAGATACTTTACTGTATTTCTCTTCACATTCTAGAGAGGCATTCATAATTCCACACCAGTGACTGAGTTCAGTAATTGACTAGATGAGGGAGAATGACCTGAAGTCTATTCCAAGCTAGGATGAAGTATTATTAGTTTTGAATATGACTAATCTGACTCCCTTTTATGACTCTTGGATCTTGTGCTCAGGCCATGGCAGTAGCTAAGAGTGTATTTTACCAGGTTCAACTCATTCACTGAGTATATCCTTCCTGGAGAAGAATGGTCTTGCCACAACAATTCATAACATCAAGATTAGACTACTGTAGTCTGCCGTCTGTGGGAGTACTTCTAAAGAATACCCACAAGCTGCAATTGTTCTAAAATATGGCCAGCTGAATACTGCACAGAATGTGCATCTTGTGTTGACTCTTAGTAGGTTTCAGAGCAGAATTCAGGATGCTGGTTTAAAATGTTAAAGCTGTAATGGTTTGAGTCCAGTATATCTTCTCCCATTGGAGCCAAGCTTCACAATAGGAGTGCTTTGTTTTTCATCATTGACTGAGACATGTTGGGTGATGATGCTGCAACCAGTGTCTTCTTGTGGCTGATATCTGTATTATTAATTATTTTAAATATGTTTCTGCCATCTTCTTGATTATTGAACTTCCTCTCTAAGATATACAAGTCATACCATTCCTGCAGGTATTTTGATAACAGGGAAAATGTTACTGTTTCTGGGAACATTTGTTATTTATTGATGATGTTTTGAATTTTCCTTTTTCCCCCTACTGCTGTTTTCTACTCCTCGTTTCATTGGCTTGTGCCATTTTCTGTTATTATCCGCTGTTGGTTTTATTGGATTGGCTGGATTTTGAGATCTTGCCTTTGCTGATGTTTTTTATTTTGCTAATATGTAATATTTGTTGCCTTGTGAGTCATGAATTAAAACTTAATATTTTAACAAACAGATGAACCTAAAGAGATAATCTTAGCTTTAAGAATGGTATGGAAACTTAAGAATACTTGGAACTCAGTCCCATTGAAAGAAATAGATTTAGTATAACTAGGATAGAGCTTAAGCTACAAAATAAATTTGGGAGAAATTTTACAAACTACCATTTGAAGGTATGATTTCCTAGGCTACCAAACATGCTCGCTAGTTTGGTCCTTATCAGGATGAGAGATACACAATGGCTATTGAAATTCTACCAGTGCTTGAATTACGGGGCAGGGGAATTAGATGGGCCCTACTCTTGGCTTCCCTTAGCCTCTCTTACCGGTCACCGTAAAGCAACCTCTTCCCCAGGTCAGTTCTTACAGGATATTGTACAAATTATTGATATTCAACGTTTAGGAGGGCATATGTATAACCATCAGCCAGGTGCTCTGCCCTCCATTTTAGACTGCAAACACTGCCAGCAACTTCCTATTCCTGCTGAACTGCCCTGAAAAAAACAAACACTGTATTTTATTTATATTTATTTATGTATTATTTCTATCCTGCCACTCCTGTTGACTGGCTCATGGCAGTTAACCAATAAACCCCCTTACAGATTCATATTATTGTATCCTCTCCCCAACAGCACCAGAACCATAACAATAATTCTTTTCTTCTCACTATGCTTGTGAAAGGTGAGATCTAGGAAGGAAAATAACCCTCCCCCGTGCAGGGCTCAGAGACTTCCTTAGGGAAATGATATCATCTGAGATGAATGGCAGATGGTGCAGGAAGCCAGTGATACACAGTGGATTACCCCATCCACTTATCAGACTCCACACAGCCAGTGAAATCTCTGTAGCTGTCTGTCTTCTTTACACTGGAATGAAGTAACTTTCACTGTGAATTCACCTTGCTTTTGCTACCCTGTTATTTCCAGAATGGCAGTTTCAAAAATACATTTATTGCTTTCATTCCCTCTCCTGGTTATTCACCTGGGAAAGAGGTTAGCTAGGTCCAGGCATTTCTTCTAGTACCTCTAGACTCAACTGGACAGAATCAAGTTCTCCTCTGCTTGGTTCCTCATTTGAATTGGATTTCCTGCAACACTCTTTTGCTCACTTCTCTGCTGGAGTTCAAGAATATGCACTGATTCTCCCCTTGACACCAGCCATAGTTCTTGGGGGTCCTGACATTGCTCCAGAAAGAAGGGAAACGTTAAAGAAATCAGTGAGGCATTTACCTTAGCCACTATAGACTCTGAGGTGGCTGGTGCTCTTGGGATGCGGCAAGGGACTCTGCTGGACAGGAGGGCATATCTAACCCAACCAAGTGCTCTTGGGACAGCTGAGAGAGGTCTTGACATGGATGGATCGGTATACAATAAACGAAGCAATGCAAAACTGAAAACCGGGCTCAGTTAGCACACCCTCATGGAGAAACATGGGTATGAAATTGAGGCAGGAAGGCCCTGGGGTCTTTTGAATACAGGTGTCAATTCCTATTTCCAAGAGCTGTACAACTCAGTAGCTGCATCTCAGTAGTGTTTGGATGAGGTCCCTAAAACTATAGCACTGTCCTTTGCTTTGGCTGCTCCAGTAGCTTCTTTATAAAGCTTGAATAACGTTGAAGACTGATTTAGCAGTCATTTACACCTTTCCCAAAGACACTGATAACCGGTTTAATCAAATTGCATCAGTTCACTGAACAGCACTAAAGTTAATTGAAGTGCATTGTGTGATTACTTTTTAACTATAAACACAGAGGTAAGTCTGCAGTAAAGTTAAAGGAGTGGCAAAGTGCTGTTCCTTCCGTGGGTTCCCTTGAAAATGACTGAAAACGAGAATGGCCTAGTTTAGCCTCCTGTTAATCTGGCCTGGAGCAGATGCTTAGGTCCTTGGCCTTGAATGAGGTTCGAATAAATGCTGCTTCTGTGGTGCGGAAGACATTTAAAATCTGTCAGTTGAAGGATTTAATCAAGTTATGGGGGAGGGGTGATCAGTAATATTTTAGGTTGGATGACCATTTGCTGTATAGAGTCCGTAAATACTCCTTGAAAATGTTCCTGCATCTCTTTTCCTGCAAGCAGCAGTGCCACTTGGCACAGAAGAATGTCACTTGGGGTGCTCAAGCTGCTTGCTCTTTTCCATCCTTGGCTGAATCCCTCTGCTTTTCCACTTAAGCAGGGGAAAGGGGGAACTTTGGATGCCTCGGGTGGCCTTTCTAATCCTAGGGCCACCTGTGGGCTGGAACTCAGCCTTGCAATATAGGACCACAGGGACAATAGGAATGGCAGTTCGTGAAACAAGCCGATAGAGCGTTTTGCAACTCCGACCCTCCCACAAGCCACTTTAACCTAGATCTCGAGCACATTTTGCTGCTTCCTCTCTATTCCTGCAGCAATTCTATATGGATTTCAAGCACCAATCAGATTTTGGGACTGTGCTGTTGATATCCTCTTGAACGGGAGGTGCTAGGGGCAGGTGCATGAGGACAGAGAGGGAATATTTTGTCTCATTTGTGTATGTGCATTTCTTTCCCATTCCCCTCCTCCCCATCTTGAGAGATCATTTTTATATGAGCAAACTTAATTTTTTAGTGTTCAAGGGAAATAAAAAGGTATTCCCTTTGGCAGCCTTCCTCTCTGTGATCCCTTTGTTACTCTCCCAGATATGTGTTTGAATAAGAGCCTTTCCCCCTCCCCTCTCCCTTTTCATCCTCCCTGCTCCATCCTGCAGTGAAGTCACAATCCAGTGTTTGTAGACTCCATGTGATGTCACAGAGTCAGCCTTGTGACTTCACTCGCAGGCTCAAACAGAAGGTGCAGACGGGGCTGGGAGAAGAGGGGAAGAAAAAAAAATTGAAGCCCCCACCTCATCCCATCCCCCACCCTCTTCGTTATAAAACCAGTAGCTGAGATAAATCGGAAGGGGGTGGGGAGAAGCAGCAGGAAAAAAAAAGAGAGCTGAGAATGATGCCTGAAAGCAGGTACAGTAGCCTTGGCTTTATGTCTGTGTTCTTCTCGGAAGTTCCAAGTGCCCTGGAGAGGCCAGATCTTGCAGACCACACACACTTGTGTGTGGTGGTGTGTATGTGTGTGTGTTGCCACCCAGTGACGCTCTGGCTGTACGGTGCATTCGGCAGTAGTGTGTGTGTGTGTGTGTGTGCATGCGGGGAGGGAGGCAGTGAGCGATGGCAGGCGAGGGGCAGGCGAGCAGCTTCAGACCATTTCTCAGAGGCACACGCAGCTGGAGTCCTATTGGGCTGGCCGCGGCGAGCCTCTTTCTTGTCCATTTCAAAAGGCCCCAGCTGCTGGCTGCTCTCTGCAGTCTGTCTTGCAGTTTTGCATAGATGACACAAATGGGTTATTGGGTTTCTGCGCCTCCGAGGTTGTTGTCGTCGTCGTTTCTCTCTCTCTCTCTCTCTCTCTGTCTCTCTCCCTCCTGCTTTGCAGGTTAGCGGGGGGCGGGGGTTGAAGCAGCCTGGTATTTAAATGCGGCGCAAGCTCTGGGAAAGGGAGAAAGGTAGGGCCTCAGGGTCACATTCCCAGCGGCTCGCGTGTCTCCCTCTTTCCCTGTGTGGGCGATGATTTCCACGGCGTGAATCTCTCCATCTTTCGAACTGACGACATCACAATAGCAATGCGGATGGAGCAGCCACGCAGGCAGCGCGCCGCGCCGTCTCCCCCAAAATCCGGGGCGCGCGGGGCGGGGGTGTCGCTGCCAAAGCCTAGCCGCCCCTCCCTTTGTGTCTCTCTTGGGGAGTGAGTGTGTGTGCGGGGCGGTGGGGGGGGGGGGGTGGCCCGGAATCGGCTCCAGGGAGAGCATCAAAGGCGGCCAATTAAGGCCGGGAGCGCGGCGCGGGGCTTTGCGCTTTCGGGCTGCCGAGGAGCCGTCATTTTGTGTTCGCCCGTGTGGCGGAGCGGGGGGCGAGACGGGGCGAGGGGCACGGCGCCGCCTCTCTGTAGTTGTTCAAGGCACACGCCAGGGGAGCTTCCAGGGCGCTCCTCGGAGGAAGAGGGGCTCTTTCGGGCAGCGACCCTGCGCTCTCCGGCGCAGCCGCCGACAGGCTCGCTGACAAAGATGGGGGCGGGTTGGGCTGGAGCCTGGCGGCGCAGCGCTTCTTCTGGCGCAGCTTGGCCCGCCGAGCGCAGGAGCAGGCGGCGCTGTGCCCTTTGGCTCCCGTGCCGGCGAGGGCTGGGCGAGGGAGAGCGGCATGAATCGGAACCTGACAAATGGGAGAGCCGCCGGGTCACCCAGTTCTCAGCCCAGAGGTCCCCGCCGCCACCCGCTCCTCTTCCTCGGCCACTTGCCTCACCCCTGACAGAAGACTTGGACGGACTCTGACCCACAAACCCATTTCTGCCATTATTGGCTTGATTTGCGAGGGCAGATGTATGCCATTAATTGCATAATCCTCCTGCCTGTGTAGAAAGATCCCCAGTGGCTGATTCTGAGCAAACCCACACAGGCTGCCTCTCCAACGAGCCTGGAAGACGAGCCTGGAAGACAGCCTGACTCTGCAGTCTCGGGGGTGTTTTCTGTGGTTCCTCACTGGGGAAGGGCACAAGTGCTGGGGTGTAATGAAGGCAGCAGAGAGTCCTCTGTGACACTTTAGAGACTAGCAAATGCATTGGGCAGAAGCTTTGGAGGAGAAGCTGTTCAATGTGATAGCGTTTCGGGGCTTGGGCGATGGACATTCGGGTTGAAACCCTTGACCAGGGGGGAAGCTCCCCAGCTAGCCTCCAGCTGATCATTTCCACTAAGGCCAACCTGTCTTTATAGGGTTGCTGTCAGGCTAAAACATTTCTTTGAGCTTCTCTGAGGAAGAACAGTTTTCTTTTGACTTGTCCTAGTGCCCTTGGATCAAAGTAACCCCGACCTTTCAGAGGTTGGTAGGCAGGAGAGAGAGCTCAAGCTCTTCAGCCCATTAATTGATAAGGGTGAATGACCTTGCACCAAACCATATTGCAATAATTAAGATACTGTGTGTAAATATGACCTCTGTTTTCTTTGTCTTCATATTTCAGTTTCACTGTTCTTAATCTGCCTTGAAAGATGGATTGCAAAGGTTTCCTATTCTTAAACATGCACAGTCTACATATTTTCTGACTTACTTGGAAATGCTGTCATCCCTGTATGCCAGTGGTTCCTGTGCAAAGGCTAACACCACTGTGGTGGAATTGTGGTCCAATGCATGCCCTGCAGCAATACCAGAAATGCGGTAATAGCAGAAAGAATAAGTGCATGCAGACAGAGACTCTCACAGCACCTCTGGTAACACAACTACCATGGTCCACCAATCACAAAGTTGTTCACCAGTGGTGCTGCCACATTGGCCATGCAGGAAGGAGACAAATTGGCTGACAGCCCATGATGTCACCCAACCTGGTACACCCCTCCCTGCGTAGAACAGAAGCAGGCAGCCAGAAAGAAAGACTATAGCGCCTTCCCTACTGCAGATTGCCATAGCACAAGGAGGAGGAAGGCTGTCTCTGACCCTAGGGGGTTCCCTCCCTGCAGGCAATAGTACAAACATAAGACTGCATTCACACAACTGTTATTTTGACAGCAAACAGCCAGGGTCAGATAAGGAATTAAGCAATGACATTCCAGTTTCAGCACCTAGCCAGGCTCATAGCCCAGTGGGTAGGAAAGAAGCACGAGGAACACAGGAGGAACCCGCAGGCAGCTCCTAGGAGGAAGGGTCAAGTCCTGCTGTAGGAACACTGCTTTAACAGTTTCAGTGCTGGTGGTTGTGAGAGGAAAACAATCATTCTGCAATGTAAAACTCTAGCTGCAAGAAGAATATTTTCAGGGACTAGGATCTGGCAGTTCAATGGAAAAGAGGAAAGGGAAACAGAAGATGCTGCTTAAAGCTGACAACCACAAGGATATATGGATACCAGGTAGGAAAATAATGCATTTGGGGTATTCTGCAAGCAGCAATAATGTTAGATGCAAAAAGGCAAAGAGCAGCAGGAGTTGGTTGTTTCTTGTTTATGCTGAGAGCCACCCTGGGACCCCTTTGTAGATTAAGGGGTGAAGATATAATTCTCTAAATAAATAGAACCTCCAAACCTCTCCCTCAGTAGATCAGCAGGAGCTGACCGAAGACAGACTTATGATGAGGCTGTGGTAGTTCCCCAGGACCCAACCTTACTACCCCCCTTCCTTTGCTCCCTGTCCTATGCATGGCAACCAAGGAACACACTGTTAACCTGTAACCCAGTGGAACAGCACGGGCTTGAAACACATGACAACCCAGCTTCTAGCCATGTTATGATGTCTGAGAGAAAACAATTTAGAAGAGAGATAGAAAAAACACAAACTGAAAGCAGTTGTATAATAACCAATCAGAAGTGGTAAAAGAATGTGTCTAATTCCTAGTTCTTTGACCCAAGATGCCTTTCTTTTTACTCTCCCCCTCCTTTTATCCCATCCATCCACACCTCCCCCATGTTCCATTTGTGGACTGTCAGTACCTGATGCTTTTTCTCACAACGGACCATGTTATTAATCTCCTTGCTTCACTGCACGCACATGAATATATGGAACTGCTTTGTAATGAGTCAAGCCATTTGTCTAGCAAGGTCAGCATAGGCCTTTTATGCACGCACATCTTACTTTTGATTTTCACTGAATTTGAGGCAGTAGGGCTTTATTTCAAATGCCATATGCACACTTCACACCTTTTTTTCTCCTTCTGATTTTTCTTAGGAATTGCAGAGTATATATTCTGCGTACCCATGAGAAAAAAACGACCTTATTGGTCACTTTTGCACTGGGTGTGTTTTTAAAAAGCAGGATAGATTCTTAAAGCTGCATTTACACTCAGGTTGCCATCTTAGCAGAATGTTAGTGGTTCTCCCCCCTGAACACATACTCCATTCTTGCTTACTTTTCCCATCATGTGATTTTTATTTTACAAGTGTGACAAGTCCAGTGAAATAGGTTGTTTTTTAAAAACTTTGATCACTGGTAAAAAAAAGTTACTGGGAAAGCTTTAAGAGGTAGTACTCACTCATGCTTAATCTCTCTCAAAAAAAGCACTGATGAAGGGAGGAAGATGGTGGAAGGTGCAGGTCGGGAGGACCGACTTTTATGTGGGAGGTGGAAGAGTGGCCTCTAAGGGGTGAGAAAAGAACAGTGAGGGAAATCCAAAGGAATCATTATGCTTTTGAATAACCACAAAAAAAACCACTCTCAGAATTCATGAGAGAATAGCAACTGGAAAGCAAACCGAGCGCTGAAGGGAGGAATATCCACATAGAACAAAAAACAAAACCTGACAGCCATGCACAGTGAAAGAATGGTGGAAGTGCAGAATGCAAAAGAAAACCTAAAGGACACGCATGGAGAAAGCATGGGAAAACACCTGTGCACAGAAGGCCATAGTCTTAGTGGCAGTGGCAATTCAAAGTTTGAGGTGAAGGAGTTTCTTATTATCAGCTACTTGATCTGTTTGGCTGTAGTACTGGGGATTGAACCTAGGACCTTCTGCATGTAAAGCAGATGCTGTATTACTGAGTCATGGCATTGCCTCAAGTTCTTCAAGCAGAGACGACCCGTCAGCCGAAGATGAATAAACAGAAAGAAATTTCCAAGCTGGCGATGGCAAAAAGCTTTATTCAGAACGAGTTCCTAGGTATAAAACCTCGTTTTCCTATATTACTTCCTCAGTAAACTAACAAAATTAAAGTATATCATGTCTTCATGCAGACCATATATAACAAGAAAATATAAATTTTATGTAACTAAAATATTTTTCTACCTTATTTCTAAATTGTTTTTTTTTTCAGGGATACAAACAAAGTCTTCAAGACACTATCTAATTTGGAAGCAAATATATACATATTATATCAAAAAAACCTTAACAGCAAAAAAGGAATTATTAAAGAACATATGTTAAATATACATACCTTATATTTTATATACCTTATATTTTATATTTTAAGACATATAATTTGGGTCTATTAGTATCGAAGGTCCAGCTTGGACATTTCTTTCTATTTATTCAAGTTCTTCAAGGGCAGAAATGGATTAAGAAGTTGGGGCCCTAGAAGGCTCTTGTAATGTTTTTGATCTTTTCTGAAACCCATTATTTATAACTAACGCTTATAAAGGTACTTCTTTGTAGTGTTCTGAGATCTTGGCTTATGCTGTCTCCTTGCTTTCCTTGGTGTTTCCTGTCTATTTTTGCTGCCACCAAAGGTTGTCACTTTAGAATTCTTAGCTGGACCCAAAGAGCAGGATGGCTTAGTTATATTGGGTAGAGTAATAGAATAATCAATGCATTGGGATGGCTCTGAGGTAAAAGGGGATCTTTTTTGCCGAACAAAATAGCTGCTTTCTCTTAAACATATATAGAATTTATTTAGAAGCATAACACTGCAGTGGTTTTAAATAAATAAAATGTTATGGGCCTCCCACCTTCTCATTCCAGATCATCCCACCACTGAAAAAATGGCTGAGAAATGGGATAATTGGAACACTACGGGACATTTATTGCTGAAGGCCTGCCTTTTTAAAACTACAGCAGCAGGCATATAAACCCCCACATTAAAAATCTAAGGAAAAGCACACATGGAATTCTTATGTAAATAGCAAAACACCACAGCCTGGGCTACTTTCAGACACCAGGAGTTCTGATGGGATATTATGGCAAGGAACCTACTCCGTCGTCCTTCATTCATACATCATCAGTAAGTCTGTTGAGATGGGTAACAAAACAGGGTTCCCTATCTGCTAACCATCACAAAAAGCGAAGCACGGTTTAAATGGTTAATCATAGAATCATAGAGTTAGAAGGGGCCATCTAGTCCAACCCCCTGCTCAACGCAGGATCAGCCCAAAGCATCCAAGAAAAGTGTGTATCTAACCTTTGCTTGAAAACTGCCAGTGAGGGGGAGCTTACCACCTCCTTAGGCAGCCTATTCCACTGCTGAACTATGACTGTGAAAATTTTTTCCCTGATATCTAGCCTATACCGTTGTAGTTTAAACCCATTACTGCGTGTCCTTTCCTCTGCAGCCAATGGGAACAGCATCCTGCCCTCCTCCAAATGACAACCTTTCAAATACTTAAAGAGGGCTATCATGTCCCCTCTCAACCTCCTTTTCTCCAGGCTGAACATTCCCAAGTCCCTCAACCTATCTTCATAGGGCTTGGTCCCTTGGCCCCAGATCATCCTCGTCGCTCTGCTCTGTACCCTTTCAATTTTATCTACGTCCTTCTTGAAGTGAGGCCTCCAGAACTGCACACAGTACTCCAGGTGTGGTCTGACCAGTGCCGTATACAATGGGACTATGACATCTTGTGATTTTGATGTGATGCCCCTGTTGATACAGCCCAAAATGGTATTCACCTTTTCTTACCGCTGCATCACACTGCCTGCTCATGTTTAGTTTACAATCCACAAGTACCCCAAGGTCTTGTTCACACACAGTGTTACATAGAAGCGTATCCCCCATCCAATAAACATGCTTTTCATTTTTCTGACCCAGATGCAGAACTTTACACTTATCTTTATTAATTTGCATCTTGTTCTCATTTGCCCATTTTTCCATTGTGTTCAGATCTCGTTGAACTCTGTCTCTATCTTCCGGAGTATTTGCCAGTCCTCCCAATTTGGTGTCATCTGCAAACTTGATGAGTAGTCCCTCCACCCCCTCATCTAGATCATTAATAAATATGTTAAAAAGTACCGGGCCGAGCACCGAGCCCTGAGGTACCCCGCTACTCACCTCCAGACTCATGAAACACCATTGACAACAACTCTTTGAGTGCGGTTCTCTAACCAATTCCCTATCCACCTAACTATGTGAAAATCCAGATTGCAGTCCTTCAATTTATCCATCAGAACATCATGGGGAACCTTATCAAAAGCTTTACTAAAATCCAAGTAAATGACATCAACCGAATTTCCACGATCCAGTAAACCTGTTACTTGGTCAAAAAAGGAAACCAGGTTGGTCTGGCAGGACCTGTTGGAGACAAGGGCTAATCTGGTATATTTTTCAGAATATTGAGCTAAGGCCTGGGGGATCCAAGTCTGAATCTTTACTCAAACATGAACTTCACTTGTGAGCTCCATGGGAAACAAATAGGATAAAAACATATGAACCGATAGGGTAGTATTTACTGAACAAGATCAGCAGTAAAGTGAATTCTGCAAGCAATCCTAGAAGTATTGTTGGCAACATTTCTGTTCTTGTGGAGCCTATGACAGGCTACATGGTGTGCCAGATGCAGCTTTGCTTTATTGCATCCCCAGCCTAGCTACAGCTACAGCTATTCAGTTGCTGTCTGTCAGGCATGTTGGAAAAGGAGAGGAATTCTGGGAGTCCAAAGGGAAAGAAATTGCTCCATATTCACCATGGATGCTGCTGTCATTGGTCTCACTTGTGATCTGCACAGCACAGGGCTTGAGAACCTTATTGCCTTTGAATGTTGGAGGGCTAGTTGCCTGTACAAGACAGACACGAGAACTGTGATGAAACCTGTGGCTTGGATATATATGGTTACCATATGAGAAAGTACTGCTGCGTGGTACCTGAATGCCCCACTCTGTCCAGTCTGTCATGGTAGTCCCTGTGCTGTCTGCATGTGACTGTTCACTTTTAGGAGATGTTTATGTAGCAAACTCTAAAATACCATCCTCATGTATGCTTTGATTTCTGCTCTGTTACCACGTGCTAGCAAGGAAGAATGTGTCATGTCTGCTCAACAGTGATATGTGGAAAGCAGTGTTTATGAACAACTGTGGTTGTGCACATCACTGCCTTTACAGAACGTGGTGATGATGGTCCATCAGCATTTGGCAGTTGTAGCCAATAGAGTTCTCCCTATGTATGACATGCATGCTTTCTTCTTGTCTCCTGTGTGAGAGATACTCCTGCCTCCTGTAGAATATAAGATGGTTACTTTAGTTTGCATGCTTTCCTGATATTACAAAAGAGAGAGGAGAAATGCTCTGGCTGTGGGAGTTTGATCTGAGTAGCTGATGGAGTATGTTTAGTAGGTCCCACTTTAAGCTATGGGTATCTTTTCTATTCTATGCTTGTATGGGATGCATACTGGCATCTGGCCCTCTCAATTCCTGGCAAATAGATGGGGAAGAAATGGAGATAGTGACAGATTTTATTTTCCTGGGCTCCAAGATCACTGCAGATGGGGACTGCAGCAAAGAAATTAAAAGACATTTGCTCCTGGGGAGGAAAGCTATGGCAAATCTAGACAGCATCCTAAAAAGCAGAGACATCACCCTGCCAACAAAAGTGCGTTTAGTCAAGGCTATGGTATTCCCAGTTGCAATGTATGGCTGCGAAAGTTGGACCATAAGGAAGGCCGAGTGTCAAAGAATTGAGGCTTTTGAACTCTGGTGCTGGAGAAGACTCTTGCGAGTCCCTTGGACTGCAAGGCGAACAAACCGGTCAGTCCTAGAGAAGATCAGCCCTGACTGCTCCTTAGAAGGCCAGATCCTGAAGATGAAACTTCAATACTTTGGCCACCTCATGAGAAGGAAGGACTCCCTGGAGAAGAGCCTAATGCTGGGAGCGATCGAGGGCAAAAGGAGAAGGGGATGACAGAGAATGAGGGGGCTGGATGGAGTCACTGAAGCAGTCGGTGCAAACTTAAATGGACTCCGGGGAATGGTAGAGGACAGGAAGGCCTGGAGGATCATTGTCCATGGGGTTGCGATGGGCCGGACACGACTTCGCAAATGGGATGCCTTGTCAGTGCAGCCTTAGAAACAGCAACGGCATTGGGTTTCTGGAGATCTGAGGCAGAGTATCTGTAAAAAGGTTGTAAGAAGATATGTTTGCAGTATATCTTTTTTAAGAGCCATAGATCATACATTATTCCTGCAAAGTACCTTTTCACAAGGGCCCGTATCACCAACTATTCTTTGGTCTTTTTAGTGCTATGAACAGAAGCACAAAGTGATCTAGCCTCCTAGTGCACGGCATAATATTATGAGCTTGGAGTCTGGTTGGTCTGATGTGCTCCTGGGTGGCATACTGTGACTGGATGAAGATTTAGTTGCAATTCTGTTCTTGGTTGTGGGCGTGAAAATGTGTGGGCAGTAGTCTGGAATGATTCACTACAATGGGAATGTTTTAAGACATCTCTTTTATAGGTGCATTGTTCTTTGTGGTGTGTATGCAGGCATGATATTTGATCTCCTTGCCTGTGCAAAGCTTAGAATGTCCTAAAGCTATGCTAAATTTTTTTTTGAAGGCTGCCATTATCTATCTTAAGAGAAAGCGCACAGACATGCATGTCTATGGGAGTGGTGCTTTTTCACTCAGGTATTGTTCAAGTACTGCAGTATTCCACTGATCCTTATTTCCACCGACTTTCCTGCATTAACATTGCTGGATTTTTCTTTTTTGATGGCATAAGAGTTCTGCCAGTACAAAGCATCACTCTAGTGTAATCCTTTCCTACTGCAGCTGTAACTTAGGACAGAATTGGTCTACAGGAACAGTTAATGCATGTTCACATTGATTCTAATTTGTCTTCTTCCACTCTAGGCTGGGCTGAAGTCTAATTGTATTTAATTTATTTATTTGCAGGTATAATAATTATTTTATTTATATCTCGCCACCCCCACAAGTGACTTGTGGTGGGTAACAATATAACAAGCCCCACATAACCCCCCATAAAAGCATAAAATTATAGCAACAACCATCTTTGGCGGCATACAAAGCTACCCCCTCAACCCCGTTCTTGGACTGTATTCTTGTGCTGCAGGGGCCAATGAAAAAGGGAGGTCCAGTGTACTGGCAACCCAAAGAGGGGCCTTATATCTTATTTGCACTGACCTCAACCATAGACCTGGCAGAAGAGCTCCATTTTGCAGGCCTTGAGGAACTGTGACAGCTCTGTCAGGGCCCTCAGCTCTCTTGGGAGCTTGGGAGCTCATTCTACCAGGTTGGGACCATTAATTCTTTATTCTGACCCTGCATTGAGCAGGGGCTTGGACTAGATGACCTGTGTGGCCCCTTCCAACTATGATTCTATAGATGAACTATTATTGTACCAAAGTTTCTCTTGGAGCTATAAACTGTCTTCAGTGGGTATAGTAAACAGTTGTTGGCCAGCCTTCCTGACTCAATATATCCAGTTTTTTTTCTTTATGCAAATCTTGTTTGACTCTTACATTCTTATGACTCCTGTAGACTTTCTCTTGGGCTTCTAATACCGTTCCCGTCAGAATCTTTTCCATCTCAAATATTTTTCTTGAATTGTGACACCCGAACCTGAATGCAGCCATACAAATAGAGATGTCAGTCCCCAGGTGGGACCTGGGGAATCTCCTGGCTTTACACCTCATCCCCAGGTGACAGAGATCTGTTCTGGAGAAAATGGCTGCTTTGAGGGGTGGACTCCATAGCATAGTCCACTGAGGTCCCTTCCTGCTGCAAATTCCACCTACTCCTGGCTCCACCCCAAATTTTCCAGGTATTTCCCAACCCAGAGTTGGTAATCCTACATACAAATGAAGTCTGATTAGAGTAGAATATGAGGTGCTAGTATCATTTCCCAGGTATTTTGTTAATTTCGCACATTTTTATTGTGAATGTCAGCACTCCATTGGCTCAAATATATTTTATTTAAAATAAATAGGAAAATGAAAAGTGATTTTAGCACTGTTAATGTTTACATGGCACTGGATTTTTATATATCACGGGATCTATTTATCTGTAGTCTACTTTTTAGTGCAGATTCTGAAGGCAAGGAACAACATTTACACCAGCATAGAATTCCATAAAAATAAATGAACAAATGTATCCTGCTGCCAATTAAACCAATTAAGAGCATATTTAGTACAGAAATGTAAATAATAAAAGCTTGTATAAAATGGCCAAGGGGGCAAGTCTGCAAAAATTCAAAGTGGTTGATTCTACAACTTGGGAACTATTATAGAAAAACTTTATGCAGTAATCGCCAACCTAATTGAAGAAGAAGTGTTGGTTCTTATATGCCGCTTTTCCCTACCCGAAGGAGGCTCAAAGCAGCTTACAGTCACCTTCCCAATCCTCTCCCCACAACAGACACCCTATGGGGTGGGTGAGGCTGAGAGAGCGCTGATATCACTGCCCGGTCAGAACAGTTTTATCAGTGCCGTGGCAAGCCCAAGGTTATCCAGCTGGTTGCATGTGGGGGAGTGCAGAATCGAACTTGGCATGCCAGATTAGAAGTCCGCACTCCTAACCACTACACCAAACTGGCTCTCCTTGAGGGTGAGTTTGTCAAGGAGGTACATTCTGTCTTGATACACAAGATAATAACTTGGATGGTAGTGACCAGGCACAAGATGTAATAATTTGAATTTAACATCCCCCTTCCAAAAAACCTGGCTGCCAATGGGATCTTGCAACTGATGCTGGGGACTTATTTGTTGCCATTTGCTGCTTCCAAAAACTTCCTAGGGCAGCCCTATGTAGACTACATTACAGTAATCTGGTTGTAAAGTATGTAGTAGCCAAACCCTGCTAATCTAGAAAGTTGTATAATTAGCAAATCATCTTAGATTTCATGCTTTTGGTCACTACCATCCTATAATTGCCTATATCCAAGACTATCAATGTATTATTTGGTGGTGGTGAGGAATTGGCCCCATTAAAGATATACATTTCCACCACTTCACCCGTAATAGGCCTGCCTGCCAGAATCAACCCTATTTTGTCTGAATTAAGGTTCCAGTTCATTGAGATTTGCAAGGGTAGTCATGACGAAGCAGGAAAAGTATAAAGTGCAAAGATGTGTTGCTGGCTACCAATAGTATTTCCCATTACTATGTAGGGATGTGAACATTATACAGTGAAGAAAGCTGACAGGAAGAGAGTATGTTTCTTTTAAATGAAGGAGAGATTTACAGGAGCTAAAATGACTGAATTGAGGCTGTCGTTCTTTGGCCACATTATGACCATTTACGCACTGGGAACTTCACTGCCCCAGCTCCCGTGCAGGAGAACAAATTGGGGGTGGATGAGGTGCACCGGGCCAAATGCTCCCCCGTGTGGGTGCAGGAAGAGGTGGGGCAACCTGCCACGACTAAAACTCCAGCCTGCAGCCCAGCATGAAACCTCCAGTGCATAAACTGTCTATGAGAAGATGAATCAATGAAAAAGACAATAATGCTAGGAAAGTTGAAGGCAGTAGCAGCAGAGGGAAAAGACACAACATGAGATGGATTGACTCAATAAAGGAAGCCGCAGCCCTCAGTTTACAAGATCTGATAATGGCTGTTAAAAATAGGAAGTTTTTGAGATCATCAATTCATAGGGTTTCCACAAGTCAGGAGTGACTTGATGGCACTTCATATACACAAGGTTCCAGTTATTCATCTTCATCCAGCCCATTACTTCCTTCAGATAGATATCAAAAAGAAACCTCCTGCTGCCTGTCTTAATGTATGTCTGCAGGGCAAGTTGACTGGTGAACTTTGCAGACAATTAATATGGATGGAATTGTTACATCATACAAATGGCATGTGTAAGACTGGACTTGCCAGTCTCCCTTCTTTACTCCTGCTGGATTTCATTTCATATTATCCAAATGGACAGTTTTATAATTCTGGCAAATACTCCAGAAGATAGAGACAGAGTTCAATGAGATTTGAACACAATGGAAAAATGGGCAAATGAGAACAAGATGCAATTTAATAAAGTGTAAAGTTCTGCATCTGGGTCAGAAAAATGAAAAGCATGCCTACTGGATGGGGGATACGCTTCTAGGTAACACTGTGTGTGAACGAGACCTTGGGGTACTTGTGAATTGTAAACTAAATATGAGCAGGCAGTGTGATGCAGCGGTAAAAAAGGCGAATGCCATTTTGGGCTGTATCAACAGGGGCATCACATCAAAATCACAAGATGTCATAGTCCCATTGTATACGGCACTGGTCAGACCACACCTGGAGTACTGTGTGCAGTTCTGGAGGCCTCACTTCAAGAAGGACATAGATAAAATTGAAAGGGTACAGAGAAGAGCGACAAGGATGATCCTTGGCCAGGGGACCAAGCCCTATGAAGATAGGTTGAGGGACATGGGAATGTTCAGTCTGGAGAAAAGGAGGTTGAGAGGGGACACGATAGCCCTCTTTAAGTATTTGAAAGGTTGTCATTTGGAGGAGGGCAGGATGCTGTTCCCATTGGCTGCAGAGGAGAGGACCCGCAGTAATGGGTTTAAACTACAAGTACAACGATATAGGCTAGATATCAGGGGGAAAAATTTCACAGTCAGAGTAGTTCAGCAGTGGAATAGGCTGCCTAAGGAGGTGGTGAGCTCCCCCTCACTGGCAGTCTTCAAGCAAAGGTTGGATACACACTTTTCTTGGATGCTTTAGGATGCTTAGGGCTGATCCTGCGTAGAGCAGGGGGTTGGACTAGATGGCTTGTATGACCCCTTACAATGCTATGATTCTATGATTCAAACCTTCCAAATTATTTACCACTTTCTCCAGTTTTGTGTCCTCCTTAAATTTTGAAAGCCTAAGATCCAGCAAAGTTGCAGGTGAGCAACACTGCATCCTAAGAAATCTAAATCTAACGGAGCCATTAGTACCCTCTGAGCATGGTGGTTCAGTTTTCCAAATAGCAAGCTGCAGGATAGAAACTAACAATACTGGATGACGGAAACTGTGAAGCAAGAGGAATAAAAGAAAGCTTTCACATCAAATGCTGGGTATGTTAATCTTAAACAATAGAAAGAAATGTGTGGCTTTGGCTTGGATGCCTTTTATAGCACTTATTCTGCAGACATTGGCAGGTGATGACGTATATCCCCTTGCCATGAAAAGATTCACCTGCTGATTTCTGAACAATGATACCTCTTTCACAGCCCTTTGGTAGGCCTTTCCTGACTTTCAGACAGCTTCCTGATCTAAAAGCGCAGCAAAGGGCCACCTAACAGAGTTACTAATTCATGACTGAAGCCCTGTTACAAACCTGCTCTGTCCCCAAGGCAATACAAAAATAGAAGGGTGGGACCCAGTAAAACAAACAGAACAATAAGCAAAACAAGGGACACTGGGATGCCTTTATGGAAGCACAAAATAGCTGAATCCAGCATAGTAAGTTGACACACAAGGTGTCCAACCTTCAACACAATATCTGTTTAATAGTTCCCAATGCGTTTTGCTACACAGCACTTTGTTAAGAGATTCAAACTTAAAAATGAAAATATAGAAAACAAAATTAGTACTGAGGTATAAGTCAAAATTGAAAAAATGTCATGAATATATTTTTAAAAGCATTAAAACAAACAAATTAAATTCTTTCATAACAGAAAAGCTTAGGCAAAATGAACAATAGCTAAAGTACATACATTTGTACAATAATAATAAATATAAAGGTCTACCTGATATACATTAGTCTGATATGTATTAGTCTATAGTCTAACTATTTCAACAGCCAATATCTGTAAAAGCAAACAGATATATTAGAAGGATATATAACTGCAAACAAAAAGACAACAAAATATAACATCCAATCTAGTTCTCAATCAATAAACCTTTAATGACATGAACAATCTAGTTCTAATAGAGACAACAGCTAAAGAGATCAGTTTCACAAACAGCTTCCCAAAACTTGTAGGCATTCCAGATGCACTAAACTAAGTTGAAAAACTCAAAAACTCATTAAATGCCTTAAGTGATTGATAACATCAGTGGTAAGTGTAAAAAGAAGGAAGAATGCTCAGCAAAAATTGAAGGTCATATACCAACCCCTCATAACATACTTATACAACAGAGATAGGGAAAACTATAAGAAAAGTTGAAGGTTCTATTGGTTATTCAGACTACATGGTGAAACTGTGCCAATTTTAAAAACAGCATGAGCTTCCTTCTGCTCCAAACCCGGTTAATGTCCAATCTCTTGAGGCTTTAATTCACAGCTTTCTTAAACACATTTAAAAAAGGTGTTCCCATGTATGATCTTTTAATAAAATGTTCCACAATGGGAGCAGAAAGGACTTCATTTTTGAGACGAGATTTATGTTCACTGATACAGATCCTAATTGCATGAGTCTTTTGCCAATGTAAACCAGAGAACAAGGGCAAAGAATCTTAACACCGCCCGTGGTGCCACGGGCGCCACGGACTAAATAAAAGGCTAAGGGGTTCTGGGGCGGGATGTGTCCGTGATGAGGAAGGGTCCGGATTGGACCCTTCCTCCGAACAGACAATCGGAGGGACCAATCAGCAGGCGCACAGCGCCTGCCGATTGGTCCCTCCGATTCCCAGCCCCAGCAACTGCGAGCCGCGTGCAGCGCAGCTCGCAGTTGCTCCTTTGCCGCCAGCCTGACGCGTCGGAGGCACAAAGCACCTCCGACGCGTCAGGCCGCACGAAGCGCCTCCGACGCGTCAGGCCGCACATAAGGGAGCGCCCGCCAGCCGCGCAGAGCGCAGAGCGAGGCTGCCGGGGGCTCCCTTCCCGGTGGCCTGGCGCGGTGAGAGGCGCAAAGCACCTCTCACCGCGTCAGGCCGCCGCCCAAGGGAGCCCCCGCCAGCCGCACTCCCCGCCAGAACGCTGCGGGAACCTGCACCACTGTCCTCAGGCTTCTGCTGGGCCCAACAGAAGTCCGGAGCGGCCTGTGCGCCTGCCCGACGGCCCGCCATTCTGCCCGGCCCAGGGCTGCCCTTCTGCCCAGCCCAGCCTTCTGCCAAGCCCAGGGAGAGCCTGCCCCTGCCACCGCAGAAGGCCTCTGCCAGCTGCGGACCCGGCCGGACCATCAGGTAAGCTGCCGTGCCCGGGCCGCCTACTCTGTCCCTTCCCCTTGCCCCTTCTCCCCTTTCAAAGCCCATTTTTAGAAATGGGCTTTGAAACTAGTCAAATATAAAACATTAGAGCTAGCACAATTAGAGAAACGATTGTTTTAAAGTCAAATTGTATTTAGAAAGAAAAATCTTAGAACCTTCAATAAAACAGGTACAAACAGAACAAGAACCACATTTATAAGATGAGATTCTTTAACATTCTTAAAGTGATCAGTTCTAATAGACCTTTGTTTTTATTATTACTGTTGTACAAATTTATTTACTGAAGCTATTGTTCATTTTGCCTAAGCTTTTCCGTTATGAAAGTATTCTCCTAGAATTATTTTGTTTTAATGCTTTTTAAAATGTATTCATGACATTTTTTCAATTTTGACTTATACTTCAGTGCTAATTTTTGCTTTGTATATTTTCATTTTTAAGTTTGTAGAATCCCTTGACATAGCGCTATGAGAAAAACATGTTGGGAACTATTAAACAGATGTTGTATTGAAGATTGAAGACTCCTTGTGTGTCAACTTACTACGCTGGATTCAGCTATTTTGTGCTTCTATATAGGCATCCCAGTGTCCCGTTTTGGTTCTTGTCTATAGATATTTCGGCAACACTAACACAGGACCTAATAATATCAGTCACATCATCACTTGCTTATCCTCTAACATTAAATCTGAAATCTGTCAACAATGCCCTTATTCTGTCTACCTAAGACAACCCATTCAGGCTCTGTGAGAAACACAAGGAAACAATGAATAAAAAACAAGAGTTGTAAATCTGCTCAACATTTAGAAGTCAGTTTATGAACTTTTTAGTCTACAAAACTACTCTGCTGATGATCTGAAAGTCATTATTCTTCAACAAAAATTGTATTGGAGACTACAGTTATTCACTTTATTTATATTGTGCCTTTTCCCCCATTGGGATCCAAAGCAGCTTACATTGTTCTCCTCCCGTCACAATAACCATGTGAGAAAGGCTAGTGTGACTGGCCCAAGGTCACTTTGCAAGCTTCCATGGCACAAGCACAGGTATTAAACTAGTTACAAATTAGTACTGAAGATGATCAGTGTACATCTCTTGCATATGGTGGAGCTATGCATAGAAATATCACAAACAATACTGCTTGCATTTTCTTGACTTGCTAGCTGACAGCATGCTTGATACATAAGATAAATTAGGTTCTAGTTCATGAAAGTATATACCACAATAAATCTATTGGCCACACACTAAGTCTGTTGGCTGCTGATTGCTGTACATTTAGCTGCTGCTGCTGCTGCTAAAAGCACAAGAGATATCCAGCCTGGTTTTTCTTTTTTTTGGGGGGGGGGGGGAGGCGGGGTTGGAAGCGTCAGTTGATAACCATATTTACATCTAGTTACAGTGCTTTATTTTTTCACTGTAAATTATTATTATTATTATTTAAAAAAACACACTTGTCGAGATTTTCCAAGTTAGTAGCTCAGTATTAGGTTGATTTCATTTCCCAGTATTATGACCTTACGTGATATGATAGACAAACTGGGTTATAGGAACAGGTTAAGTCTTGCTATGAAGCAAGATAAGGTCCCCAGCTGTTTTCATTCACTTACAGAGATTGCAATGAAGGAAGGAGGTCAGCTCCAGCTGAGTGTGAGGCCTCATCAAGAAAGTAAAAGCATTTGAGGAGGAGAACCAGGCTTTTTCTAGGGTTTTTTTAAATTAAATGAGAACAGGAAATGTATCGGCTCTCTTTGAGTAAATATAAAGTCTAAATGGGAATGTGTCTTGTTTTTTAAACAGTAGATGTGATCCATTTTTCTTGTTCTGTATTTTAGTAAACTGATCCTAATAGTTTCTATTTTATATACTGTTGATCCCTGAAAGAAACATTGCTTGTAGTAGTAAAGCTAACACAGTAGTGGGTGATAATGTTTTCTAAAAATAAATAATTTTGATATTGCTCTTAACATATTCTTTTCTCTACTATGGTTTAAGGAGAATGCTAACTATTCTAGTGTTGAAGAATCCAAAACGAATAATTGTTCTTAAGAGAGGACACTAGCATTTTTACAAAAAAGTGTTGAATTGATTTGAAGAACAGACATTCCTGATGTAGCATGTTCTAAAACTAGGGTGTAACTTTTGATGGTACAGTATATTAAAGATAAGGTAAATTGTTGATAAGGGAGTTATGACTTCTTGGTGTAAGATACTAGTGATATCTAGACTTCAAAAAGCGGTTGCATCTTGTTATAATCTGGCACAGAGGCAGGTTCAGTAGGGAATGCAAATAAGTTTGCTTGAACTTGAGGTTGTTTTCGTTTTTTTAATCCATCAGAAGAAATAAGGTTAGGGATGCTGATATAGAAGCTAGCCATTCAAAGTTTTTTATGTTGCTGTATGACTGTAAGAACTATGAAAAATCCATATCCAGTTCATATTGCCCTTCTCATATAGGATAATTCTAAAATGAATCTGTTATTTAGAATAATCACTATCATTGTTTACTCTGTGTGAAAAAAAAGGTTCTAAAGAATTCAAAATGAGCTGTGTATACAAATTTTCCTGTAAAATGCACCAACAGAGTTTTTAAGAGACCATTTGAAAAAAATGGGATATTCTCAATAATTGCACTTTTGTATATTACCACCCAGGGATGCTTTTAATGATTCAGGTAATGGAGATTTATTGACTTGCTGGCCTCTTCTGCTGTGCTGGGGACAGTTGTTGCCAGCAAGCTATAAATTTGGGTGAAAAAATTTGCACTGTCCTGATATCTGTTTAGAAGGAAATAGAGCTCCTCAGTTCAACTTCAACTTGCCTCTTGCCTTTTGTTGAAGCCAGATTTTATGATATAACAACTTCTGTTTTAATCATATTTAATCTTTTTCTCTAAAGGGATCCCATAAAAGGGTTGGGTAGGTTAATCTTACATTTCTATACAAATTAGTTACTTTTTAATACATATAGCATTTTTAGGAGACAAATAATCATCCTTGCAGGTAAATAAGGTGGTTTTACAGCATCCCCCCAATATGTCTAGCCTCAGCAGCCAGGCATGGTCTATCTTGTAATTTTTGTTTCCTCACTTCCTACCTCTGAGAATCTTGAAGAGACATACTGGACTCCCCCCTCCACTGCCTTCACCAGCACTAATCCTACTGATTTACTGCTCCTAGGTGACTGAGATGACAGAGTCCTGGCTCAGGAGGAGAGGGGTGTCTGACCCTGGCTCTCCAAGATCCCCCGGTTCCAGTTCTCATCTCTCTTGTGTTTCCAACAGAAGTGGCAGGGCTGAGGGGATGGTCCGACAAAGAAGCTGTCTCTGAAACCTCTAGGGCATCCTTTTTTGACCTTTTGACAGTATAAGAGCCCCTGAAATAATTTTTCAGGCTTCAAGGAGCCCCAGATGTGATGTCAGATGGCCACCCCTCCCTAACATGCCCCTTGGAAGTGGCATGTCACAAGAAGTGACAGCACCATCTGGGTTAGCAGGGAGGCTTG
The DNA here is from genome assembly GCF_049243985.1 of Paroedura picta. Taxonomy (NCBI): domain Eukaryota; kingdom Metazoa; phylum Chordata; class Lepidosauria; order Squamata; family Gekkonidae; genus Paroedura; species Paroedura picta. Next base: position 97,931,068 of record NC_135373.1, read on the forward strand.
AGGTGGACTGGGGAAGAGACAAAAAGAGGTTTAAAGCAGAAACAGGCATCACCCCCACCCAGGTGTAGAAATCACTAGAGAACTCACATTCAGATGGGGGAGAGGAGCAATGGAAGCCACTGGTTTCCTAGCTTTTGGGCAAGTCCATTAAGGGAGGAGGGGAAAGGCTGCAGACCCCTCTGGAGCTCCTGTGGACCCCTGGCTGGGAATCCCTGCTCTAGGGAGTACTTATTGTCCCACAAATCCTTTTCTCTCATGGGCTGAGAACAGGTGGGGAAGAGAAAGGAGGTCACCGTTCCTCACCCACTCTGCCTCCTGCCTCCACAGTTATTCAGCACTACTTTTTTCCTTCTCTAATCACTTATGCGGCTAGGACATCTTTTCCCTCAGAGCGGCATGCACAAAACAAGTCAGTTGCCTTCCAATCCACATGCTGGTCCTCTTCTTCTTCTCTTGTTCATTGGCAAACCACCGCTCTGCATCCCTACCATCGCCAACCCCCCTCACAGTAGCTGTTTAAAAACTGAAGTTAGGTTGATGTGACAGTGACAATGCTGGCCACTCAGTTCATCCTCCTCCCCCTGGTGGCTTTTTCAACCCACACTGAAATGTGGTCAGAGGAAGCAGGGGGTGAAAAAATACTATGCCTCCCCTTTCTCTCCCTTTGTTGTAATTCTCCCCCACACTGTTTTACTTCAGTCTCTTAACCCGGCCCCCTAGCCTTCTTACTTTCTATTTCTTGCCAGTTTTGACTGGCTTGCCCCACCCCCGTGCCTTTCCTCTCTTGCATCAAATGCTCACAGGCCAGAAAAAAAGCCCTGGACAGAGTAGTTCCAGCCCAGGAGCTCTATGTTTACATCCCTGCTCTTGTGTGTCCTTTTTCAGGTGGAAGTCTCTGGTAAGGGATTTTTCCAAAAATCTTTTGGAAACCCAAATAAACAATGTCAACCAGTTCAGTGCTGTCTACATATTTATTTATTATTTATAATACAATTTCTTACCCACTGTTCTCAGCAAACAGGCTCACAGCGGATTACAAACAGTAAAACCCCACAATAAAAACAGCTCCCCACCTTAAAAACCCCAACCCTCCCAGACGGCGAACAGGAGCTTTTCCAGGAGTTCATTTCCTGAGGTTGGAGCCAGGATCAAAAAGGCCCTGGCCCTAGTTGAGGCCAGGTGTACTTCTCGTGGGCCGGGGACCACCAGTGGATTTGCACTCATAGGGTGGAGAGCCCTGCGGTGGGCATAAGGTGATAGGCAGTCTCTCAGATACATGGGGCCCAGACTGTGGCTGGCCTTAAAGGTTAAAGATGTTGGCACATTCAAAGAACTTTAAAAGGGTAGTGATACAGGATTTATATTTGCAGAAGTCATGTTGGTTTTCCATGATTTGCTAAATTACTTCCTGTAAGTGCAGGGTTAGGGGAAGTTTGATATTTGGTTTCAGCTATCCATCAGCTGTCATAAAATAGCCTCCTTAACCATAATGTGAGTGCTTTTGGGGAGGAGGGGGGAGATGCAAGTAAAATAAATGAGTGGCAAATGAAAAGTTGTTTTGGACCAGTTCATAAGAAACTAATATTGGGGGTTCCTTTACCTTAACATAGCACCGTAAGACAAACCACGGATGTTTCTTCCTTCTTTATTCAAATATCAGTGCTGTTGTAATAAAAAGTCCAGCCTGGTGACTTTACAATGGGAAAAATTGTAGGGGTCTCTCCCCCTTTTTTGACAAGTGGTGATTCTAGGACATTCCAGCAGAGCAGGACAGGTAGGTATATAGTAGGGAATAGCAAGATTTTTAGCGATCCAAATCTGCAAGAGTCTGGTTGCACTCATGGAGAGTTCTGAGTTTTCCATTAATATCTGACTTTCTTGCCTGCCCAATGGGAACTGTGGCATTATGCGTCGAGTGGGCTCTCTGCGTGTGTCTAAAGGAGCAAATGTCTGGAGGCTTTAGTCTGATTAGGGTTGCTATACTCGAGGTAAAAATTAATTGCTTCTGGTTACATAGGTGCGATCGAAGCCAGTGCTGTGCATATTTACCTGGAGGTAAGCTTCACTTAGTTCAACTGGCTTCATTGCCTGGTAGGGGTGCTTGGTGATTGCACTCTTCAGTTTAGGAAGGTGGGGCTTTTGATTCCTCTCCTGTAGTGTACATTCTATCTCAGTATGTCTTTCTGTGCAACCTCCTTTGCTGGAGTCTCCCTGCATTCCTAACACTGACTTATACGCTTTATTGATTTGTACGATCCGCTTTCCTAGGTAGGGGTTTGGGCATATTCTGCTCTGTCGCTGCCTCTTTAACCGAGCGCGTGCCAGCGGGAGGGACCTGCTGTACATCTCTGCGCCGCTAGAGAGGGAACCTGGGGGGGGGGGCGCGCACACACAAGCACCGTGCGCACGCGCCCCTTTCCCACCCTACCCAGCCAGAATCCGCTGCTGCTGCTGCCTCCCCGCGCTCCTCCCTTTTGCGCGCGCTGCTCGCCGCCGCCTCATTGGCCGGGCGGCGTCAGGTGACCCTGTGTTATTTCCTGTGTGTGTGAGGGGAGAATGGAGAGAGAAACCTCCGAGCCACCACCGCGGAGCCGCCCCCGTCCCGAAGCGGATCGTGGCTATCCTCCGCGCCCCTGAAAGACCCCACCCGCTCCGCGCTCCCCCCGGGGGGCGGGGAGAAGGAGAACGAGGCTTAGGTATGATCTCTCTAGGCTGGAGCCCCATCGCGGGCCCCGATGGAAGGGGCGGGGCGCAAATATGGAGCGGGGAGGAGATGGGGTGCCAGGCGGCCCGTGGGCCGCAGCAGCCGTGCCTCTCCTCCAGCCTGGCTGCCTGTGATGCTCGTAATAAAAATGCACACCGCTGGATCGGGCGGAGAGGAAATGCCGAGGTTGGATCGGAGTTAGGTCCGTCTTCAAGCTTAGATCATTCTATTTTTTGTCAATGCACAATCTCGTGCTTTAGAACTCTTTGGGCTCTCTATCATATTTGATCTCTTTTAATCTCTTTTACTGGAATAAAGGGAATAAATGGTGGGCAGCCAGAGAGGGTGGTGAAATGGCTTGTTGAACACCTGAAGAATGCGACCCTCTTTCTTTCTTGGGTGGGATTATGTTTACTGAAACTCCCTTGGAGGAGGGGAAAGGCATCTGCCTAGAATTCATGTTCGGGAATCCCCTGAGATCACCTTCTTTCTTCAGATCTTTCCTATACCTTTAGGTGAAGTGGATATACAGTGGAACAAGGAACACTGAGTTAGGCCCAGTGTGATGCTCTGGGTAGGCACATTTGCTTCATCCTGCTAGTTTGCTTATAGAAATCTATTGTAGATAGAACTTTCATTTATGCCTGTGTGTGATGGAAATCATTGTTTTCTTCCATTGCTTTAGGATGCAAACTAATCTCAAGTTTCTAAAGTAACTGTGTGGCAAAAATCATTGAGGTGGTGGTGTATGAAATAGGGATGATGACAAGGACCTCAGACTGAGACCAGTATAATTTCCCCATGGCTTCATATCCCCATGCACTGTTTATCTGATGAGTACATTATCATTTTTTTTTCTTGGCAGAAATTGAAAGATGATTTGAAAGTGATGGTGATGGAAAGTCTGTTAAATCACAGCTGGCCCTATAGGATTTTCAAGGCAAGGGACATTCAGGCTTGCTATTGCCTGTCTCTATGTCACAACCCTGGAGGTCAATTCCTTGGAGGTCTCCTATCCAAATATTAGCCTGGGTTGACCACGCTTACCTTCCATATTGTGGCAAGATTGAACTATCCAGGTCAGGACCATTTGAAAAATATCCCCACTCTTTCTCAGTATCTTGTAAGACCTACAGCAGTGGTTCTCAACCAGGGGGTCAAATGACCCTTTCACAGGGATTGCGGCAGGGTGAGCTGCTCGACTGGGGGGGGGCTGCCGCCACTGTAGTCACTTCTCCTGAAGGCACCCACCAATTTATAAACAATTTATAACCAATTTATATACAATCATGAACAATGGATCTTCATGTCTTTGGTCAGTTTTGGTTTAATTTCTGTGAAAGAACACTTGCATAATTTTATGGTTTGGGGTCACCACAATAGGAGGAACTGTATTAAAGGGTTGCGGCATTAGGAAGGTTGAGAACCACTGACCTACAGGATGGCACTGTAGCCACAAACTTGTTTTGGAAGACCTAGATAAAGTAGTAATCATTTATGGTGGGCAGAATTGGAGTTGAAAGAATCTTGTTTACTTTTCAATATGTTTAAGAGGGTGTTCTAACTAAACTGTAAAGTAAGTTCCTGTTTTGTAGTATTCATGTTGTGACTAGGAATAATTTTATTGATTGAGAATTGGCAAGAAAGTTTTTGGATGGTAGGCAATGAGAATATCAGAATCAACTTGACAGATCTGGATTGAAAGCCTGTTGAGCCACAAAATTAACTTGGTGGGTGGCTCATGGTTAACATCTTTCAGACTAATGTATACCACAGAGTATAATGGGATAACTCCAGTCTATTTTATTCTGAGATTCTTGTCAGAGGACAAGGCAGAAATGCAAAACCAGAAGTTTTCTATCTGGATTGCTTTTAGTATGCAATGTACTGACAGTGTAAAATAATGGGCCTCCATTTAGTTGGGGCAATATTTTATGTTTTTAATTTGTTTGTGTTGTGAGGAAATAGATATTCTTCTCATTTATTTTCAATGGCATATTACTAGTTCAGTTATCAATATTTAGAGTAATTACCGTGTTTTAGTGTGGTTTGTGGATCAGAATTAATTATCAGTCTCAGTACCATTATATTCTATCGGCAGAGATCTATGTAAAACTAAAGGCTTTGATGGGTGTGTATGTTGCACTTTTTATTCAAGTTTTACACACACACACATACTAGCAAGAAAGCGTATTGCAACCAGGAATGCAATGGGCGCTAGGACCAAGGGGACACCGGGCGGTGCAGATCTCTCTCTGTCTCTCCCTCTTGCTGCGTGTGTCTCGGTGTGCCTCACAGCAGGAGACATAGCAGGTAATCAGGGCTGATTTGTAGGAGGGAAGCAGGGCTGGTGTGCTGTTTGGGGCAGCTCTCTCTAGCTGTCTCTCTTTCCCTCCGTTGCAGCAGGGGTGACTCTCTCTGTGTCTCTTTCTCCGTCACAGCAGGAGTCATAGCAGGTAATTAGGGCTCGTGCTTAGGAGGGAAGCAGGGCTGGTCAGCAACTTGGGGTAGCTCTCTCTGTGTCTCTCTCTTCCTCCCTCGCAGCAGGAGCGATAGGAGGGAATCAGGGCTCGTGTTCAGTCTGGCAGGGTTCTGTGTGTCTCTCTCTGTCTCTGGCGCGGCTGAGAGGAACGTGGCTAGCATCCAGGGAGGGAGACCAGGAGCTGTAGGGGCAGGGCCAACCAGGGTGCGGCTGTATCCTGATTGGCCCTATTCCAACTCGGACACCTGGACACGTTCCACCCCCCAGGCTGTTTCACAAATATATAGAGGAACCATGGATAAGGATATATGCTATATTTTCAATATATATATTTTTAAAAAACATCTATTACAAATCTGCCACAAGGATCTCTTTCCCCAAAACAAGTCCTCCCTTGAATAAATTTTTGTTGCTCTTAAAGATGCTGTTGAACTCAGAGTTGATCTAGAGATTTATGGATCTCCCAACTCATGAAAATAACCTCTGTATACAAGTCAAATTGTGGATACCAGTTCTACTACACCTTGATTCAGATGTGGTTGTGGACATGGGTAGAGATAAAATTACTTCCGAGACTAGGGCTTAAGTATTGGCTGGTATCCTCCAGATAAAAGAGAGGGCAGTGCTGAAGACACTTCATAGAATCATGGAGTTGGAAGGGACCTCCTCGGTCATCACAAGAGCTTGTCAGCTAGCACAGTGGTCCCCAACCTTTATTAGGCTGGGGACCGGCAGGGCATCGGGCCGCGCCCGCGCGGGCCATGCCCACGCATCGGGCCGCGCCCACGGGCCGTGCCCGCAAGCCACGCCCGCGCATCGTGTCGCGCCCGTGGATAGGGCCGCGCGGGCGCGGCCTGCACGGGTGCGGCCCGGCCCTGATTCCCTCTCCCCGCCCTCCCCGCAGTAAGAAGCTTCCCGGGCCGCAAGCTTGCGGCCTGGGAAGTTTTTTACTGCGGGGGGGCGGGGAGAGGGAGCCGCGGCCCGGCGCCATGGCCTTTGCGGCCCGGCGCCGGGCTGCGGCCCGCAGGTTGGGGACCACTGAGCTAGCATGTTCATAGAAGCTTATGGCTTGCCATTGTCATTATGGATTCTGATGTATGACATGGATGTGAAAGTAAGAGGTGCAGGGTACCCTATAACTGCTACAGCAGTGGGAGACTTCTGTACACATGGTGGCAGTTCTCAGCCTCTCATCTGATAGCTAAAGTGGTGTCTACATAATCTTGCTTCTACTGATGAGGGGGGAAAGCCTCTGGTGTTCAGACAGTATGTGCTGCATTTGATCAGTTGGTTTAAAACTGTAAGTCATCACATAATTGGCATTTGATCAGTCATACTGGAAAAACATACACACCATTGGCTAATAATCAGTTGCTGAATAAAACCTTCTGTGTGGTGGATTATTGTCATAGTTTCAAGTCTGCTAAGAAGGCATATTTATTGGTATCAGAAGTTTAAGAATATTGTATGGATTGGGTTCTGTTAACCATTAATGAGAATCAGATCTGTAATATGGTGATTCGGAAAATATGTATAGCTTGGATGTATCTCAGCCTTGATAATCTCTCTGAGTAGGATCCCTCGGTCTGTTCATGCAAGCACTGTGAACATATCCTGTGTTGCTACTGTACCCTGCAGTCCATGTCAGCCATGGGAAGAAGAGCCATGTAAAATGCCCTGATCTCCTTAGAAGAAGGGTAGAATAAACATAGAGCAACAGATTACTTATGTGTGTGTCTAGAGTGACCCACTGGATTAAATTTAATGATAATATATTCTGCCTTAGATTAGAAGAAGCTCCTCCATCTTGGGTTGTTCCATGGGAGGAAAGCTTCACACTCCACTCTGTGGAAGGATACATGTCTGTGGCTGGTCCTTTCATACCTATAATAGCATCTCTTTAATGGCAGAGTGGTGGTGTTGGTGGAAGTGATAGTGTAGCTGTTTCACAAAGTTTATGGCAGTTAGAGGCATGAAAACCAATGTTGTGTAGTTGACAGATTAAGACCATGAAGACCCAAGTACAAATCTACACTCAGCTACAATATTCATTAGGTTAAATTGGGCCAGTCATTCACTAACTCTTACACAGGTTTTCCAAGAATAAATTTGAGTGGGGCACCACCCTGAGCTACTTGGAAGAAAGATAAATGGGTATCAATTTGACAAATGAAGTCCCTTCCAGAAAAAACAATTAAGAACCTTGTAAGCCTAATAGTCTTCTAATCCAGGAGGCTGCAGTGAGGACAGGGATAGAGCAAAATGGTCCCTTCTGCCCCCCTCCCCTAATCTTTTCCCGTGATAACCCCATGAGGTCGTACTGGAACAGAGTGACTGTCCCAGGGTCTTCAAGTGAGTTGCTTAGCTGAACAGTAGTTTGAATCCAGTTCTCCTGGATTCTGGTCTATAAAGGTACTGCTGTATAACTCTTCTTAGAAAATGTTATTTCTGGATGACTGGGTTGTGTATTTAAATAATCGCTCAGTCACTAGCAAAATACTTGCTCGTCAGAGAAGGATTGTCGATATTTTTCTGAGATGCTAGTGGCTAGTCCGTGATATGTAGGTAGAATTTTTGGGGGAGTGTGTTGCCAGCATATTCCCATTTCTTTCGTTAAGTGGTCACGTTTCAGAAAGGCAAAATAGTGTGCATGTTTTCTTTTTTAAATATGTAGCAAGGCATGCTCTTAACATTTACAATTGTGAAGATGTGAGTCTATGAAAAGGAGCTCTGTTCTATGGCTCAGATGAGCATGCAAACCATGCTCTGGTAGTTCATTTGAGCTCCCTGCCCTTGGCACTTTGCGTTATTTATTTGCAGTTTGCAACAAAATACAGTTAGATGTTGTTTCCTGGTTGGCAGTGTGTTTTCCATAAAACTAGAGATAGTGAGATTCCACTTTTTGTTTTAAATTCTGGTTTGGGGGGAGGGCAAGTGAGTGAGTGTTGTAAATTAAGTTTGTTTATTTCAATGAGATGCCCGCAACACTGTTCAAAAATGCATTTGAGTGTACTGTAACTCCAAAAAAACAGTACTGTACATTCTAAAATCATGTTTTCATCTAGAAGATATCGTTCCAGGTAGAAGGATTCCTTTTTGTTGAATAACTAGTGTTCCGTTTTGGTGCAGATGGCGCTCTGGGCTTCCGTACTCCCTCCATGCAACAAAGTGGAACTTTGGTGTAGTGGGTAGAGATATGAAGGCTTGTGGGGGGGAGGGACCAAGAAAAAATTATTCTCAACTAAGGCCGTTGATTCAGTTTTTCCAATTGGAAATTTGGGGTAGTACTGAAAATATATGATTTTTTTTTCATTTAGATTGAGCTAAATGCTTTTTCAGACAAGGTACATGTGAAGGTCAGGATCTTTAAAAAGTTTAAACATATAGCATGATGTAAAGGTCAACCATTGCGGTTTCTACTCCATCTCCACCTGACATACCTAACCCAAGTGGTTCAGAAAAGAGAATAGTAGAAACTATTTACAGGTATAACACTGTTGATCATTTAGTAGAATACAGAGCAGTTAACAGCCAAGCTTTTATTTTTGAGGTGAATTGGCCTTCCCTCAACTTTATTATTTTCATACTGTGATTGTGAGCTCCTCTCAGAAACCAAGAATGTTCTATTGATTTCCCTCAGAGATTGGAGCTTCAGGGCAGAGGAAGCAACAGTTTCTTCCTCAAGCTAACTTGCTGTGTCACAAAGGATAGGTTCTGAGACTTCCAGAATCTCCTGAGACAAATTCTCTTGCAACTAAAACTCAGGTGATGCAAACCCTATCTCTGCACATTTACTAGTGTGGCCTGCTTACACACAAGGCAAACGGTGAGACAGGATCCCTCCGGTCTCTCTTTCTCTAGGGTCAGACCTGTCTGCCTGAGCTGAATGTGTAACAGCTTTTTCTTTCTCACTGTCCTCCAACCCTTCCAGGGATCTTGGTTGACTCTAGCTGCTTTGTTCTCACACTAAACAGGACTAGAGGGAATTGGTATTTTTCAGAAAGGGGCAGGAGCTTTGCACAACAGTCACAATCACCATGCTGTAGACTACATTGACAGCTCTTAAATCCAACATGCATTTCTGCACCTAGAAGGATGAGAGGAATATGCAGGGCTTTCATTATTTTCAGCTGTTGCATATCTTCTGGACTGACTTGTGGTTGACATTTTCACCTCTCCCTCAAACCACTGTTGTTGTTGTTGTTGTTAAATTTATTTCCCGCCAGTCCTGAAACTGGCTCGTGATGGGTTACAATGACTGATAAAAATCCCATTAAAACAGACCACAAAAATGCAGTAACAGATACAGGGTGGAATACCTCCAACTCCCCCCCCACCCCTCCATCCCTACCTCTGGTCAAGATCACAATAATTGCTGTTTAACACCGGGGGCACATATACCCATGGATAGAGTAGCTTATCACCCTAACCTTTCTGGAAGGAGAAAAAAAAATCTGAAGGAGGTAGAGCAGAAGCTGCACCCCAAGCATCAGAGCAAAATTTTTTAAGTTCCATTGAGAACTGCACTCTTCCTTAACTTGATAGCAAAAATTAAGGTACTTGTGCAAAGAGAGCATAGGTTGCATTGGCTTGCAATTTTACTTTTAAATGTAGCCTAAATTTCCAATTTTGCTTATAGGAAAAAGTCATTCTAAAGCAGTAAGAGGTTTGATAGAACAATAAGTATTGCTTTTATTTCACCCTGTCCCCATTTTTATCCCCCCTAAACAAAAATAGGTTCCCCCCCTATGGCCTCAAAATGTCCAGAAATGTTACATTTTCAACAGTGGGGCTTACTTCCATGTATGTAAACATAGGATTTAAACTTTATACCTTCTTCTGTTATCTTACGGGTGAAACTGCACGAGTGTACATTATCTCTTTGCTCAAATAATTGATTTTTCTGTCCCTTACATTTTTTTCTTGTAGTACCTAGCCTGAAGAAGAGTACCTCTGTGTATCTCAGATACTGCATTGTGAACATGAACATAATAAAAGTTTATTTTACAGACCCTGTAAACATTATAATCAACATGGATCTCTAATGTTGGTCTGTTGTAAATAACTCAGCAGTAGGTAGCTTTGGAAAGTTCCTTCAAAATTGGATTCTTTCTTTATTATTTATTTATTCATATTTATATACCACCCTCCCTGAAGGCTCAGAGCAGTTTACATATAACTGAAACTATACATGAAACCATACATATAATAACATTAATATTATTAATTGATAAACTAGGTGACAGTATAACATAACAGTATATCTTAACATAGTAGTAACTCGAACAGGTCCAGGAGTGTTAGTGGGTTTCTGGGGGGGAGGGGGTGGCAGGGGCCCTGCAGATGTTGGTTGGTTGGCCTGGCCTCGGCCAAATGCCTGGTGGAAGAGTTCCCTCTTGCAGGCCCTGCAGAACTGTTTTAGCCTAGTGAACAACACTGATCACTTGAGATCTTAAATGTGAGATGTTCAAAATTAGTGGTCTGTTGCTTAATATTTAGTCATAGTCAATGATGGATAATAGCACATGATATGATTTAGTATGTTTATTTTGGTTTATGTTTAATAAACAAACTTTGGAAGTACTCATTTGGTGTCCCCATAGCAACAAATACCTGAAATAAAATATTTGATTGTGAAAAACCAACAGGTTTTTTTAAAAGTTACATTGAAAAAATTCAAAGGTTTACATGGAAAACTATTTTTATTTGAATAAAGACATGTGAAAGGTTGAATACAATATAGCAGGTGCTTTTTGTACATACTTTTAATAGAACAAATAAAGCACTGAAAACTGTTGATATCCTAAATTAAGCATACTCCCAAGAACTGTGCATGAAAGATCATAGATGTAATTCGCCACTCAACATAGTTGAGAATTTAACTGCCATTCACAGAATAAACTTGGATACCTCATCACTTGTGTTATTTGTTGGTTCTGTATGATATTGGTTCCTATTACCACTTAAAAGGATACAAATTCAAGATTTTAAATTTGATTTGATCTGTATAGCCAGTCAGGTGAATTCATAACTTGATTTTTAACTGAAATTATTATATGTATTTATGATTTCATCCACCCCTCCTTTATTCCTTGATCAGTAAAACATGCATGTGCTCTCTTACACGGTTCCTAAAGATAATTTGCTAAAGAATTACAAATTTGAAACTGTCTAATACATTGTATTGACAACAACATCCATTCTCTGGGTTGAATGTTGTCAGCAGAAGGTACTGTAGTCACCAGTCTTCCTGACTTCCATCACTCAAAGCCATATCTTATCATGGGAAAATGTATTCCTGGAGTATTGGGCCCCTTGTGGCATAATAGCAGCACAGGTCATGAGGCTCCAGTCGGGAGGTAAAAGAGAGAGCAACTACTCTTTTCTACCTCTCCCAAGAAAGAAAGGTGAATGCCACCCATGCCCATTGCAGTCTCTCTCCTCATGTGGCTGCTCCATGGGTCTTGTGATCCTGTGAATAAACGTTCCTAGCGTGAGAAATGACTTGGTGGATACATCCCATTATTAATTTTATGAGACAACTAGCTTCAAAGTCTGTTCCTAAGAACGGGCCTTGAAAGGGCCCCCTGCCCTGGCCCCTGGCCAGGCAGCTTAAGGAGGCTTTGGGCTGCAGCTCGCAGCCAGATCAAGTGGGGCGGGCGGGGGCTGGCCAGCTCGTTAGCAGGCCTGGGACAGAACTCCTTAGCAGGCAGTCAGTAGGCCAGGAGGCCCTCGTTGGCAGGCCCAGCCTGGGAGGCCCTCGTTAGAAAGCCCTCCACCAGACCCTTTGCCCGGGGCCCTCTCCCCTTACCTGCTGCTGGCTCCAAGCACTGAGGCGCACCTGAGAGGAAAGAGGCTAGAGTTCATGGACGGAGGGTGGGAGCTGCATGGGCAGGGCCAATCAGGGCAAAGCTGGCTGTACCCTGATTGGCCCTATTCCAACTTAGACAGCCGGACGCTTCCCATACCCCGGGCTGTTTCACAAATATATAGAGGAACCATGGATAAGGATGACTCTTCAGTAATGGAAATTTTTCCATCTTGTATCTCTGGCCGGTGGTGGATGGTATGTTAAAACGATTGTTTGACAACTGCAGTCTAAAATGGACAAACAATATTGAAACTGTTAGAAAAATCAGATGTAAAATTAAAATATTCAAGTTGTATTTTGTGCACTACAACTTAAAAGTTAAAGAGTTCTTTGTAATGCCATCTGAAAACAATAGGAATTGGCAGCAGTATTTAAAATACTTTGAGGACTCAGAAGAAATTTTGGGATGTGAAGGTGCAAAGTACTTAGACTCATATATTAGTTTCATAAGTATTATTCAGAAAAATATGTTCAAGATGGTGTACATTGCTTCCTTCCCTCAGTTGAACAACCTAGATATAAATTAATTACAAAAACTAATAGCACAGCATAAGATGAAAACAAAGCCAGCTAGCAAGGAACTCTTTCCCAAATGGCCAGTGTTTAATTAAATACTGTAAAGAGCAAAGCAATATGAGAAAGTGGGCTTTCCAAGACAGTATATTTCAAGAGTTGGTGCCCAGTTTAGCATCTATCCTCCCCCCCTTCTTGTCTTTGAAATGGAGGGGGGCATAGATCCGTGTCTCCCTGGTCAACCTCAGGAGATGTGGGAGAGGTGTTTTTCCAAGTTTTTGGGGCCTGGACCAGTAACTAACTGAGTGTGAAAGCAAACTGCTAGTGCAGCTATGTAAGAGGTGTATTTATTGTGTTCCCTGTAGCCTACTTGCTAGAAGGCAGGCTGATCCCAGAGTTCTGCATTGCTTAGGAACAGCCCAGAGTAAAGTGATTTGCACTAATCCAAATTAGGGGCATAGGAATCATAACTGGGCTATCATACAAAAATGTATATTTTAAATAAAGTTGATTCTTTTCCAAGCAGCAGTTCTGAGTCGAATTACACAGCAAAATATTTTTTTCATACAGTGAGTGATGGATTTCTGCAACTTATTGGTATGGAATATCCTGTATAGCACAGCAGCACATGAAAATAAATTATTAAAATATTTATAGATATTTGTTATTCAAGATGTTAAGGAATATAATAGAAAAGGCCTCTGAAGTCATCAAATAAAATTCTTATTAAAATAAAAGATTGCTTTTTTTCTCTTCTGTCAGTTTCAGTGTCTTTGTCTCATATAGTTCCTAATACATTGCTAGTATTAATTGTCTTGTTAACACTAATAGCACATTCTTCTTAAATTCATTGTTGGGAGGCGGGAAATCAGTGCGGACCGGCGGCGGTTGGGGGGGGCGAAGAGCACGGAGGGTGGATGGATGGGTGTTGGGGGAGATGGCGTGGCGGGGGGGCTTACCTTGCCCGTTGCAGTGGCGGCAGGCATCCTTGTTGGCTGGGCAGGGGTGCAAGGTGCCCCTCCCTTGCCTGTTCCTTTCCTGGCACCCCCTACTCAGCCAAGGTCCCTGGGTCGCCAGCGGGAAAGGAGCAGGCCCTGTTCCTTACCCTGTTGCGAACCATCTGAGCGGCCAGTCCAGGGCGGGCCAAGTGGCGAATGGCCAATGGGGACAGGGCGGGCCAATTGACCACTTGGCCCCCGAGTGGTACTCGGAGTGGCTAATCAAGTGGCTAATTAGGAGCTGCAAAAAACCCTCCGAGTTTTTATCACGGACAGGCCCCGCCCCTTTCTCCTTCCACCTACACTTTAGGACTTTATTATTACTGCTGTGCAGGAGCAGTTACATATATTCTCCCATAAATTCTCAAAAAAGGTTGAAGTGCTGTTTCTATATGCCAGATTCATAAACAATAAACAAAAACATTCCAGGTTCTTTAAAATTAATTCATTATTTCTAACACCAAAAAGATCTACCCTTAATCATAAATGTTACTTTCTAAGGTGCTTTTTCATATCAAGGAAGACAGGATTGTAATGATCAGGATGTACTCAAACTGCTGATGATAAGAAATAAATGGCAAGGATGGATATAAGTATTCCATCAAGAGTTGGTTAGGGAACTTCCTCACTATGGAACATGATTGAGACCACCTAAGGCAGGGGTAGTCAACCTGTGGTCCTCCAGATGTTCATGGACTACAATTCCCACAAACATCTGGAGGACCACAGGTTGACTACCCCTGACCTAAGGCATAAGATTAATGCTATCTGAATCAGCTTTGAAAGCACAGAGGGAACCTATGGCTGCTTACTTCTTTGTAAAGTGACAAATACCTATTTGACTAGGTAAATTCTTAATGTGCTCAGTGATCATCAGCACATAGGATTGATGTCTTCATTTGCGTCCTTTTTCAAAGATGTTTAATGACCAGTATGAATACACAGAGCAAGAGCAGTTATAATAGAGGGAATGCTCACTCAGAGGCTTGGGAGCCACTTGTTGCTCTTCTGGGCAGTATTCTTCAAGTGGCTCCTGCCCCATCTTTCAAGGTAGTGGGCAAGGCCTTTGCTTAGCAGAGTTTGTGGTTGGTTTGGTTCCTATTATAAAACAGCCACTGCCAAAAGATAGGGTAAATCCTGAGCCTCCCTATGGTGCAAGTCTCCTGTCATGCATAGATGTGACTTTTTTGTTGTTGAGGGCAATTGCAGATGTGGCTCTCTCTGAGCCTCAGAGCACCACAGAGTTATCTGTTTGAAGCATTTATGCCTTATAGGAACGCTAGGCAGTGTACAAAGTAAATAATAAAATGAAATCTGCTAGTTTAAAATGACGGATTTTAAACTGCTGGTGGGCAGAAGAACTGAAACTAATCAAAAGCTGCCATGAATAAAAATGTATTTAACTGCCTCCTAAAGATTGAAAGTTGAGGACACTCTCATTTAAAAGGCCTTATCTTATGTACGCACCAGACAAGCTTCTTTAGTTGATGGGGCAGTCCAGACTGTCTCTCCTTGTGATATTAGTTCCAAGGCAAATATGCATAGGAGAAGATGAAGATCCTTCAAATGAAAACCGTGATTATTACTGTAATACTGTGGCCACAATAATCCCGGTAATTGGTTGCAAGTGGCAGTCTAGCTGCAGGATTCTGTACTAGTTGCAGTCTTCAAAAGCTCTTCAAGGATAGCCTGAAGTGCAATAAAATCAGAGTAGCACAATAAAATCAGTCCAGTAGCACCTATAAGACCAACAAAGATTTATTCAAGGTGTGAGCTTTCGAGTGCAAGCACTCTTCCTCAGACTAAGATCTCCTGCAGGCCTTCTGCAGAGGCACCGGGGCCACGCCTCACCCTCCTGGTCCTTCTTCTCCCTGTGGCAGCCTCATCCCAACTGCCGACAGCGCTTGCCACTTGCCTCGGCCCTGACAGAGCCAGGAATGGGCAGAGTTGCAGCACCAGGCAAAAATGGGTGAAAGCATCCTGAACCACAGCTGACAACCACCTACGTTTCTAAGATGACTGCTGCATTGGGCAGCACTCCCAAGTTGCAAAACTTTTCCAGGGGAATGTAGCCCGATCCCAAACAGTGGAGATCTCAAGTCCCTGATCTGTCTTTCTACCAGCCTGTCTGATTATGGTTAAATGTCAGCTTGTTCACCTTCACTGAGCCTATTACTTCAAGTACTGATTTAGAACATCAGCAGCTTTCTCAGAATTAGGTGGGGAAAGGAGGTAGAACTGGGTGTCATTCACATATTAGTGATACTTCAGCCCAAACCTTCCTATGACCTTTCCCAGCAGCTTCATGTAGATAACATGGTTCATAAGACTGAACCCTGTGGAAGCCCAAAGGCCTCTGGCCATGGGGCACAGCAGCAAAGCCACCTGGGACTGACCTTTCAAATAAGTTACAGGCATGGTGCTCCATTTTCCAAAAAGCATTCTTTCAGTACCAGCTTAAGACTGATTTAGTTTTATTTTTTATATGGAGTAGCATAGTAGTTTGCTTCTGTGTGATATGTTAAATGGTGGAGTTTGTCAGTATCTTTATTAATGGCATGTAATCCTGACTTCCAGCATTATAAAGCAAATTTGCATTTAAAATTGCATAATACACTTTGAATTTGCTTTCTTGTTTCTGGTCATTTAAGATTAGTCTAAAGTACCAGTTTGCTTTAATACCATGAGAACTGATTGTCAAGAGCTACCTCCTTTTCTTACTGTGAATGGAAAATATAAATAGCCTTCAGAATGTTCTGTTGAGTCAATCTTCTGTTTAACATACTGCAAACAATCTTTTTCGACATGCTTGCAATTATGTGCTTAATTTAGGAGGTGAGTCTGTGGTATAGTGATCTTGGATGGTTGTACTGCCATTGCTTTTATCTGTAGGAACATTCCTGCATGTCAACTTCCACCCAAAATGTGGAGTATGTATGAGTGAGGATATGAATTCATTCATTCTGTCCTGAAATGCTTCTCATGTAAACATTTGCTCAGAAAGGCTGTGAAAATTCTGTATGGATCAGGAAAGGGGTAAAAGCTTATTCTGATGTGGTAGAACTACAATCTGACAAAGGGAGTTTCAACTCTCAGAAGCTGATATCCTGAAAATCTTGTTGGTCTCTAAGATGTTGTTGGACTCTATCACTAGAACAGTGCTTCCCAAACTTGTTCAGGCTGCCACTCCCTAGGTTCCCAGGCCACATCCCTAGCCCCCCCCCCCCCACACACATATACAAACGCACATATCTTAACTGGTGTTAGGTCTACTGCAAATTCAAATCACTATATTGCCTATTCTTTTATGGTTCTTATACAGCTGCCATATTTTAGTCTGGAAAAAAAATCCTTTGTAAATGTCACCTGTAAAAGCCACTTTGGGTTATCATTGGGGAGAAAGACTGAGAAAGAGAAGCAAGCAATAGAAAATCCCATGGACAGGAGCAAGCAGAAGAAAGCTTTTCCAGCCTCCAAAGATGGAGACTTTTGGGGAAGGCTGTCAATCCTGAGTTAAGAAATTCCTGGAGACCTGGGGTGGAGCCTGGGAAAAAACTGAATTTGAGGTGGGAAAGGAGCTTAGCAGGTATATGATTCCATCCAGGCAATCTTCTGAAGCTGTTGTTTTCTTCAGGAAGCTAGGCGGGGTTGCCCCTTGTTAACACTGGAATGAGAGACCATCAAGGAAGTCAAGGGTCATTATTACACAGAGGCAGGCAATGGCAAAGCACCTTGGAATGTCTCTCGCTAGGAAAATGCAACTACAGCAGGAAAAGTCAAGTACTGCCCCCAAATTCCTCACCATCCCTATGGGGGCATAATGCCCACTCTGGGAACCCCTACTCTAGAACTACCAAAGTGGAGACGTGATGTGTATCTTATGATGATTAATGCCTTCTGGTATTAATATCCATTATAACAGTTGGGTGCTTAACAATTCTAATGGGACAATCTTGTGGGAAATCTTCTGCCCAAGTATGTAAATGCAATCTGTATGTCTGATGGTACCTTCTTCTGCTGCCCCTGCTAGATGTTTGACATATCTACTTTCTGCCACTAATGGCAAAAATGGTGCCATGCCTGCAAACATTTATGCAGCTCATTTATGGCAGTTTGATCCTCTCGATTGATATCCAGACAAGGGGGAAACAGGACAGAATGATCCCTACTGAGTACTGTTAACCTACTAAGTCTGTCTCTGGTGTTTGTCCCACCCACTTCAGTTGGGGTGTCTGCAAAACCAACTGCTGACCTGAGTTGTTCCTCTGCTGTCCGGGGGCAAAGGAGCTGTAAACCACCATTTACACTTCTGTGTAGCTACCAGGCAAGTGGTTACTGTCCTCCAGGGGTGGGTTGCAAATGGGGCAGAGGTGAGATATACCAGCAACTCAGATATCAGCAGGGCCTTTGCAGGGCAGTTGTATTCTGCAGTCAGGACACAGAGTGGGCTCATGGTTTGGAGCCACAGATGTGCCAGTTGATGGGGTACCCAGATTGGGGTGAAAGATGAAAAGGTCAGCTAGACACTGTGGATTTTGCTCTCCCTGGTGGATATTGGTATTGTGCCCTTTTCTAATTGGATCCCAATGAAGGAGATTGTTTATGAAATTCAGAGGGGAAAATGCAAGGCTAATTCTGTGAAAGTGAGTTGAGCCAGATTTGAAGGGAGGAATGCCATCCACTTTAGGTGGCTTGGAGATCGCCTGTAATTACAAGTGATCTCTGCACTACGTAAATTAGTTCCCCTGGAGGAAACTGCTGCTTTGGAGGGTAGACTCTATGGGGTTGTACTACTGAATCTCTCCTCTCCCCCAAACTCTCCCCTTCCCAGGTTCATCTGTAAGCTTTCAAGAATTTTGCAATTAGGGAGTTGGCAACCCTATCAGAAGAAATTTATATTTTGATGCTTTGGAGTCATACCTGGTAAATGGGAAGATACATGCTCCTTTTTGTAGCAGCGTCATCAGAAAAGTAGATTTTCCTGGCATATTGCTCCCATAGAGCAAAACATGATGATGTTCATAGTGTTAGGCTTCAGTATTGTTTTGTAATGTCCGTCTTCCAATATATGATGTGTTTAAAAGGAAAGTTATTCTGAATCAAATTCAGATTGTAATTTGGAACATTCCTGTCTCATATCTTCATTATTTCTGGCTTCAGTTGGAGGATGGTAAAAGTTGCCATCTCTGCTCCACTGGCCTCTTAAATATGAGCAGTCCCGTTTTACCATGATCTTATTATTTTATTTTAGGGACTTTTAAAGGTTTATGTTTATTGTTATTAAGAGAATAGCTGACGAACAGACCTTTTACCCTTGAAAGCTCGTACCCGGAAAACCTTGTTGGCTTCTGAGGTGCTTCTGGACTCAGATCCAGCAGCTTTCCCCTGAAACTAAAATATATTAATTCCATAAAAATAGAATAGTAGGATTACTGACAGTCAAATCAGATAATCTGCCATACAGAATAGCCCTGGTTAAAAGTGTACTTAAGAAGGAAAAAAATACCTGGAAACAAAGTGGAACTCTTGCTTTCACTTCTGCAGGGGGTAATCCCAAAACACTGAGCTCTGCTATTAAATGCATTTTTTTTCTTGGCTGTTTCAGTTCTTTCTTGCCATCAGGTTAGAACTGCAAGGAGAATCTTTAGATCACTACAGGTGAGTGGGCTCATATGGAGATAGGTGGGGTGAATTTTGCAGTGCTCTTTGAGCACCTTAAGCATTTTCCCTCTGTGCAGATGGCTGTAGCTACCTGATTCAAGGGCAGATGTGAGTTCTAGAACCATACATAAATCGCAAAGAAACACCGGAAACTTTTCCATGGACATATGGTGCAGCACAACTGCAGCTGCTAAGGAGCCCTCATGATACCTGGGTGTTTCTCCATGAATTGGTATTTTCCCACAAGGAGCTGATTCCAGGAAGCCATCCACTTACATGGTTATGGGTGAACACACAAAAAAGGAACTTACACTATGAGGCTAAAGTTAAAGGTCACTTAGCTTTTTGCAGATGTTTCAGCTTCGCCATTCCTAGCCTGCAGATGTCTTTTCACAGTTTTGTGTTGTTGCCCTGTCATTGTAATTCTTTGTGTCACCCTAAAGGGTGAGCCTCTTGTGGCGCAGGGTGGTAAGGCAGCCAACATGCTGTCTGAAGCAATGACCATGAGGCTGGGACTTCACTCCCAGCAGCTGGCTCAAGGTTGACTCAGCCTTCCACCCTTCCGAGGTCGGTAAAATGAGTACCCACCCTGTATTGAGTCTGCCAAGAAAATGCTAGAGGGCATCACCCCAAGGGTCAGACATAACTTGGTGCTTGCACAGGGGATACCTTTACCTTAAAGGTAAATAAATGGTCCTGTTTCAATTGTACATGTTTATTTTATTAGATAAAACCTAAAGGGTTTTATCGCTATAAGACCTTGCTTTTTTAATTGTCAGCACCTTCTGCATTCTGGGCAGCTTTGAACAAATATTTACCTTCTGTTGAACAATTTTTCTAATCAAACTGCATCTGTAGTTTCTGGATACAAACTGTATCTGAAACCTCAACCTTCAGAGCCCTAAGGAGACATCTTGAATTACATTGCATGCAATCTTCCTGTGTTAGCATGTCTTGTTTTAACTTCATTTGGTTGTTTTCAATAGGAGAATAGGGAGCAGAAGGCTTTCAGCTTTTTGGCTTGGTGAATACACATATATGAATAATATATATACTTGAGCTATTTTTCCTTTTCCCCAGCTGGCTTTTAGTTAAGTCACTCCTGTTAGGTTGGGTGTTAGTATCTTGACCAGCTTTTAAATGTTATTTGTAGCTCTCTGTGTTTTTACGTTTTTTTGGTCATCTATGCAAAACTAATAGGAGAAGAGGCTTCTATTATGGAATTAGAATTTTATAGTTGTACTATTTGAAGCACCTTAAGTTGTAGCAGTAGAAAAGACACAAGTCTGGTTGCACCTGAAGAAGTGAGTAGTGACTCACAAAAGCGGATACTATCACAAATTTTGTTAGCCTTTAAAGGTCTGTTGGACACTTGCTCTTTTCAGTATTGCAGGCAGACTAACACAACTTACCCGTCTTGATCTATCTTAAGTTGTGGGACACTGTTGTGAACATTGGAGCAGTGCTGCTTCATGGAGGAGAGGTTCTAATATCAGTATCAGACTTCTGCTGCCTCTCTCTCTGGAAAACATAGACCATATAGTAATCTTTTGGAGAGTTTTGAAGGACACTATACATTAAAGTTGGATTTGTATACATAATGAGAATTTTTTGTTCCTGTTTTTTGTAGATGAGAGTGGATAATCTGATGTTAAGTTGCAATACTAAAATTAAGTTGAACAAAAGAGGGTAGCTTAAGGAATCTGTAAGGAAACAACTAAATGGATATACATTATTTTTCCCTAGTTTTTGTCAGGAGCTGTGGATTAGTGTTAGGGCATCTAATGTGCTTACAGATGATCCTAGGTTCAATATGTGGCATCTCAAGTTAAAAGGATCATGTTGTAGGTGATGTGAAGGATATCTGCCAGAGGTCTTGAAGTGCTGTTCCTAGTCAGAGGAGATAGTATTGATCTTCTTGATATATATTTCAGCCTTAGGTGAAAGTGGAGCTAAAATTGTGAAGACTAATTTGGAAATAATTTTCATAACAGGTTGTGACTAGAAAAAATGAACTGTGTTACTGATTTAGTTTTTTTTGTTTTTCAGGTGGGCTGTTGAGCTGTCAGTCTGCAGCTGAACAGCATGCAGTCTTTTCGGGAGCAGAGCAGTTACCACGGAAACCAGCAGAACTATCCACAGGAAGTGCATGGTGCATCTCGGATAGAAGAATTCAGCACCCGTCAGCAAGCTCAGATGTTCCAAAGCTTCGGAGGGGGTGGTAGCAGTAGCAGCAGCAGTGGGCGCCGTGGAGCAGCAGTCAGCTCTGCATCAATGGCTGGCGAGAGCTCTGGACATCAGAACTATCAAGGTTTCAGAAAGGAAGCTGGTGAATTCTACTATATGGCCTCTAGTAAGGATCCTGCGTCAGCTGGAGGACAGCAGCTTTCACAGCGCAGGCCTTCTGGGCCAGTGCAGAGTTATGGACCACCCCAAGGTAGCAACTTTGGGAGTCAGTATGGAAGTGAGGGTCATGTGAGTCAGTTTCAAACACAACACTCTTCCCTTAGTGGGGTGACTCACTACCAACAAGATTATACTGGTCCTTTCTCCCCTGGAAGTGCTCAGTACCAACAGCAGACTTCCAACCAGCAGCAGGTGCAGCAGATGAGACAACAGCTCTACCAATCACATCAGCCTTTACCACAGGCATCCAGCCAATCTGCATCCAGCACATCTCATTTGCAGCCAATGCAGCGTCCTTCAGCTCTGCCTTCATCTTCTTCTGGTTATCAGTTACGAGTGGGTCAGTACAGCCAACACTATCAGCCTCCTGCTTCTTCCTCTTCTTCATTTTCTTCTCCTCAGCGTTTTGGCCAAACTGGGCAGAATTATGACAGCAGTTACAGTGTGAATGCTGGCTCACAGTATGAAGGACATCCTGTGGGTTCAAGTGCACAAGCTTATGGGACTCAATCAAATTACAACTTTCAGACACAGCCAATGAAGAACTTTGAGCAGTCAAAGTTACCCCAAGGAGGTCAGCAGGCACAAGGACAGGCACAGGCTCAGCAACAGCCTCCCTCGCAGCATGTTATGCAGTACTCAAATACTGCCAGTAAGATGTCTCTTCAGAGTCAAGTGGGGCAGTACAACCAAACTGACGTCCCTGTGAGATCACCCATGCAGTTCCATCAAAATTTCAGTCCTATATCTAATCCTTCGCCAGCTGCCTCTGTGGTCCAGTCTCCGAGCTGCAGCTCAACGCCATCTCCTCTTATGCAAGGTGGAGAGAATCTTCAGTGTGGACAAAGTAACATGCCTGTTGCCTCTAGAAACCGCATTTTACAGATGATGCCTCAGCTTAGTCCAACACCATCTATGATGCCAAGCCCTAATGCTCAGGGTGGAGGATTTAAGGGTTTTGGTCTTGAAGGATTGCAGGAGAAGAGGCTTACAGATCCAGGACTAAGCAGCCTAAGTGCCCTAAGTAGTCAAGTGGCTAATCTTCCTAATACAGTCCAGCATATGTTACTCTCTGATGCTTTGGCACCTCAGAAGAAGAACTCCAAAAGATCTTCATCATCTAAAAAAGCTGATAGCTGCACAAACTCAGAAGGCTCCTCCCAGGCCGAAGAGCAACTCAAATCTCCTTTAGCAGAGTCTATTGATGGTGGATGCTCCAGTAGTTCAGAAGATCAAGGTGAGCGAGTGAGGCAGTTGAGTGGTCAAAGCACCAGTTCTGACACTACTTACAAAGGGGGTAACTTGGAGAGATCCCACTCCTCACCGGCACAAGCATCTCAGAATGAGCCCACAAAGCTCAGCACCAGCCCGGCAGATGAGGAAGAGGAGGCCTCCCCACCTGATGAAAAAGAGGCTTTGGTAGCTGTGGAGACCACTCCAAAGGTCAATGAAAAGTCAGTTGGTGTGATTGTCTCTCGGGAAGCTATGACAGGAAGAGTAGAAAAGTCAAGTGGTCAGGATAAATCTCAACAAGATGATGTTCCTACTGGTGCTCAAGCACTTCCTTCTGCCAGTGGGGTGAAAGAGCCAGTTCATATGGGGCCACAGCAAGATCCACAAGGAGGAGGGAATAAAGGGAGCAAGAGTGGGGACAGCAGCACGAATCACAATGGAGATGGGAACAGCCAACCTGGCCATGCTGTCATTGGCTCTGGTTTCTCTGGCAGAACAGAGCCTTCTAAATCCCCTGGTAGTTTAAGGTATAGTTACAAAGACAGCATAGGGGTTAGTGTGCAGAGAAATACTGGCAACTTCCCTCAGTATCCTTTAGGGCAGGATAAAGGGGATTTTCCAGGGCACAGTGAACGAAAGGGACGGAGTGAAAAATTTCCCAGTCTGTTGCAGGAAGTCTTGCAGGGATATCATCATCACCCTGACAGAAGATATTCTAGAAATGCACAAGATCATCATGGAATAACTGGAAGTCTTGAAGGTACTATGCGACCAAATGTTCTGATTAGTCAAGCTAATGAATTAAGCAATAGAGGTCTTTTAAACAAAAGCATAGGATCCCTCTTGGAAAATCCACACTGGGGCCCCTGGGATAGAAAGTCAAGTGGGACAGCTTCTGAAATGAAACAGATAAATCTGGCTGATTATTCTGTGCCTAGAAAGTTTGAGATGGAATCCCAGTCTTCAGCTCATGAAGGAGGAGGTCTCTCTGAGAGAAGATCAGTTATTTGTGATATATCTCCTCTGAGGCAAATTGCTAGAGATTCAGGGCCTCATTCTGTTGGGCACATAGGTGCTGATGGCAGGAGTGGAAGGAATGACCGTCTAACTCCTGGTCTAAGTCAGTCAGTTATACTACCTGGTGGCCTAGTGTCCATGGAAACTAAGCTGAAGACTCACAGTGGACAGATCAAAGAAGAGGAATTTGAACAGTCCAAGACCTCTGCCAGCATGAACAATAAAAAATCAGGAGACCACTGTCATCTTGCCAGTTTTAAGCATGAGTCTTACCGAGGGAATGCTAGCCCTGGAGCTGCTGCTCTTGATTCTGCATCTGACTACATGTTGCAACAGGATAGCCGATCGGCACAACTGAGGCGAGGACATGGCAGAATGGGAAGTAGCCGGGAGGGAATGAGGGGTAAATCACCGTCTCAATACCATGATCTGGCAGACAAACTGAAGATGTCACCAGGTAGAAGCAGAGGTCCAGGGACAGATCTTCACCATCTGAATCCTCATATGGTACTTTCTGACAGGGTCAATCGGAGTTCTTTGCACTCCTCTTTCCCCCCCAATTCTGAAAGCTCATCTTTGGCTTCAGTGTATCACTCTAACACTCGCTCTCATGCTTTTGGTGATCCTAACCAGGTTCTGAATTCTCAGTACCACTACAAAAGGCAGCTATATCAACAACAACAAGAAGAATACAAAGAATGGAGTAGCAGTTCTGCCCAGGGGGTGATTGCAGCAGCTCAGCATAGGCAGGAGACAGCAAGAAAGAGCCCAAGACAACAGCAGTTCTTGGACAAAGTAAGGAATCCTTTAAAAAATGATAAAGATGGAATGATGTATCTCCATTCTGGTTCCTACCATGATGCAGGAAGCCAAGAAGCTGGCCGTTTGTTGGGAAGTGATGGCACTCTTCAGAATAAGTGTGCTGAAATGAAACATCTGAACCAGAAGATTCAGCAACATGAATCTGGTTGGGATCTCTCTCGGCAGATGGCTCCAGGCAAAAACAGTGGATCTTTAGGGGCAGCAAGTCAGAAGAGATTTGGTCCTCCAGATGGTGATACACATAGACGTGATGATGCTGGAGATGTACTTAAATCTGGCAATGCCATGGTAAGGCTCCCTGGCCAAGAAGATCAGTCTCCTCAGAATCCTTTAATAATGCGAAGGAGAGTCCGTTCGTTCATCTCACCTATTCCAAGCAAGAGGCAGTTGCAGGACATGAAGAATAGTGGTGCTGATGACAAAGGACGCCTGCTTCCATCATCAAAGGATGGAACTGACAGAGCATTCAACTCCTACGCCCACTCATCCCAGAACCAGGATGCTGGCAAGTCACTCCCAAAAGGAGACTCTTCTAGGAACCTTTCAGGTCCTGATAATAGAAATTGCTCTGCTGTTTCCCTCACAAGCCCAGCTAAAACAAAAATTCTGCCTCCACGAAAAGGACGTGGATTAAAATTGGAAGCTATTGTTCAAAAAATCACATCTCCCAGTGTTCGGAGAAGTGCTTCTTCAAACTGTGCCGAAAGTGGTGCAGATGCAGTCACTCTTGATGACATTCTGTCCCTGAAAAGTGGTCCTCCCGAAGGTGGAAATGTTGCAAGTCACGGGATGGAGGCAGAAAACATAAAAGAAGAAATTGTGTTAGACCAAGAGAGCCATGAACTGGCCAGGGAAGTGACAATATTGTCTGAAGAGTGGCATGGTGAGGGAGATGAGTTAGTGAAAAAAGAGTCCTTGGAACTTGCTACTGTTGGCAAAGAGGGCTGCATGTCTACTGTGGTCCCAACACCATCACAAAAATCTGTTGGTCAAGGAAGAACAGATGGATCCCTAACTGGAGCAGGATCTTTGAGCTTTTCTGAATCAAAAACAGTATCCCCATCCAGTGTCTTGACTCCTGAACCAATTCCAAAGATTGAAGAGAAAGATGGAGATGCAGTTATCATAACACCCAAACCAGATCCCTTCCCTCCAAAAGGCTATTTTCCTTCTGGTAAGAAGAAGGGGAGGCCTATTGGTAGTGTGAATAAGCAGAAAAAGCAGCAGCAGCAACAGCAGCAGCAGCAGCAGCAGCAGCAGCAGCAGCTGCTGCTGCAGCCACTTGTATCAATACCAGTAACACCTCAGCCACTGGAGGCAGTGGAAGATGGAGAACCGAAGCCTAAGAGACAGCGGAGAGAGAGAAGAAAAACCACAACACAGCCACGGAAAAGGAAACCAAGACGAGCTGCTCCAATTGTGGAACCTCAGGAACCAGAAATTAAGCTGAAATATGCCACCCAGTCTGTTGATAAAACTGATACCAAGAATAAGTCTTTTTTCCCCTATATTCATGTGGTAAACAAATGTGAGATAGGTGCTGTGTGTACAATAATTAATGCAGAGGAAGAGGAGCAGAATAAACTGGTGAGGGGTCGAAAAGGACAGAGGTCATCAACACCTCCCCCCAGCAATGTTGAGAGCAAAGTATTGCCTACATCCTCTTTCATGCTACAGGGTCCTGTTGTCACAGAATCTTCCATTATGGGCCACCTGGTCTGCTGCCTGTGTGGCAAGTGGGCCAGCTATCGCAACATGGGTGATCTCTTTGGACCGTTCTATCCCCAAGATTATGCAGCCACGCTGCCCAAAAATCCCCCTCCCAAGAGGGCCACAGAAATGCAGAATAAGGTCAAGGTACGGCATAAAAGTGCTTCTAACGGTTCCAAGACAGATACCGAGGAAGACGAGGAAGAGCAGCAGCAGCAACAAAAGGAGCAAAGAAGCCTGCCTGCCCATCCCCGCTTTAAGAGACGGCATCGCTCTGAGGACTGTGCTGGGGCCTCTCGGTCCCTTTCGAGAGGTGCTGCTTGTAAAAAGGCAACCACTGAGGGTGGCAGTGTTGGCGAAAAAACTCCTTCAGACTCTAAACCCCCCCTGTCCATTTCTGAAGCTGGGCCTGAATTGGAGTTACAAATTCCTGAACTACCTCTTGACAGCAATGAATTTTGGGTCCACGAGGGCTGTATTCTCTGGGCCAATGGGATTTATCTGGTCTGCGGCAGGCTCTATGGGCTGCAGGAAGCTGTGGAAATCGCTAAGGAGATGGTGAGTACTATCAATTAATACTGTTTGTCATACAACCAGTTTTGTTGTGTTTCCCATCTTCTGCTTGTTGCACCTTCAGCATGCTGTCCATTTGCAAATACCATTGTAATTGTGTTCTATAGATATTGAGAACAAATTGTCAGTTTATGTTGCCTGTTTTTAATTCTGATGAATTTGCTTTGTGCACCATCCCTCTTGGTGGTCTGTATTAAGTATACTGGCAGCTTCTGAAAAACGAGGTCCTCTCAGTGGATTTAAATAATGTACTGTCACTTAAAAAAGGGATGGGCTGTTGGTGAGTAAGACAAATTTGCAGCACTGCAGAGCTATTCATTCCCCTTTCTGCCTTTTAGCGCCTGCACTACTACCTGGATTCCTAGGCTGCTTCTTCTAGCTATCACAGTGTAACTGAAGAGTTGTATTTTATGAGAATTCCTCCCTGCTTTCCACAGACAGGTTTATGTCTGATACTGGAATTGGAATACAAGGTGTACATGTGAGGAGACTTTTTTATGCCGTGTGTAGACTTAGTGGAACTAGAAGGTGCAGGTCACTTTCTCATGAAAAATGTGGATGAAGTTATTTATTCTGTTCTCTGTCTCTGTTTCAGAACAAATGTTTTTGTGTCTATCAGGATGCTGTAGGTTTAAAAACTGGCTCATATTTTAAATCCAAAGAATGTAATCACTGATTGTAATCACTGATGAAAGTGCAGTTTTATTTTAAAATGTAGACCAAACTGTCTTGCAGGTAAGCCTAAAAAATGTACTAGCTCATAAAACACATTATATATTACCTTTCCTTCCTGAATGGTGGAGAGAAGCATAAAGAACCCCCTTTCTGTGTTTTTTACCTCCGGAGCCAGTTTTTTGTTCTGAAAGATGAGTGGAAGATTCTCAAGCGGGTCTGAAGTAGTTAACATTTTTCCTGAAAATATCACCTGATCTTAAACCAGAGCTTGGCATCATACATCTCTTTAGTCCTAGTGTTGTCATTATCAAGAATATAAATGCTTTAGTCTCCATCTGCAGGCTTGCCCAGCAGATTCAGTAGATCCAAGTGATCATTATTATGCAGTTGCAAAAACCCAGGAAAACAAAACCATTTCCTCCCCTGGAGGACTTTTAGAGATCTTTGGGGGAAGGGGGGTTAATGCCTATGAAAAATATTCTCTCTTGAATTTAATAAAATGCATGTTGAGAAAGGATGTTACAGACTTAAAATATTTCCCTGACCCAGATAACTCAGGCAAGTCCTATGTTGTCAGATCTTGGAAGCTAAACAGGGTTGATCCTGGCTAGTGTTTGGATGGGAGGCCTCCAAGGAACACTAGGGTCATGACGTGGAGGCAAGCAGTGGCAAATCACCTTCGAACATCTCTTGCCTGGCTGCCAGACAATCCCTGGATCTCCTGGCTATACCACACACATGTCATATGATAGATAGATATGTAGTATGAAGATTCTTATGTGAGGCAGTCTGCAGCATTAGGTAGTGATGGTCCTGTAGACATGTCACATATTTTCAAATATATGTTCGTTATTTAAATGTGACTAATTTGTCCACAATAAAGGCCCATGTACAGAACAGGAAGATTTTTCTACAATCCTGGAGAAATCCCTGGCTAAATAATCAAAAAATGGAAAAGAAAAATGAAAGGAACTTATCCTCCTCTTTAGCTGTAGTAATATTTACGGTTACATAGTTGTTGCAGCTTGAAAGGGGGGAAATGAAATATTGAAATGTAGTGACCTTAGATCTCAGTTGCCATTGTTGACGGATTGTCTAGTAACCCAAATAAACATTGCTGGGGGAGATAGTGATGAAGGTGAGTGACAGCAGGGACCATGAGGGTGGGAGAAGGAAGGAAATAGAAATTACTGTAGCTGGGGAGGGGTTATGTTGGGTCATGCAGGTGGACAAGGATGTAGGAGGGAGAGACGGCTGGCAGGAAGAGAAGGCACACAAGTGAATGCAGTTTTGGGGGTCAGACAAGATGGGTCACAATACTGTGTAGGCTCAGAATACATTGTTTGGGGAAGGGGAAGGTGCTGGTGACTGGAGGATGCTGAGACCAGAAGAGGGGATGAACATTTTTTGTGTGAGTTTTTTTAATTAGAACTTTTGCTTGTCTTTGGAGCACTGTAGAGAACTAAGCAATTAATACTTCTAAATTCTATAATTTTACCAAATAAAGTTTTAGTATGATATAAATTTCATCCTGTTAAAGTAAAAGCTAGTTTTGGTAAGAATGTATGTGTATATTTAAAGTTTTTTCTGCATTATGGACTTTTTAATGTGCTTCAAAGTTTCAGAAAAAAATGCAGGTCTCTTTGAGGTTTGTTCCTTATATGTTACTATCCCTTGCAGTATTTAGGATAGGGTTTTAAAAATTAATTTTAGATGGGTAAATATGTATTTTAGAAACTGGTTCATTTTATCTATCATTCTGGGAATACTATAAGTTAATCAATTATCTGTTTTTCCCAAATTTTGTTTTCATGCTCCCACAAGTATGTAGTTGTATTCAAAACCAGCAGCAGTTGAATATTAAATTATGGCTGTAAGATCCAAGGTTTTTGTTGCGTTTTGTGGGATGCTTGATAATGATGACACTTTTTTGAGGGGAAATGTAACACTTTTCTCTCTACTTGGGTAGAATCATAGAGTTGGAAAGGATGTCCAGGGTCATCTATTCCAACCCCTTGCACAATGCAGGGACTCAAAACTACCTGTCCACCCACAGCGACCCTAATTTCATGCCCAAGTAATCCTTCCACCAAGAAGCTTCATAATCCAGTCTGGCCTGGAGGAAATTCACCTACCATTCCACAGTGGCGATTAGCAATTCCCTGAATATGCAAAAAAGGGCCACAAGAGGCAAACATTGGCACAACCCTTCCTGCCTAATTTCATAAAATCAGTATTTCTGTCAAATGACTATCTAGCCTCTGCTTAAAAACTTCCAGAGAAGGAGAACTCACCACCTCCCGAGGAAGCCTGTTCTACTATGGAACCACTCTAATTGTCTAACTTCTTCCGGATGTTTAGCTGAAAATGCTTTTGAATTAATTTCAACCTATTGGCTCTGGTCTGCCACTCTAGGGCAACAAAAAGAACTCTGCTCCATCTTCTATATCAGGGGTAGTCAACCTGTGGTCCTCCAGGTGTCCATGGACTACAATTCCCATGAGCCCCTGCCAGCATTTGCTGGGAGAAGGCTCCACAAGGCTTCAGGGTGGGTAGGTGGGTGGCCGCCGGCCTTCTCCCGGCCCCGGGAGCAGCCTCGCCGCGGAGAGCCTGCTCCCGGGGCCGGGAGAAGGCTCCGTGAGGCTTCAGGGTGGGTGGGTGGCCGGCGGATTTCTCCCGGCCCCAGGACCAGCCCGCGGCCGGCAGAGCGCCCCAGGTTGCGCCCCACTGGCCGCAGCGTCCCAGCCCCCGGGAAACCTTCGCCCTGCAAAGGCTTCCCTGGGGATGGGGGCTTAGCGCCCATTATATTTAGAGATAAAATGGGCTTTAATTCTAGTCTCAGAATAATTTAATGAATAACAAATACTTTCCCTACTTTGTCAGCATTCAATGGTCTGTGTATGAAATCACATCACATTTAGGTAGTTAGAATCATAGAAACATAGAGTTGGAAGGGGCCATACAGGCCATCTAGTCCAACCCCCTGCAGGAGCAGCCCAAAGCATCCTAAAACATCCAAGAAAAGTGTGTATCCAACCTTTTCTTGAAGACTGCCAGTGAGGGGGAGCTCACCACCTCCTTAGGCAGCCTATTCCACTGCTGAACTACTCTGACTGTGAAAATGTTTTTCCTGATATCTAGCCTATATCGTTGTACTTGTAGTTTAAACCCATTACTGCATGTCCTTTCCTCTGCAGCCAATGGGAACAGCATCCTGCCCTCCTCCAAATGACAACCTTTCAAATACTTAAAGAGGGCTACCATGTCCCCTCTCAACCTCCTTTTCTCCAGGCTGAACATTCCCAAGTCCCTCAACCTATCTTCATAGGGCTTGGTCCCTTGGCCCCAGATCATCCTCATCGCTCTTCACTGTACCCTTTCAATTTTATCTACGTCCTTCTTGAAGTGAGGCCTCCAGAACTGCACACAGTACTCCAGGTGTGGTCTGACCAGTGCCGTATGACATCTTGTGACATCTTGTGATTTTGATGTGATCAGTTGATCAGTGTTCACTGTGTATCTATTTAATTTTTGGCTGTTTACAGTACTAGTCTTGGGTAGTCAACATTAACCATATTTGGGGCATTTATACATATGAACAATGAATTAGAACCCATGGAAAAGATCTATATATGCATGAGGAAGGTATTGATTTCCTTCCCTGCTGCAGCATCCCTTTAATTGCCCACTCATGGTAACCTTGGGGGTCCACTGCCACTCTGTCCCAGCATTACAGGGCATTTCAGGCAGCAGCAGGAAGGGGCAGGTTCTTCCATACATGGAATTGAGACAGGATCCAGCCTAGTCCTTTGAAGCACATAGGAATACATATATTCTAGCAGCTTTGCAAAATTTGGGTTGGATTATTTTGACCTCATCTGTTATGGATTGGAGAACTTCTACAGTTATAAATAATACATAATTTTAAGAATTAAAAATACTTTGGGAGTAAGCATTTTAATATGCATCATGCACATAATTATGCAGAAGGGAACAATTTTGAAAATACAGTATAATTGTATGTTGAAATAGTACTACAACAAAAAGGGTTGTGAAGATCAGCGCAAAGTACAAAAATATACCAAAAAAATGCCTAAACTCGTAAAAAAAAATCAATGATCTTGCTGCGGCTGTTTTATTCTCTTCATCACATGGTTTCATTACTAATTTAATACTTTTTTTGTTATTTGGGGAAATAATAGTGGGGGAAATAATAGTCTGTCTTTGTTATGCCATCATTTTGATGCATTCTCCCATCCTCAGCAGCATTCACAATGGGAGGATATAAAATGTTGGAAGGTATTTTTTACTGCATTAATTTGTTTCTGTAATTGTAATATTGGATCTAGTAAACTCAAAGGCTCCTAAGTCAACAAGGGTCAGCTGAACCCCATCGGAAGTAGACAGTGTTTAGACCCACTTTCCCAAACAGCATTAATATCTTTTCAGGGTTTAGTTTCAATTCATTCATTCTTAGCCATTTAACCTCAGCAGCCAGGTAGAGATTTAGGACATAATAAGGAGATTTTTGGTAAGGATATATATAGCTGTTCTCCATTTTATTCTCCCAAAAGCCCTATCTGGTAGATAGGTAGGTTAGGCCGAGAGGTTAGTTAGACCAAGGTCACTCACCAAGTTTCATGGTAAATTGGGAAATTGAACTTGGGTGTTCAGGGATGCTAATATCTTGAATAGTGCACATTTTTGTGTGTGCAGAAAATCTTGCATTCAGTCACTGGCATGTCTGGTTAAAGTATTTAAGATAGTAGATACTGGTAAAGTTCTTCCTCTAAAGATGTGAAGGCCTAGGGGAAAAAAACAGAATTCAGAAAACTGCTTGTTCTTCATTTTTCGAGGCCTTTAAAAATTTCCCAACCAAATATTGAGGAATACCAAAGAATTTCACTCATTCCAAACATGCAGCATGAAAAAGTCTGGGGACTCTTTTTCTAATAAGAAAATTTGGAAATATTGGTCAGTACTGGAAATATTGGGGAGTACTGTCTTATATGATGAAGGGAGATGCTTATTCCTGAAAGCAAATGCCTTGAAAATTTTGTTGATGTTTAAGTGTTACTGGACTTAAATCTTGCTCTTCTACTGTGGACCACCTGAAACCTTTTACACTGTGGAAATATACAATATTTTCTAGGTTTTTAATACTTATGACAACAATTAATATGTTATAATATGTTTAAAGATAATAAGTTATTAAATAGTTTGTTAGTACACAAAATTGGATATTCATAAGTTCATATACAAATATGTTGGCAATCTTGCCTACTGTGAATCTGTTTCTGTCTATATAATACATCTTTTGCTAATGGCAGGCCTTCACAAATTTTCTTTTACTTTAGGATCCATTCAAAAAATGTAACAGGTGGACTTACTTTTGAACTCTGGGGGCTTAATACTAAATAAGCTCTGGCTCCTAAATTGTGCTTGCTAATTAAAGCTCCCAAGAAATTTAATCCTACATGCTTCACAGTTGCTTGTCATTTTTAATGCTATAATAATTGTTTTTCTTACATCTCATATAGTTCTTGTGGCTTTTCAGACTAAAGGTTCTTCAAAAGTTTTTTCTTTGAGGGAATCTGCTATCTGTTTCTCTATCTCTTTTGTATAGTTTTTCAGTGTATCATTCCCACTTTTATTTTGTTATGTTCAGGTAATGTTTCTTCCATGGCAATCTTTCAGCATGCCTAGCCATATTTTAAATTTCAATCTTGTTGTAAAAAAAAAAATTCTTCCTTTTTTGTTGTTCTCTCCTATTTTTTTACACTGATTATATGAGAATTATCTTTGTCTCTATGTTCTAGTCAATGAAATACTGGATTTAGACATCTGATTCTATTTCTGTCATCTTTTCCTCCTTCTTTGGCCCAAGAGTTTGGTCATTCATCACTGATGTTTTTAATTACTTTTGGCTACATGAATAGTCTTTCTTCATTCTTGATAATATCTCCTTATTCTTGATAATATCTCTGGTTTCAACCCAAAGTTTTTGCAGTTCACATTCACTTGAATAGAGCTTCTCCATCTTCTGTTTCTGATTATGTAATCTACTAGATATTGGCCACCCAATAATGTCCACATATACCATTGTCCATTTGGTTGCGTGAAATATGTTTGCCAAGAACAAATTGTTATCTCTGCAGAATTCTATAAGTCGGTCCCTTGCTTCATTTCATGCTCCTAGCCCAAATCTACCAACAATATTTGATTCTGCTATGCTTCCTATTTTTGCATACCAGTCACTTATGATTATCAGCACATCTTGTTTGGGTATGTGACCAACTTCTTTCTAGACATGTGTGTAAAAGGTTTCACCTTAATCTACATCAGCATCTGTAGTTGAAGCATAAACAGGAATGATGGTTATATTGATAGGCTTTCCATGAAGTCTGATTGATACTATTTGGTTAGACTTTGTATTATAGTCCTGACTGTGTGTGCTACATCTCACATCACAATAAGGACATCTCTGTTTCATTTTTGTTTGTCATTTCCTAAGTTAAATGTTTTGTAATTTTCTCATTGAAAATGTCCCAATCCAGTCTACTTTAGTTCACTTACTCACCGAGTTACAATTTTATGATTGTGTGTTTACCTTGATTAGGTATCCCTATTATATGTGTCAAATGGCTTGGTATTTCCTTTATCATCCATTCATATCAACAATATAATGTCCTTTTAACTATTATACAGTTGTGTCATTAAGGATAACACCCTTCGTAGTTATCCACTCTTCCCCAGTAGCTGATAGATTATTATTATTATTTATTATTATTATTATTATTAGATTTATAGCCCGCCACTCCCACAAGGCTTGTGAGATTAAAGCCCCTAATACAATAAAAGATCAAGCCTAAAAATCCAACGCCGGCCCATGTGGCGGCGGAACTTACCCAGCCTAACCAAATCCACTGATATCCCAGAGGGCATATCTAACCTGGGATTTTCATCCTCCAGCACTATATTTGGTTTTGTTTTAGATTGTCTCATCATAGCATGGTTGAGATAAGAGATGATCAGAAGTGGTTTACCATTGCTGTCTTAATATTTTGCGTTTATGGAATTGGAATGTCTATAAATGTATATATGCCTTCATTTTCAACAAGCCAAATTGTGCTACATCCAGTACTTGAGAGCACTGTGTACTTCTACACCCTGTGCTGACTTAGCATATGGACTTAGAACTTATCACGATTTTTGGACCTCAAGTGAAACTTTATAATATTGAACTCTGAATTCTTCTTCACTTATGTATTAAACAACATATCATTTGTGGCTATATCATACTGGTGAAGTTGGAAACTGCTTTCTGTTAATAGAAGAAGCCATGAAGGGATTGCCAAAACATGTTTCTCTTTGACATGTTCCCTTGATTGGTTTTAATACTCCCCATTTATCTCAAATGACATGTTTTTACATCAGGGTATAGTATGTCCAATTCTGCACTTGTAGTGCAAGGATAGTCACTTGGAACATCTGTTTCTATGTCCCTTCTGGAATTATCTGCATGTATCCACCCTCGGAATCTACCATGCAAAATCCTGTAATTCCTCTTAAACATTAAAACAACAAGTCCCTTTCAAAGGCTTTTTCTGGATAATGCTTTGGTATAATATATTTCTATATTTATAATCTGCTTTTATTTTTGGGCCTCAAGATATATAATAATTTCAATTTCAAGATACATAATGTGCAGTTGCACAGAATATTTTCTTTATAGTGTTTTTTCCCATGAGAAAATTGCCTTTTCTCTGTGCATAGACCAGTTGTCAGTTATACGGGTAAAAAAATACGTATATGTACATTTCAAAAATGTGAAGCACCCTGACTAGCTTGCAGATTTTATTAGAATGTATATTGTTTGGAAGTGCTGTGTTAACCAAATATTCTCCTATTTTGCTCTTTTTGATTGAGGCATGTCTAAGTGGCTTCTAGGTTTTTGGGGTAGAAAAGGCCAAGGCTAATAGCAGTGTGACATTTATTTTCCTTCATGTAGATTTAGTGTCATAAAGGAGCTCCTCAAGCTCAAGATGGAAATTCTTTGCCTTAACAGAATATTTTGCATTTCACGGATCTTGCTGCCATCTGCTGGTTAATGAATGTAGGATAGTTTGTGAAATGGAACATGGTGGGGTTGATGGCAGGTATAATAAATATGTATTGTATTAACGTTTTTTTAATGTTGGCAATTTATTCTATCCTCCCTAAAAAGGGCTTAAGAACGTTCCAGATGCTATTGGGGCACTATTTTTTCCTCTGTTTTCTCTTTTAATAATCTGGTTTTAAGAGGCATCTATATTGGTTTTCATTTTCATGTGAAAATCCTGAAGCACCAATTTACAGGATCGTGCAAAAGAAGTGAAGTTATTTAACCATGTCCAACAAAGAGGAAAGCTTTTATTCAGTTTAGTTTTCTCTCCATCATTTGACTGAGTTTGAAATTTGTGGTAATGATGGACATATCAGTGTAGCCCAGAAAAGATTGTCCTGAAGAATATGGTGTATTACATTATCAGCCTTGAGAGTTTTTACAGTTTTTTGAAGCAGAACCATAGAGTGAACAATGCAGCCTATGTTTTTGAAAGCTCAGAGAAGTAAGATTGAGAAACTATTTGTGATGATGCCTATATTGCATAAGCAGAATTTTTGAGATGCATATATGCATAATGCCTCTTCTCATTAATAACTTGCAGCTTCATGGAAGCCCTTGGCCCATTTCAATCTGGCTTCAGGGCTGGGCTAGGAACTGAGAAGGCTCTACAAGCATTGGCAGGTGATCTTTGTTTAAAGATAGACAAGGAGAATCATCTCTGTTGATATTGTTAGATCTTTCAGTGGCCTTTGATACAGTAGACCAGTGGTTCCTAGCCAGTTTAATATGATCACCGAGAAGTCCAAACTTGGTGTCTCATTGATTATGACATGAATTTTGGGTCTTAGAACTTTGGCTTCCATCAATTGTGCACTTTTAGTTTATCTACTTTATAAATATTACTAGATATTAAGCCCGCTGTGGGCAAAATACAGCGGGCCCTAACATGATGGGTGGGTGGAGGGATGGGGCGAAGGAAGGAGGAAAAGGAGAGAGACAGAAAGACAGAAAGAAAGGGAGGAAGATAGAGACAGAAGAAGAGGGAGAGAAACAGGTAGCCAGAAAGAGGCAGATGGAAGAGAAGGAGGAAGGGAGAAAGGGAAAAACAAAGGGAATGCTGGGAGGAAGGGAAGGAGAAAGGGAATGCTGGGAGGAAGGGAGGAACAGAGTAAGGTAGGTGGCCTTGGGACCTTCTGCTGGGCCCAGGGGCAGGCTTGGCTGCCCCAGGGCCCAGCAGAAGGCTCGGGACGGGGGCGGCAGGCTTTGCGGCCTACTGCCGGGCCCAGGAGCAGGCTCGGCTGCTCCAGGGCCTGGCAGAAGGCTCGGGACGGGGGCGGTGGGCTCCGCGGCCTACTGTCAGGCCTAGGAGCAGGCTCGGCTGTTCCAGGGCCTGGCAGAAGGCTCGGGACGGGGGCGGTGAAGGAACAGAAGGAACAGATTCAATGAGCTGGGATTTATCTTGTGGAGTGTCTCAGGGTGCATTTATATGTAGATGCTGAATGAGATCATTTCATTTTGGGTCCTCTTTAGGATAGAATATTATCAATACACAGAATCCAGTTCTGTATTTCATTATCTAAACCTCCACATGTGTTCAGCTTGGCTCTGAACCAATGCTTAGAGACTGTGGTCAAGAGGCTAAGGCAGAACAAGCTAATGCTGAATCCAGAGAAGACAAAGGAAATGCTTGAGCCAAAAAGGAAAGGTTGGTGGAGTATTAATATTTATATTAATATTTAAGTAAGCAGAATTTTGGAAAAATATGTTTGGGAAGCAGAGCTGTGTACGTGTCCCTCCCCTTCCCAGGCTCATCATTGGCCATTTTGGGAGGAGGGGTGGGTCAAGATGATCGTATATGGTCATACCACCTGATAAATGTTTAACAAATTTTAAAAATATATAAAAAATCAACTCCCATTTGGACAACCCAAGGCCCCTAAGAAGCCCCAGGGTTTAATGGATCCCTGCTTGAGAAAGCCTGGAATATGGTATGGTTGCTTTGCAGGACATAGGCCAGGCTTGGTAAAATTCACTACCAGCTTAGTTGTAAGCCCTTAGCTGCTGCCTCTTGCTCCCATTTTCTTCCTACACAGAAGTGAATAGGCATAAATTCTCACATATTTTGGAAGCTGCTTGCCCTTCCTTAGTTATTACTATATGAACCTGAAACAAACCATATAACTACAGTGCTCATCCAAACCCTCTCAGAAGTATTTGTTCTGTCAGGTATTAGATAACAGACTTTTTAGTGTCATAGTATCAGCCAGGCAGTTGCTTCCTGGGGTCAGATAATCACTAGACCTTTATTCACACATCAGTATATGTTTCTCTGAGCTCCTTTAAGGATGAGCATGATAAAAGTGCACCAAAAGAAGGTAGTAAACACACAATATATCAGAGTTTGAATACATACAGGGTTCTTCTTAAGGGTGCCAAATGGAAGAAGTCTTATATAAGTGAATCTAGATGGATGTTCACATACTAGCAGTCTAGATATCTTATTCCAGAACTTATGCTGTGTGCTACCCTGCTGGGCAGCACTTAACCAAGTCTCTGTACCTGTGACCAAAACACAGTCCCGTGACCTTCAACCAAAACACAGTCCGAGAGCAGAGTCACAAGACAGTCCGTGGTCAAACCAGAGAGGGAGCGAGCCAGCAGTTGTTACCGGGAGTCAGTCCTGAAGTTGGGAAGGTGGGCAGGGAGCGGGTTGTCAGAGCAGGAGAATTGAGTCAGGAGAGGTGTCAGCACAGGTCACAAGAACAAGGACACAGGAGTTATGGGTGCAGAGAGAGGGGGGGGGTCCAAATTACAAGCTGAGTTTAAATTCCAGAAGTTCAGTCCAGCAGAGCTTTGCTGTATCGTTGCAGGAAACTGGAGTCTGGATGGATGAGCAGGGAATGCAAATGTTGCATCTACAAAGCACCCAAGGTCCCATCGCCCTTTATATGCAGCTTTGCTGCCTTCCCGCATTGTGTTCAAGTATCTCTACCTGAGCTCAGTCATTATCATAAAGAGGATCCTCAGCTGTGCCCCATCTAGCCTAACCCAGCTGCCAGCTGCACACTCCACAGGCATGCTGTCAGACTGGCTTGCCTGTGCCACCATCGTTCTGGAGAGCCCTTGGGGCTGGAGGTAGATGGGATGGCAGGATCTGGTGCCACCAGAGCATTGGTTGTAGTGAGAGCATGAATGGGCCCTGACAATCCCAGTTCTTTTGGTCCAGGATAGTCCTGATCTGATCCCCTACTGGCTCCTCGAGCTTCAAGTTCACTTCAGGCCCTATTGGTCTAGGGGGCAGGGTGGCCAACTCCAGTTCCTCCTCCACGTCTATTTTGGATGCCTGCACACTCTTGGGCTCGGGCATTGCAGGCTGGGGCATGGCATTCTGATGTGCCCTAGGTGAGGGATGAAGGGATAGGTAACGTTCTGTTTATGTAAAGGAGTGGGGTTAACAGAGAAGAGGGAGGAATTTGAAGATTACCCGGAAGACAGCGTAAAATGAAGAATGCATAGGGAAGGAAGGAAGGAATGGAAAAGGAGTAAGTAGTAGAAAAAATGAAAGAATGAGAGGGAGGATAGGAGTAAAAAGCAGGGGGAAAGGTAAGTATGAATGAAAAGTCATGGTTGTAGCTGTATCTTAAGAAAGGATATCATGGAGTGGACAGAAGGAAAAAGAACATGGCAAGAGAAAAGGAAATTGAGTGTGAATTAATGGGAGCAATATTTATTAATTTACTTAATTTATAGTCTGCCTTTCTGGGGCTCAAGGAGAATTACAGGATATTAAACAGTGCAGTCAAACAACATAATGCAGCCGATGAACAACGTAGTTCATTAGAGCAGGGGTAGTCAACCTGTGGTCCTCCAGATGTTCATGGACTACAATTCCCATGAATTCCTTCAGTATAAGTGTAGATCTCTGCTTTTTGCTCCATGCCTGCAATGCTGTCGTAGTAAAGCAGTCTCAATTCAGTGAAAATGTGAATTAGAAAAGGTGAAAAGTTGTAAGACTTTATTATTATTATTATTATTATTATTATTATTATTATTATTATTATTATTATTATTATTATTATTATTATTATTATTGAATTTATTTCCCGCCACTCCCTTGCGGCTCGTGGCGGGTTACAACAGTATAAAAACCCCATAAAATACATTAAAACCAATTAACATGTCAATAGTTAATGACTACCTGGCAAGAGCGGCTAATCAACTACCCATTCCCCCCCTAGCAAGTGGAGAGGGGATACTGATGGTACTCGTGTCTAATCCCAATCCTCAGGTCCTGGGGGGGCGTAGATGTTAAGCCTGGTCTCAACCGTAAACCTGGCGGAAGAGCTCCGTCTTGCAGGCCCTGCGGAACGATGGAAGGTCCCGCAGGGCCCGCAGCTCTCCCGGGAGCTCATTCCACCAGGCAGGGGCCAGGACCGAGAAGGCCCTGGCCCTGGTTGAGGCCAGGCGTGCTTCCCTAGGGCCGGGGACGACCAATAGATTTTCTCCCGCAGAACGTAAAGCTCTACGGGGGGGCATATTGTTTTAGGAAAGGTGATGGGGGAGAGACAGCCATGATTTAAAGGTATATAAAATTATGCATGGTATGGAAAAAGGATGGATGAAAAGCATACCACAGGATATGGTGGTGGCCATTGTTTTCGATGTTTTTAAAGGGGTGTACATCTTGTTGCAAAAAACAACTATTAGCCATAGGAGCCTACTGCACCCCCTACGTTGAGGCAGTACTGCTTTGAATATCAGTTGCTGCTGGGTGGGCAGCAAGAGGAGAGGGTCGCTGGCATTTTGTTCTGTTTGTTAGCTGTTTGGCAGCTCTTAGCTAGTGATGGTTGAAAAATAGGATGGTGGACTAGCTAAGTCACTGGTCTGATCTATCAGAGCTTTGCATTTTTGAAAGGAGGAGAGGCAGCCTCACACAAGGGTTGGGGATCATCAGCTCTAGCTACTTCCCTCTCATGTGGGGCAGAAGATGCTGTCTCAGCAGCGTTCAAAAATTGCTTCAAGAAAATGCTGTCTTGATTAGAGGAAATATGCATTGGTCGTGATGGATCACTGCCAGTTAGCTTTCGTGTCATAGAACTTGTCAAACAGGCAGCATCCGTTTCACTTTTTTGATCTACCATTCCATGTAGAATTCAGCCTATCCTCCTGCATTCCTGGAAATATGGGGTAGCAAAGAGCAAAAGGCATTGAGACCATCTTACTGTGTCAAATTGTCTCTTTGGCATGACAGGTTTCAGAATGCACTTTCCCGCATAACCCTAAAATGAAAAGAGCAGTGTTGCATTAGTTTTCTATAGAAGCATAGCTGGCATAGTATGGCAGGAGGCATACCGCTGGTGGGGAACAAGGGCAAACATAGTTTGCCACCCATCTGCTTATCAAAGCAAACAGCACTTCTGAACTAGAGATGATTGAGAATTAAGTGACAATCTCTGGGGTGCAGTGGAGGAGGTCACTTTGTTTTTACAAATGTTCTGTTTCTTGCTGCCAGGATTGTGGAGCCCTTTGTATGGATCTCCATGCCCTGTTCATTCTTGAAAGAAGCAGATGGCTTTAGATTCCCAGGGAGAAGAAGCTGAAGCTATTATGTTGCCAGTGGACTGTGGGAAACAGCAGGATCTGCCAGACTGGAGACTTGTTCAACAGCAGGGGGTCCGGTAGCAGGAGCTGATGAGCTCTGCCTTGCACAGTTAGTGGAATTGCTGTTCAGTAGGCAATCCTGTTTGTGTGGGTGGTGGAGGGTAACCCTACTTATCTTGCAGATGGGGCACACTATGCATGGGGAGTAACTGCCCCCTGCAGTCTGATCTGATATTAATGATTTTTGTTATCCCTCTCTGCCAGTGTGCATTTAAGAGAGGTAGTAGTATTTTTCATGGGAATTTGAGCAGTAAATGTGGCAGATGAAGAAGTATGGGTAGATGAGCTAATACAATATGGTATATTATAGGAAGTTTA
Source organism: Paroedura picta (assembly GCF_049243985.1). NCBI lineage: Eukaryota > Metazoa > Chordata > Lepidosauria > Squamata > Gekkonidae > Paroedura > Paroedura picta. The sequence continues at coordinate 97,972,819 of NC_135373.1, forward strand.
TATTTCAGAATTGACTATCCTTACTTAATCTGTAGTAGTTGCATAAGGGCAGGCAAAATTGGCCTTATGGTCCAAAGGGAGGATTGTTTTGACATTTTAAAGTAAAAAAAGAAGCCGTTCACATTCAACTCCCCTCCCCTCCTGCTTTGTGTAACATTGTCCTTTAAACTTTTTAGACTTAGCAGATTGCATCCAATGAGATTTTCTTGCTCATCGAGAAGCAGTGTGGGGAAGATACATGTTGACAAAGGAAACTGGGAGTTGGTAATTTGGAAATGTATTGTAGATGTATTGTAGACCCCAGGGGTCAGAGCTGTCTCCTGCCCTGGAAAACAACAGACACCTGCTTTCCTGGGTGCTTACTGGCTTGGGTCCCATGGAGGATTTTCACAGGTGGAACTTATGTTTTGATCCCCCCCCGCCTTGCATACTTACAGGCTTCCCTGGTTTTGTCTCTGGAAGCCACCTGCTCCCTAGGAATAGGAAAGCAGGAGACCTTCTGTTCATGGAAATGTTTTGTAACATCCAGCTTAATCATTTGATGAAAGTGATCAGAAATTTGAAATGCTCTTTCAGTTCTTTTCTTAATGGTTAGTGCTCTCAAAATATTGATGTTTATAAATGTTTTTGTACCTGTAATTTATTTTTGAAAATTTTCAGGGGTTGGCAAATCCAATCTCCAGTCATGAGAGTGACACTCGATTTTGATAGCCTTTGTAATCTAGGGTCACAAACCGTGCACTTTGAAATTCAGGAGCTGATGTTGTAAAATGGTTTTCTGATAATTTAATGACAGTAATTTGACTAGAATTATAAGCAACTGAAGCTTTGTGTGTAAGGAAGGAAAAAGCAAGCTTTGGAGTATGATATCTGGAAATTAAGCTTCATAATATGGAACTGCTAGTGGTCCGAGGCCAGGACGTGAGGAAGTCCCATTACATTGGCAGAAATGTTTTCCATTATTTTGAGGGAAATAGAGGAACAATCTAAGCTTTGTGAATATACTAATATTTTATTTGTCTGTATTGTTACAGAAATGTTCTCATTGCCAGGAGACAGGAGCCACTTTAGGCTGCTTCAACAAAGGTTGCTCCTTCCGATACCATTATCCGTGTGCCATT